>NC_091298.1:23759027-23809027 GCF_038502225.1 Cherax quadricarinatus
CTTCCCAGATTCTATGTTATGGTGTCAGTGATGTAGATAATTAACGATTTTAATTATTTTCTTTTGTTCTAGTTCTACAGTAGTCCATCTGTTAGCTGTATTTATTGTGATGGTTTACGCAGGCGCTTATATGACATGCATAACTATGTTTCCCGACTCACGTTACCAAATTCTTTGCTGTGTCCCTCAGACCTTGTCTAGATTTAGCAACGGAGACAAATTTATGCAATCTACTGTCGTGCTCTTTCTCTTCCTCTATTTAACTTTTACTCATGGCTTTGTTCAATTTATTTTTTTTATCCATCCTTTCTTTACGGCCGCACCAGATCAAAATTCCATTCTCCAAATATTCACCAACTTTTATTCTTTTCTCTGAACCGTATTCTTTAATAATTTTTGTTCTCATTCTTCACCTGAGTTCTTGTTTGATGTGCAGAATTAATGAAAAATGAAAACAAAAATGAGAATTATGATAATGATCATCTGAATGAGGAGGAAAAGCAGGAAAAAGACAGGGAGGAAAAACAAAAAGACTAAGAACAATAAAAAAAATTACAAGTAAAAAAATCTTTCCTCTCTTACCCCTTCCATCACTTCTTCGTTCCTTCACAAACTAACTTACTCCCTCTCTTCCTCCATCTCTCTACGTTTCCCATTTTAACTATCAAACACTCGAGACTTGCTATAAGTATCTGGTCATCTGCACTCCTCGAGGCTCTCATGCAGTGTAGTGTAGTTTCTGACTCTCTCCAAATAAAACACTCCTAAAAGAAGACAACAAAGCAAAGGCAAATAACGCATAAAACTTTCAGTGTCGCAGCAATGTTCTTACATCTGTACACAGACATGCTAACATGGAAACTGATATAAATGTACACAGATTGCTACCATGAAATGTAGTACAATTATATTCTGTCTTGCTACCATGGAAGCTAATACAACTGGACATAGAAACAATATCGTCACATATTTGTTTCTCTAGTAGTTACTACACCTGTACACAGACTTGTTACCCTGATAGCTTTTACACATGTAAAAAGATTTGTTACTATGAAAGCTTATACATCTTTACCTGTGACCTACATACAGACTTATCACCTGAACAATGAGACACTGTATACACACTTCTCACTTGAATACTGAGATGCTGTTTACAAACTTCTTGCCCTACACCCTGGATCACTATACACAAGCTTCCCATCACTGTACACTGTAAACAGATTTACCACTCTGGACGCTAGTACCTTGCACACCGACTTATCTTACACTCTGATACTGTTCACAGACTGGCACACTAAATACATGCTTCAACCCATACGGGTAAATAAATGTCTGGTATACGCCACTAGAACCTTTACTCTTGTAAATTTCTTAAGAATATTCAAGCTCGATAGGATTGTCTTAATTGTAAGATAAATATCCGAGCTGAGCAGGAATACTTAGGTGTGAACCAGTAAGAACCAGTAGAGTAACTGAAGTACCCCTTTCAAATATAGATCAGGGAACCTGCAGCACTACTAATTCACTAGATAACAGGGAATTACCTTTTATTAACACAACAATTTTACACGCTAAGAGCTGTTATCCTACCTTAGCTCATTTAAAAACGCAGCCCTATCTTATGTTTACAACGACCCCCTAGTATGCGACCCACATCAGTCGACTTACACCCACGTACCTACTTACTGCTAGGTGAACAGGGGCAGCTGGTGTAAGGAAGTAAGGGATAGAACCCGCGATTAGAGAGTTTTATGACTATGATCGCAGGTTCTATCTCCGTCCTTGGTATGGTTTGTTTGCACTCGTGTCATAACGATTTCGTGAGTCAAGTATGTCCAACGTTTCCACCCGTGACGGGACGCTACTAACCAAGTCATGAGTACCTTTGTGTGTGCTCTTCTGTTGCAGTTAGTTCATTAATTTTTGAAGTTATGGACTGGGACAAGATGTATAATTTGGGGGAACAGGCGATGGAGGTAAGGGAAAGGGAAAGGGGCGGTGAATTCATTTGCTATGGTTGGTTAGTATGATTATGGTTGAGTGGATGATATGGGGAAAAAACATGGAGGAATTGAGTGAAAGCTAGCATCTGTAAGGTTGAGGATAGACATGGTCTCAATGGACAGGAAACATGAAGGGGTAGATGAGTGAATGAGTAGAAAGGGCCTGGGTGAGTTCCTCACAGCGGTGCTGTGAAGAACTCACCCAGGCTGAGGGACTGATTACCTCAAACTCCTTCTGATCTTCAACATTCTCCTCTGTATTGGACTGAGGAAGTCACTGGTTGGCGAAACGTTTCCACAATATAGATACCCAAGTGTTGAACAAGGACAGAGTTTTATTCTGTAGGGAATTTATTTACGTTCTGTTTTATCAAATTCAAAATTAAATTTTGCATCCTCAGAACACACTCCTCCCCCCTTAAAAGTAAATATACGACAGCAGAGAAAATAAAAACAGTGGAAAACGGCCGCAAAATATATATGAAAAAAAAAGAATTTCTACTCCTGCGAACTTTTATCTATGTTTTCCAAGTCATTAAGGGTTTGACTATGATACTTTAACATTCATAGGGTTTTAGAGTGAAAAAGTTGATTTATTAGCCACTACAGTATGACTCTTTGATATTATAGCGAAATACTGTAGTTATATTATTAGGTTTCTTCAGCGCCATTATATTGGGAATGGCCTGTAGCTTAAATTTCCTTCTCACTTATTACCTGTATCGCATAAACGTACGTACACGTATAAGTGTACACACACACACACACACACACACACACACACACACACCCGACCAGTGAAAGTGACCTTCAAGGCAGAATCGACTCAGAACAGGATCCTGCAGGAGAAAGCACGATTAAGGGACATGCCGGCATACAGGAATGTGTATCTCGACCGCGACAGAACACAAGAAGAAAGGCAGAAACTGAGAGAGATGGTACAAAGGCGAAAGGAGGAAAGAGAGGGGATGGAGGAGACAGACAGGAGATCTCAGACCCACTTCCCCAACCCCAATATACCTCCCAGACCACAGTCTTAGAAAAGAAGTTGAAGGTGTGGTATACAAATGAAGATGGAATAACAAATAAGTATGAGTGGCATGAAAGAATCAAGGAGACATCCCCAGACATAATAGCACTCACAGAAACAAAACTCACCAGAATAATAAGATTCAATCTACTAGTAGGAACAATCCAGCCTGAGGGACATAAGGTGATAAATGCAGTAATGTACAACCCACCACAGAACTGCAGGAGGCCAAGAGAAGAATACGATGAGAGCAACAGAGCAATGGTCGACACACTAGCCGAGGTGGCCAGGAGAGCACACATGGGGGGTGCAAAGTTACTAGTTATGAGTGATTTCAATCACAAGAAGATTGACTGGGAAAACCTGGAGCCCCATGGGGGTCCCGAAACATGGAAAGCCAAGATGAAGGATGTGGTACTGGAAAACCTCATGCATCAACATGTTAGAGACACTACCAGAGAGAGAGGAGAGGATGAACCAGCAAGACTAGACCTTGTATTCATCTTGAGTTCGGACATCAAGGATATCATGTATGAAAGGCCCCAGGGAGCTAGTGATCATGTGGTTCTGTGCTTCGACTACATAGTTGACCTTCAAGTGGAAAGAGTAGCAGGAATAGGTTGCGAAAAACCAAACTACAAAAGGGGGAACTACTCAGGCATGAGGAACTTCCTGCAAGACATTCAGTGGGAGAGGGAACTGACAGGAAAATCAGTACAAGAAATGATGGACTATGTGGCAACAAAATGCAAGGAGGCAGAGGAGAGGTTTGTTCCCAAGGGAAACAGAAATAATGGGAAGAACAGAACGAGTCCTTGGTTCATCCAAAGGTATAGGGAGGCAAAAACTAGGTGCACTAGAGAATGGAAAAGGTACAGAACAAAGAGAACTCAGGAAAATAAAGAGATTAGCCGAAGAGCCAGAAACGAATATGCACAGATAAGAAGGGAGGCTCAGCGACAATATGAAAATGACATACCATCGAAAGCCAAGTCTGACCCGAAGCTGTTGTACAGCCACATCAGAAGGAAAACAACAGTCAAGGACCAGGTAATCAGACTGAGGAAGGGTGATGGGTAGTTCACAAGAAACGACCGAGAGGTATATCAGGAGCTCAACACGAGATTTAAAGAAGTATTTACAGTGGAAACCAGTAGGACTCCAGGAAATCAGAACAGGGGGGGTACACCAGCAAGTGTTGGATGAGGTACATATAACCAAGGAGGAGGTGAAGAAGCTGCTATGTGAACTTGACACCTCAAAGGCGGTGGGACCAGACATCTCTCCGTGGGTCCTTAAAGAGGGAGCAGAGATAGTGTGTGTGCCATTAACAAAGATCTTCAACACATCAATTGAAACTGGGCAACTCCCTGAGGTATGGAAGATGGCAAATGTAGTCCCAATTTTTAAAAAGGGAGACAGACATGAGGCACTAAACTACAGACCTGTATCACTAACGTGTATAGTATGCAAAGTCATGGAGATCATCAGGAGGAGAGTGGTGGAGCACCTGGAAAGAAACAAGTGTATAATTGACAACCAGCACGGTTTCAGGGAAGGAAAATCCTGTGTCACAAACCTACTAGAGTTTTATGACAAGGTGACAGAAGACAAGAGAGAGAGGGGTGGATTGACTGCATTTTTTTGGACTGCAAGAAGGCCTTCGACACAGTTCCTCACAAGAGGTTACTGCAAAAGCTAGAGGATCAGGCACACATAACAGGAAAGGCAATGCAATGGATCAGATAATACCTGACAGGGAGGCAACAACGAGTCATGGTACGTGACGAAGTGTCAGAGTGGGCGCCTGTGACAAGCGGGGTTCCACAGGGGTCAGTCCTAGGACCTGTGCTGTTCTTGGTATATGTGAATGACATAACGGAAGGGATAGAATCAGAAGTGTCCTTGTTTGCAGATGATGTGAAGTTAATGAGAAGAATCAAATCGGATGAGGATCAGGCAGGACTACAAAGAGACCTGGACAGGCTACAAGCCTGGTCCAGCAACTGGCTCCTTGAGTTTAACCCCGCCAAATGCAAAGTCATGAAGATTGGGGAAGGGCAAAGAAGACCGCAGACACAATATAGTTTAGATGGCCAAAGACTGCAAACCTCACTCAAGGAAAAAGATCTGGGGGTGAGTATAACACCGAGCATATCTCCTGAGGCGCACATCAATCAGATAACTGCTGCAGCATACGGGCGCCTGGCAAACCTACGGATAGCGTTCCGATACCTCAGTAAGGATTCATTCAAGACTCTGTATACCATTTACGTCAGGCCCATACTGGAGTATGTAGCACCAGTTTGGAATCCACACCTAGTCAAGCACGTCAAGAAATTAGAGAAAGTGCAAAGGTTTGCAACAAGACTAGTCCCAGAGCTAAGGGGATTGTCCTACGAAGAAAGGCTGAGGGAAATCGGCCTGACGACCTGGAGGACAGGAGGGTCAGGGGAGACATGATAACGACATATAAAATACTGCGCGGAATAGACAAGGTGGACAAAGACGGGATGTTCCAGAGAAGGGACACAGACACAAGAGGTCACAATTGGAAGTTGAAGACTCAGATGAATCAAAGGGATGTTAGGAAGTATTTCTTCAGTCATAGAGTAGTCAGGCCGTGGAATAGCCTAGAAAGTGACGTAGTGGAGGCGGGAACCATACATAGTTTTAAGGCGAGGTATGATAAAGCTCATGGAGCAGGGGGAGAGAGGACCTAGTAGCAATCAGCGAAGAGGCGGGGCCAGGAGCTATGACTCGGCCCCTGCAATCACAAATAGGTGAGTACAAATAGGTGAGTACACACACACACACACACACACACATACATATACGTACTTCTTCAGTCACAGAGTTGCCAGAAAGTGAAATAGCCTAGAAAGTGACGTATTGGAGGCAGGAACCATACACAGTTTTAAGACGAGGTATGATAAAATTCATGAAGCAGGGAAAGAGAGGACCTAGTAGCAAATACTGAAGAGGCGGGGCCACGAGCTATGACTCAACCCCTGCAACCACAAATAGGTGAGTACGAAAGAGTTCACACACACACACACACACACACACACACACACACACACACACACACACACACACACACACACACACACACACACACACACACACACTGTGGGCGATACAGAGTACAACTAGAGAACTGTGTAAACATCACCCACGTAAATCGTGTAATATTGATAGCAAATACGAGGCTAGCTTAACTCAGAACTGCCTTCACACATGCAATGAATCAATTATAATATGGAGAACGTACCACCAGCTTGAAGCTCACACCTAGCCAAACATTTTCCTGAACTTGAAAAGGTCCAGAGGTTTAATACAGTGGTCGTATAGCAGAGGGGAGTAAGCAACCAGGAGAGATTAAATAAGGATTTATAAAACGCTCAATTTCTTACAGTGGTCCTATAACAGAAAGGAATGAACAATGAGGGGAGACTAAAGAATAATTTATAAAACGCTCAAACAATTTAAAGTACATAAAAAAGAACAATACACTAGGTGGAAGCTTAAGCCAAGAATGGGCATAGTGAGGGCAAGAATTACCTTTGTAATTATTGGGGCTTCAGGAAGTAGAATAACTCTGGATAAAGATATAGTGAAAGCGGAGTAAGAAAATAACGTGAAATACAGGTACGATTGGTAGAAAAGGATAAAAATCTGAAGGACTGATGGAGAGTGATATAAAATGGAGGCCAGAAGCCGTGAGTTGGTTCCTACAACACTGTTTTATAAGTACACACGGAAAAAATATACATAATGAAAAATGCAAATGAATGTAAATCCCTTCGAGAATACTTGAATAAACTGTGGCCATGGAATGACAGGTGGACGATGGAATTTAATATAGTGAAGTGGAAATGAGTGCAAGAAAAACTCGCCACAAGTAAAATTCTCTGATAAAATATCGAAACTGTGGGACAGGGAGAGAGATGTGAGAGTCGGTGGTGACACTGTGTTGATCAGGAGAGATGAGAAAAGTTTTTCCTGGTGCTGGTCATAGTCATATGATCACTCCTTCAGTGGAGCTTAATTAAGCTAATTTGAGAGAGGACTCCTGCTTCCTTAAGGCAGGATGTGATGACAGGTTTTCCACACTTTTTTTAAAATATAAGACCGCGTCACAGAAGCGTTCTAAGAATTATACAATTATTATAGACAAAGTATGGCAAACAACATTAATGGATTTTATATTTACCAGCATTAAGGCACCTCCACCCACTTTCCTCCAGTTCTCTCTTGATGGGTAACATTAATGAAGTAGAGAAACTCGAATGCTATACTGACATAATTTAAAATAGATCTGAGATATTCGGATGGCAAAATGCTAATAACAATTATGTTTTTAAGAGCAACAAAATGTAGCCTTAGTGTATTGTCACCGTTAAAAAAAAGTCCGAAACAGCCCAGAGAAATTTTCCACTTGTTTTAGGACTTTTTTTATTTTTCTACTAGACCAAATTTTCACTCTAGATTTCAGAATAGCAACTATTTCTTCCTGGTGTTTACAAAGAGAAAGCAAACTCACTATACAAGGTGAGATGTCAGAAAACAACGGAAAATTCATAAAATTTAAACACATTTTGTCCATCGAGTTTGATAATTTTGTGCGCTCTAATCTGGAAGACATCTGACTGAACTTTTTGCCACTACTAGCAAGTGTCTGATTCATGTGACTGATATGGTAATCGAAGTTTGTTATATTAACTGCGTAAACCATAGAAAAGCAAACCCTACTGTAGATCAGAGATGGTAAAGATTAAACAAAAGAGCCACAAGTGTCATACCTAGGAAACTTTGAGAGACATTTCATCTAGCAGAAGCTTTATTCATCTAGTAAAGATATAAGAAGTGGAAGATCACGTTAATAAATGCTGAAATACTTAAGTAACTGACAGCTATATAAGTAGACTTCTTCTTGGCTCATGGCTTTATAGCCAACTTTTTTTAGTCTTTATAGTGTCCAAATTATTTAAAAAAAATTATACAATATGTTTTAATGAAAAGTTGGGAAAGTCATAAAAATAATAATATCACTGTTTTAGAAGTTTGTGAGATTAAAATACAAAATTCTTAATAATCAATGATTTAAAGTAGTTAGCTTGTAAGAAAGCAACATCATGTCTAAGTGAAAATATATTACATAAATGTGCACCATTATGACTATTATTTATTATAAGTGGGTAACCCCCAACATTTTTGTCAAAGCATTGGAAAAAACCACTTTAAAAATATTAAAAGACCTGTAACTAAAAACTTTATCACTATTCCATAGTTGCAATCCATAATCAGGATTGATGATCCTTTTTAAATCACTTGTGCTCTCTCTAGGCTAGAATACTGCTATACACTAATATTATTATTATAATAAAAAAGAAGCGCTAAGCCACAAGGGCTATACTGCTATACACTAATAGTTATGGCTGCCTTCAAAGGGGAGTTGGACAGATTCCTCAAGTCAGTACCCGATCACCCGGGCTCTGGTTCATACGTTGGACTACATGCGGTCATCAGTAAAAGCCTAGTTAATCAGGCCCTGATCCACCGGGAGACCTGGTCAAGGACTGGGACCCGGGGGCGTTGACCCCCGGAACACCCTCCGGGTAGACACCGGGTAGAAAGGTATGCAATATGATTTAAATATAAACAAGAGTTTATCTAAATCCTTTCAAAGTTTCTAAAAAAAAAAAAATAGAATTAAATTGTGCATAAAACATACGCAATCATCCGCTGTTTTTATTATTTAACAAATCACTTTGTATATAATGAACCAAATATTTTAAATATTCCAAGGCTTCATATGGACTAATAATATCATGCAAACTATTACATTTATTAATTTCACGAAATACCATACATTTTGTTTTAATTTTGTTAATTTGTAAATTTTAATTATTTCAAAAACTACGTAAGACATATTCTAAAGCCATCAGAAATTTAATGTAATTATTTAGTTAAGTATTTTCCCAGGTGACACTCCTGATATAGACGCTTCCTAGAATAATCTTAAAACAATCTGTAATCAAATTTAAAATCAAATTATCATCTTCCAGCATCCCACTATTAACAAGAAGTGATGCATTCTTCCTCACAAACTAAGCCACCCAGATATTCACCTTCATAAGTAACAAGTGTTCTCAAAATATGTCGCGGTCACCCCAACAGATTCATAATTTTCATCTATAAAATCAAGGTCACATAATTCCTCATCTGACAAGAATGTCTCCTGCAAGAAAATATCATATTTACTCTCAAATACTTTTTTCTTAATGAAAAACGAATAAGAACAAATTGTTTATATATATATATATATATATATATATATATATATATATATATATATATATATATATATATATATTATATATATATTAATATATATATTAATATATATATTAATATATATATAATTAATATATATATATATATATATATATATATATATATATATATATATATATATATATATATATATATATATATATATATTAGTTATGTATGAACTAAGACATCTCGAAGAGAGAGTTCTGAAATAAAAATCTTAGGTCTCTCAGTCATGATAATTGTTTCTTTAAAAGCATTATATTTTTTTCTGAGAGAATGGACAGTTTTGATATTTCAATTACTTTAATATTATATGTATTTTCGATGTAAAAATAAATATCTTCAGTAACATCAAGTTCAAGTCTACCTGCAAAAACATCAGCTGTCCTGCTCACTGCTTCGAGTGAGTCTGTCCGGACTCCCACAATTCTGTTACTACCAACACGAACTCCACTCCATTTCCACCTCACATTCACACTACGCTTTCTTTTACGATCAACTAATTTCCACTCTTCTCCGTCATCACTAATGTCATCTGCTTTTTTCACCAAGCTCCGTCAGATGTCATTAAATAAGGTAAAAAAAAAAAATTCTTGGTGACTGATGTATTCGCTTCTGCTGCTGCTGCTGCTGCCAACAGTCGTCGTCCTCAGGTACTTATATTTGGCTCTAGATATTCTCTTTGCCACAAAACTAATATCCACTTCGGACTTGATTTCTAGAATCTTAGGAAGCATGTCATTAATTAATCTCTTTAGCCAAACTAGTCACTAGTGGAAGATTCATGTCCGTCCCAATTAGTGACATTCTTCTGAGAATCTGTGACAAATTTAACACGTAATGTCCATTACTTCAATGAAGAAAGTAATTATATCACTCGGGTCTTTTTTTTTTTTTTTTTTTTTTTGTCAGGGTTACGCCTAAATGACGGATCTTTCTTAGTAAGGTTTTGGCTAACTTAATTTCTTTATGAGAGTAAAATCTGAATATCACACAATGCTTCCATAGATAAGAGATAAGATTTTCTTCGGATTTTTAACCCCGGAGGGTTAGCCATCCAGGATAACTCAAAAAAGTCAGTGCGTCATCGAGGACTGTCTAACTTATTTCCATTGTGGTCCTCAATCTTGTCCCCCAGGATGCGACCCACACCAGTCGACTAACACCCAGGTACTTATTTGCTGCTAGGTGAACAGGACAACAGGTATCTGACTCAAGAAATCGTAATGACACGATTGCAAACAAACCATACCCCGGCTGGGATTGAACCCGCGGTCAGAGTCTCAAAACTCCAGACCGTCGCGTTAGCCACTGGACCAGCTAGCCACAATACAGGTGTAAGGAAACGCGTCGGAATGTTTCCACCCGCCGGGAATCGAACCCAGGCCCTCAGTGTGTGAAGCGAGAGCCTGAGCCACCAAGCCACCGGGCCACAAAAATAAATTCTTAATCCATTTAGAAAACAGATAAAACTACTTATTTCTATTCGTCCATCATCGTCACCAGGCTACCGTACCCTGCACGGAAGCAACACTTCCCCAGATCAGACCAGAGTAAACACATAATAACCGGACATCAACGTCTCTATATCATAGTACTAATTGCTGCACTAAATCACAGTGATCACTGACGTATCACAAAACTTATTGTAGTCACTCAT
Organism: Cherax quadricarinatus; assembly: GCF_038502225.1. NCBI lineage: Eukaryota > Metazoa > Arthropoda > Malacostraca > Decapoda > Parastacidae > Cherax > Cherax quadricarinatus. The sequence goes on from NC_091298.1 coordinate 23,770,063, forward strand.
GTTGATCGGATTATTATATCTATGGCAAAGAGGATTTTCAAAGAGTCTGACCAGAATAAAGGGAACATTGATAAAAACTGAGGTGGAGAGTGCGCTATAGCGTGTTTTTTCTGTCTGCTATTAGTATGAGAAACAGCAAAGGCAGCAGGAACGTGTCTTGGGTAGGTACTGAGCTATTTACTTTGCTGATGCTAGGTTTATGTTGCATACTGCTACCATTTGTGTTCTATTTGTCAGAAAGCTGAATATCCATTTTCCTACTTTCCCCGATGTATGTACAATCACTCCCATGCTACCATTTGTCAAACGCCTTAACAAAACACGTGTAGACCACATCTACATTTTGGCTTTCTTCCAACGTCTCTATAATCTTCTCATAACGGTTTAGTAGTTGTGGTTAAGTTTGTGAACTGGCGTCTCATCACCCTTTCAATATTGGCACGTTTCCTTACATCTGCCGCCCCTGTTCGCCTATCAGAAAGTAGGTACCTGAGTGCTAGTCGACTGTAGTGGGTCGTATCCTAGAGGCAAAAATTAAAGGACCCCAATGGAAACAAGACAGTCCCCGATGACACACTGACCTTATTCGATTACCCTGAGTGGCTAACTGGTATTGGGCCATCCTGCGACATGACACTGGTGCTGGGTCATCCTGCGATATGGCACTGGTACTGGGTCATCCTGCGACATGGCACTGGTACTGGGTCATCCTGCGACATGGCACTGGTACTGAGTCATCCTGCGATATGGTACCTGGACATCTTGTGATATGGCACTGGTACTGGGCCATCCTGCGATATGGCACTGATACTGGGCCATCCTGCGACATGGCACTGGTACTGGGCCATCCTGCGGCATGGCACTGGCACTGTGTCATCCTGCGATATGGCACTGGTACTAGGTCATCCTGCGACATGGCACTGGTACTGGGTCATCTTGAGATATGGCACTGGTACTGGGTCATCCTGCGATATGGCGCTGGTACTGGGCCATCCTAGCATATGGCACTGGTACTGGACCATCCTACCATAAGGCACTGGTACTGGGTCATACTACCATATGGCACTGGTACTGAACCATCCTCCCATATGGCACTGATGCTGGACCATCCTGCCATATGGCACTGGGCCATCCTGCCATATGGCACTTGGTGTACATATGGCAGGATGTTCGGCACTGGTACGTGAGGAACCGGTTGATGTGTTTCATTATTTTATATATTAGTATTCCCTGCATCTTTTCATTAGGTCTCTTTGTACTTTCCTATGATGGTATCCCTCTCCCCTATTTTTTTTTTTTAATTTAAAACGTCTTCGGCCTCTTAATACTTAGTTCCATATAGTTGTGTTCTCTTTCCATGGAACTTTGAGCCACTTAGGTCGTTATTAAATTGTCGGGTCACTAATGATCATGATAACATATCTGGGTGAGAATACCAGTAGTCTTTTCCACAGTAACACTTCCCCTTTTTTAAAATGCTGGAACACTTTTAAATATGCAGGTATATACATTCTGTTCCATAGTCAGATTCTTCTGGCAAAGAATCTACACTTTTCATCTTTCCTACCTTATTCTGAGGCACTCTTGGTGTTGCTTGCTTCAGTGTTTTCTTGGTTTTTCCTAGCATCTTTTCCAGGGTTTTCCTGGTTACCTTTCTTTGCTTCAACATTGTTTACAGGGTTTTCCTGGTTACCTTGCTCTGCTTCAACATTGTTTACAGAGTTTTCCTGGTTACCTTGCTCAGCTTCAACATTGTTTACAGAGTTTTCTTGGTTACCTTGCTCTGCTTCAACATTGTTTACAGAGTTTTCTTGGTTACCTTGCTCTGCTTCAACATTGTTTACAGAGTTTTCCTGGTTACCTTGCTCTGCTTCAACATTATTTACAGGGTTTTCCTGGCAATCTTGTTCGTAGTATATTTTTTCGTGTTTCGCCATTTTGTTATTTTCTTCTAGTACTAGGTGCGCGTGTTGTGTTCCTCTATAATGCATCACAGTACATGTCTCACTTGTGTTGTCTTCCTGGATTTCTAAGCTCTCATTTCTTCCTCCCACCTTTTAAATACATATCTGGAGGATTCTCCAAGAAAGACTTTCTTGCTCCTGGATGATGTCAGTCATTCGTGCTCAAAGATCTTTATTTCCCCCATAGAACCAGATACAGTTACTTTCCTATATTTATGCACTGTGACAGTAGCTCATGCGCAGGAACATGAAATTTTCCCTGGAGCATCCCCCCGAGTGGATACCTCTTTTACTAAGCTTAATACTTCCCTCACACTCCCTACAGTTTTCATTCTTGGTCATTCTGACAGCCGTCTCAGTTTTGTAGTGTTGGCAGGTGGGTACTTATGTTGGGTGGTATAGTGTAACAGTGGGTAGTTTGCTATCGCATTTTCTGACAGACTGATATTTGTCACCATTGTAACTGACCACTGTAGCTTGGGTAGGTAACAGTTGTAGATGAACGTGATCGGTGGTAGATGTTGGTGGCGGCAGAGGAGAATGGTAGAAATTGGTGGTAGTGGCGGCGGTCTATGGAAGAAGTGGGTGGTGATGGTCTAACTCTTGGGCTGGTTACGACGAAGATGAGGAGGAGTAGGAAGAGAAAGAGGTAAAGGAGGCAGAGTGAATGTAAGCGACCGATAGCCGTTATCATTCACACTTTGTTTACATAAATCAATTTTACAGGCTAAGAGCTGTTATCCTAACTAGCCTAGTTTCAAAGTCCCAGGTACCTACTTATTGCTAGGTGAATAGGGGCAGCAGGTGTAAGGAAACATGCCTAGCGTTTCCACCCGTATAAGGGATCGAATCACGGACACTCAGTATGTGAGCTGAATGCGTTGTTAACCGAGCCACGGGACACCATTTTTTGTTGTGCTGAATTGTTTTCTGTGTATACTAATACTTAACTAACTTATCTGACTCACTGGCTAACTTTTTCTTCCGCCTTAATTTAGTGTCACACATATAAGTGTCTTAACCAGCTGGAAGAAATGTCAGACACGCGAGAGTGACTGAGATGATTGAGTAACTAAGATGAAGAGTGAAACTGGGAGAGAAAATGGAGAGCTGCCACCAGCGCAGATAAAGTCCAAATCAACGTCACTGGATGTTATTCGGCAACGATAGAGAACAATAAAGGAATTACCATCAGCAGCAATCCCACCGCTATCAAGGGTGCAAATAGAATCTAAAGTTACGAAATAGACACACTGCTGAATTCAACAAAACAAGTCTACGGCAACGTAAATGTAGTAAAAACCGGTTTTTTTCCCCTAAGTGTTTAGATTCCGCCATGCCCCAGTACACATCAAGAGACACGTATACAAGATGGTGATTCGCCCGATACTCGAATGTCTTTGTGTGCCTTTGTCTTTAACATGCAAAACTAACATGCTAAAAAGACTGCCATCCCCACGAGCCCCTTTGGGGCGGGGCAGATGGCTAACCAGGGGCCTAGCTTCTCCCTGCGAGCCCCGTGAGAGTGGGGACTTTGGCTAGGCCTGGGGACAGTTGGTCCCAAAGATGAGGGGGTACTTGTACCTCCTCCCATGGGAGACTTAGCTCTCGAGATACTCCCCAGATAGGGAGCCAAGGCCGGGTCACCACTACTTGGAAAAGACCCGGGCCGGGAGAATACCGGCGAATAATAATAATAACAATAAAAAACTAACACTCCAGAGAGCCCGGAACCGAACCCTCCGTTTTATTACTGACACTCAGCTGCGGGACAGAGCTCGAATTGCACGGGATCCATGCCACAGTCAGACTCGACATGCCCAATAAGCGCCAACTGTTTGGTATGTAGGACCTCTACTTACTGGACAGAGCAGAGCCTTCTTAACCAACTAACACCAAATACTACGCGATCCCTCAACCCTTACACCACCGAACACAACTTCCAAGGCCAAAGATACTGAGTGACCTGCCAGGAGATAATGAAGACTGGATAACACTTGAACCAGTCTATGTACAAAATACATAAATCTATTTTGTTTGTGACCCCCCCCCCCGAACACCTGATCAACTGAACATCAAGAACACAGAGTCAGGGAAGGGCAAAACATCGTGCCTAGTAAATACTGGCAGTGGACCACCTACACACCTGCTATGCATAGCAACATTCCTGAGCTGCGCACTTATAATACTTTGAATTCCTCATGGAAAAAAAATGTATACCCACATCTACCGCACAAGTATGCATGTATACGCTGCTCATGTATACATTCTTACGAGTGCTGGGCGGTGCAGTATGTGCTCTGCTTGAATTTCATGATAACGTAAAATAAAAATTATATAAACCAATTACTAAATAACAATGAAAAGTGGTCGAGCCACTTACCTTTTATCCGCCTCCTCCTCATTCCTGCCTTCCCCACACACCTCTTTCATCTATTTCCTACCTTCCCCATCCTTCCCCTCCCCTTACCTCTGATCACAGTTCGATTCGACTGACAACACTATCGTTCTGGCTTTCTAAGTCGATCTTGTATTTTCGTTTCTAGTTTTCACTCAGTCCCCTACAGCAACACCTTCCCTCTCACATACCCAGGGTTTACACACGCAAATTTTCACCACTTAGGCATTCCATATTTTCCCAGAACTCACTAAAAGCTTTCTATTTTGTCTTTCATTTATAATACGTAATCCCTCTGTTCACTACTATCTTTTTCTACTATTTAACAATGATTCACCTGTTACAATGCTTTGCGGAATGTACGAGAGTGGTATTTCTGCCGGCCTCTATCCATAGATTTAAGGTGAAATATTTAATTCGCTTGAAAATTTCTGATTTTTTCCCCTCTTGCATCTATTATTAATTCCTCTGCGCATTATTTTTCTGTATTATTAATATAAATCCACTCATCAAAACGTTTTGCATAGGTACTATCAGAGAATGTAGCGTCGGGTTATTGTGCGTGTGCGCCTCTGTATGTGCGCCACGCTGTCTCCGTCTTTGTCTGTCTGTCTCTGTGAAGGTATATATCCCTGGGCCACTCTGTGGACGTGAGCCCCTCACTGTGAGCATGAGGGTAACACTGTGAGTATGAGGGTTACACTGAGAACATGAGGATTATACCGTATACATGAGGGTTACACTGTGAACATGAGAATTATACTGTGAGCATGAGGGTTACATGCAGGTGTGGATGCCACTACAAGTGTGGCACCCACATTACATATGTGGACGATTCGTGATGAATGAGAGCCAAAACATTCTTGTACACCTTGGTGCTATTCTGTGGGACACGCCAGGCCTACCACTTCCTCAGGATATATATCTACATGTATGATCCATGAAGTCACTGTGAGGCAGAGGTTTGCTACAGAGCAATCTAGAAATAGCATCTGGCAGTTCTTTTCTCTGGATGCCGACAGATCTTGGCCTGTATAGTCGTCAAATATTCCATTACAGGTTCATAAGCAACAGGAACTTCCAATTTCTAGTGCTGGGGTAACGTAGGGGATGGGGTAGCCACTCCACCCTGGACAGAGGCCAATATTCGTTTCTAATGCAGCAAAATTGGATTTATCAACAATTTACTGCTGCTCTATTCTATGTGATAGTAGGAATAAAATCTAGGAGCTAGGAAACTTTAGTACGACGATGAGGATTTGTTTTAACACACCGCCTTCCCCCCCCCCCCCATCGAGATCGAATGACCAGAAAAAGAAACACGTTATCCATCATTCATCTTATCATTGTCTTGCCACAAGTGCACTGACATCACAGCTCAGAAAACCTTCTGAACTGCCACATCCCCACCCAACCTTCAGAATGCAGGGATTGTACTCCCCACCTCCAGAATTCACGTCCGGCTAACGGGCTTCCCTGAATCTCATCATAAATGCTACTTTGCTCACATTCCAACAGCACGTTAAATCATAAAAACCACTTGCCTCCACTCCTACCCAACACGTTCACATAAGCCAATTGGATTACCAAGCCCCTAGCAATCAAAACAACCCTTGCCCCCTCCCTCCAACCAATCCATGGACGATCCCTAACCCTCCTTCCCTCCATTCACATTTATATGCCCTCCTAGTAAACTTATTTTCCGTTTCCTCTCTAAATGTTCAAATGTCTCAACCATCGCTCCTCTGCCCTCTGAATAATACTTTTGTAACCCCACACTTTCTTCTAACCTCCAAGCACCGAATACCCCTGCATAATATTTACACTAAATATTGCCCTCAAATACATCTCCACTATTTCAGTCTCCTTCTTGCTGCGACATTTAAAAAAATGTTTCACACCCATATAACAGTGTTTCACCTCTTTTCTCTAGTACATTCCCTGTTTCTGCCTCCAGGGATAAGGTTCTTCGTCTCCACAGATACCTCAATGCACCCCCCATCTCCCCCACATCATTTATTCTATGGTTCATTTCATAAACGCACCTACCGAAAAGACCACTCCCAAATATCTAAATACTTTCTCTATACTCCCATCCTCCGATCTAATATCCATTCTTTCATTACCTAGATTTTTTTGTTACTTTCATTACCTTCCTCTTTCTTATGTTCACTTTTGATTTCCATCTTTTACAAAACCTAACAAATTCGTCCATCGTGTCATCGGAAAAAAAAAACTGTGATAACTCCAATTTTTTATTTGATTCTTTATCTTATAATCTCGTTCCTCTCCCCAACACCTTAGCGTTCACTTCTTATATAATCCAGTCTATAAATACGTTAAACAACTCTGGTGACAGACATAACACATCTCTGTTTAGGCATTACTTTTTCTGGAAAATAATCTCCTTCTCTCCCACATACCCTAACCTAAACTTCATTATCCATTTCCATTATCCATTATCCTAAATTTCATTATCTACTTCTTTTAATAATCTACCATTTATTCCATATATTTGTAACCTCTGCCACATTGCTCTCCTATCGTTCATATCATGTACCTTTTGTAAATTCATAAATACATCAAAAAGCTCCTTAACATTATAGAGATAGTATTCACTTATATGCTGCAGTGTAAACACTTGGTCTACGCATCTTTTAACATCCTTAAAACATAATTGTTCCCCTGCAACCCTCACCTTACTTTGTTCTTTCAGTAACAAGTCTACCGTACACTTTACCTGGTATACTGCACAGACTTTCATCATCAACATTTAGCATCTCAAAATATTCCCTCCATCTTCCCGGTATCTCCACCCTCCCATCTAATAACCTCCCAATTTTGCTTTTAACTGTTAAATCCATTTATTCTCTAGGCTTTCTTTACTTGTAAATCTCACTCAAAATATTTTTTCTTATTAGTAAAATTTGTTGATAATACCTCGCCTACTTTCTCGTTAATTCTCCTCTTGCGCTCCCTCACCACTCCTTTTACCACTCTTTTACTCTCCATTTCTCCGTCCTCTGTATATTAGATGTACATAGTAAAAACCTCCCATATGCTATTTTTTCTTCCTTGCCACCCTCTTTACCTCATCATTCCACCAACTGCTGCTCTTTCCACCCACACCCACCCTCCTATAACCACAAGCATCTGCTCTGCACTCTAATACTACATTCTAAAACCTACCTCATACTTCTTCGGCTCCTCCTCATAATCTTTATTCTCTCTCTAGCCCACTTTTATCCCAGTAGTTTCTTGTATCTTATTTTAAGATACAAGAAACTACTGCCAATCACTTTAAGGATGATCTTAAAGTGACTGCCTAATTTTTTTTTCTTCAACGTTTTGTTTTTCTTTCGCTTATAACTCGAGAATGCCGCATCTGATAGGCTTCGAACCTTTAGTGCTTGTGTACGGTAACGGGAACTAGATTTCTGGACAACTGGCATAAGCAGACGTCCTCTATCCAAAGTTGTTAAGCCCATTCCCAGCATCCCTGAATGGCTGTAATAACCTCCAAAACCCTCAGTGTCGCAGCTTCAAAAGTTCAAAAACGTTTCCTCCTAATTCGACGGCGGAGAGGGCGACTCGACTGTGTATACAGGAACAGATTTGACCATTTTATGTGTAAAACAATGTGAAATTTTTATACCCGTTAAATCAAGTTAAGTAAATCTCAGTTTATCTTTTCTGGAAGGCTTCAATATTTAATGGCTGATGCATGTTATGGTCAGGAGAGTACCCATTAAGTTTTGTTTGTGAGCGGGAAAATTGGTGAATAGAGGAAAACAGTTAAAAAATGGGAATCGTTGAAATCCGTGTTATAACTTGAAAGTGACTTCTCAGATCGGCTTCAGATTTTAACCACTGGAGTGGCTTCCTGAAAACATGCTTCGTCGTGCTGTTACTTGGTACCATAATTCCCAATTAATTTTAATAAAAAAATAGTGATATTTATATTCAATAACTAGACAATGTCTTTTCCGATCGGCTTCAAATTCTTACCATTGCTGGACTATTAAAACAATGCTTGGTACTCTCGTTGAAGTGTGTAAATTTCAATTTGTTAATTTCGTCAAACTGGTTTACATGCAATAACTGAAGAATGACTCTTCTGATTAGATTCAAACCCTAAACGCTAGTGTATTGTAAATGGAAGTATTTTTTGTTGTTGTTGTTTTTATTGTTTTTTGAGTGGGTGACAATTTATTCTTTAAAGCAATTTTGACTAATCTGATTTTCTTACAAAAACAATAAAATATGTGATATTATAAGACTGTCAAAAATTTGTAATAGAACATAAATGAAAGTTTTTTTTTTTTAGGGTCAGTTTTAAGGGAAGGTTTGAATAAGATTTAAGTTGTGTATGTCTTAATTTTTAATGATGGATTTTTTATATTAATTTTCAAATGAAGGGCTTGTGAATGCCTCTTCTGACTCGCATCAAATCTTCAGTCATGACATTTAACCGCAATATATATATTTATGCGACACTTTTCAATATTCCAATCGCGTGCAATGAGGTACAATAGATTGGGGTTGTGCAACAAGGGACGTACGTCTTTCTCTGGTTGCGCAGTGACTGAAATACATCTAGCTAACTTTCACTTCTACCTTAACCCAGTGATCACATTCTCCGTGCACTTCTGTACTAGTATCTTCAATCATTCCATTAAAGGTTAAGTAGTTACGGCAGCTTTATGGACATCATTCCAGCAGAACTGGAGCTCCTCATACTTGGGAATTAATTTCTCTCAGTACGGTCTATCCTGAATGAGGGATGACTGGGAGGAGACTTACGGATACCAAGCACGTTGTATCCTCCATCATCACTGGGAGTTACCTGTGATATGCCGGTAGCTGGTGTCTAAAGTTATTCTACACTCGCAACCACACTCGAAGCCAAATTTCATTGAATGACCAGTTAGGTTGTTGCTGCCAACAAGGAAGAACAAGTGATACACAGTTCATGCAGTGACCAGGGATGGACAAGTAAAATTGATGGTAAAATTATTAATACCTTAAGAAGAGAAATAACACAAAAGAAACTAACACAGTGAACAACGAACAATCTGAGGGAGGAGTCACAAGCAATCTGAGAAGAGATAAGAAGCCTCGAACACACAGTAGGGTCAGATTCAGATCGGATTTACGTCAGACTTTGGCATATCAAACCTAACCAATGAGAGGATTACCTTCTGGACGGACTTGAGCTGCAGACAACCTGAAAAATAAACGTAGAAAAACAAGTTAGAATTGCACGTGCAGTGTAGGCACGAACGTTGCTATTTTCTATAAAACACATCTAATAGATATCAAAAATCAAAGGTCAAAACTATGATAAGATGGAGGAATCAGAGAGAAGCAAAAGGAGGAAATGACATAAGATAAAATGAGCATATAAAGGATCTTGACTGAAACTGAAATGGACGATGTTAGGGATGATAAAATTATTCAGTGAGAACGTGTTCCTCAAGGAATGGGAATTATTTGATATACAATGTCTATAAATTACAAAAAAGAAAGAGAGGACATTCTGAGCATTGCTCAAGGACGCCTGAGAACTAAAAAAGTTGTTTTCCTCCAGAAGGACAGATCAAAGAGATAGCTGCAGGGAGATGGAGGTCAGGACAGACGAGTTGACGGGCGGTGAGAAGACAGGAGGTGACGGGAGGCGAGGTGACGGGAGGAGAGGTGATGGGAGGCGAGGTGACGGAAGGCGAAGTGACTGGAGGAGAGGTGACGGGAGGAGGAGTGACAAGAGACGAGGTGACGGGAGGAGAGGTGATGGGAGGCGAGGTGACGGGAGGATAGGTGATGGGAGGCGAGGTGACGGAAGGCGAAGTGACTGGAGGAGAGGTGACGGGAGGAGAGGTGACAGGAGGAGGAGTGACAAGAGACGAGGTGACGGGAGGAGAGGTGACGGGAGGAGAGGTGACGGGAGGAGGAGTGACAAGAGACGAGGTGACGGAAGGCGAGGTGACGGAAGGCGAGGTAACGGGAGGAGAGGTGACATGATAAGAGGTGACGGAAGGCGAAGTAACGGGAGGAGAGGTGACATGATAAGAGGTGACGGAAGGCGAGGTAACGGGAGGAAAGGCGAGGTGACGGGAGGAGAGGTGATGGGAGGCGATGTGACGGAAGGTGAAGTGACGGAAGGTGAAGTGACTGGAGGCGAGGTGACGGGAGGAGTGACAAGAGGCGAGGTGACGGAAGGCGAGGTGACGGGAGGAGAGGTGACGGAAGGCGAGGTAATGGGAGGAAAGGTGACGGGAGACGAAGTGACGGAAGGCGAGGTAACGGGAGGAAAGGTGACGGAAGGCGAGGTAACGGGAGGAAAGTTGACGGAAGGCGAGGTTACCGGGAGGCGAGGTGACGGGGCGAGGTGACGGGAGGAGAGGTGACAGAAGGCGAGGTGACGGAAGGCGAGGTGACGTGGCGAGGTGACGGGAGGCGAGGTGACGTGGCGAGGTGACGGGAGGCGAGATGACGGGCCGAGGTGACAGGGGTGAAGTGACGGAAGGCGAGGTGACGGGGGTGAGGTGACCGAAGGCGAGGTGACGCGGGTGAGGTGACGGAAGGCGAGGTGATGGGGCGAGGTGACGGATGGCGAGTGACGAGAGGCGACGTGACGGGGGGCGAGGTGACGGAAGGTGAGGTGACGGATGGCGAGGTGACGAGAGGCGAGGTGACGGAAGGCGAGGTGACGGAAGGCGACGTGACGGAAGGCGAGGTGACGGAAGGCGAGGTGGCGGGAGGCGAGGTGACGGAAGGCGAGGTGATGAATGGCGAGGTGACGGGAGGCGAGGTGACGGGAGGAGAGATGACGTGGGTGAGGTGACGGAAGGCGAGGTGACGGGGTGAGGTGACGGAAGGCGAGGTGACGGGGAGGCGATGTGACGGAAGGCGAGGTGACGGAAGGCGAGGTGACGGGAGGCGATGTGACGGGGGTGAGGTGACGGATGGCGAGGTGATGGATGGCGAGGTGACGGAAGGCGAGGTGACGGAAGGCGAGGTGACGGGAGGAGAGGTGACGGGGGGCGAGGTAATGTGGAGTGTGACCAACTTGAACCTTTCAGTTCTCCACCATTGTTATTTGCCTCCCTCCATTCTTCCTTCCCACCCTGCCTCCCTCCCTCCCACCCTTCCTCCCTCCCTCCCACCTTCCTCCCTCTTTCCCTTCCACCCTGCCTTCCTCCCCACAACCCTTCCTCCTTCCCTCACTCTTTACCTCCCTCCCTACCACCCTGCCTCTCTACCACCCGGCTTCCCTCCCTCCCACCCTGCCTCCCTTCCCTCCCTACCACCCTGCCTCCCCTCCTTCCCTACAACCCTGCCTCTTCCCCTCCCTACCAACCTGCCTGCCTCCCTCCCTCCGTACTTCCATTTCTCCCTCCCTCCTGCTCTGCCTCCCTCTCTCCCTCCCTCCCTACAACCCTGCCTCCCCACCCTCCCTCCTACCCGGTCTCCCTCCCTACCTTACCTCTCCCCTACCCATCCAGCCTCCCCATGTGCCACCAAAGTCTACCAACTCAGGCTGACAGATTTCAACACTAGAATATGTACGGAATCAGTCCTATCCTTCAAGCCGAGGCTGTCTTGATGTTGGGGAAGGGCTCTTGATTTAGTAAGTGGAGCTATTCTCCTTTGTCTTAGATGGAATTTGATTGCTTCTCATTTTCCACGTAATAAATGTCCCATACAGTTTTAGCGCTTCCCATATAATAATCATTAAAATAATAAGTTATATAATACTACTAATAATAATAATAATTAGGAGGAGGAGGAGGAGTGGAGATACGCTGCAGTTTTTTTAACTGGCAAGACAGAATTTAATGAATGATAATAAAAGTATTTCTTCTTTTTCGGGTTACCTTGCCTGGGTGGGAAACGGCCAATGTGTTAAAAAAATAAATTAATAATAATAATAATAATAATAATAATAATAATAATAATAATATCGTAAGGTTAGTACATCATGATAGTTCAATAAAGTCAGTGCGTCATCTGGGACCGCCTGTTGTTATTTCTACTGGGGTTCCATTACAGTTCACTGAGAACAGCGCCGCCTGTGTTGTACTACGCTGCACTGTTGACGTGTGCTTTGCATCAGGGCTCGAATGTCTTTGTTTTCAATTTGAGATGATTGAACGTTTTGCTTCCATCTTCCTAAACTATTTTATTTACATCAGGCTGGAGCACAGTGGATGAGAGCTAGACTACAGTGTGAGAGCGCTGCTTCATACCTCTTGCTGCACCAACTTGTATGTTATCCTAGCATCGATTCATTTTCAGGTTCTGCTGTATTTTTTTTTTCAGTGTTTGATTCAGTTAGGTAATATTTCATGTTTGTGTATATATTCGTGTTTTACTATATATTCAATTTCCTTTTTCTGGAAAATGGAATAAACTGTCTCCGGATTTACTGCTAGAGGAAGGGGAGCAGTGAGTAGTAGAAGACTTGCCCAAGCGTCCCTTGTCGCCTACAATTGAATCCGGTCATGAGCTCAACTTGCTACCACTGAGTATTCACATCGGCCACACAGTGGTAGCAGCAGTATTAGTAGTAGTAGAGATTCGATCCTCCGTCTGCTAATCGCGGGCCCAGTCTCTGTGCCGTGAGGCCCTAGGCCTAGTGGTAAGAAAATACTAGGGAAGACCCCAGCGTACGATCTATGCCTTAAGTACAAAATTCGTAAATATAGATTACTGCAAGCAGAGATAGCAATAACATCAAGGAAATGCAAACAAAACTAAACCTTAAGTTACGGAAAGAATGAGAAGCCAAGAAAGATACAATTACGACGTGCAAAATACTCAGTGGTAATGATGCGTCAGACAAGATTACGCTGAGGGGAGAGGAGTCATAATGAGGGGATACTAAATGATTCAAAGTCTTAACTGAACCAATGGGAGATTAGATTATTTTTCAATCAAGAGGGTGAGAAGAAAATAAAGGAGCTTCGGGGAAAAAGGCAGTGGAAGCAAACTTTATACACGAGTGAGACGTAGATACGACAGTTGTTCAGAGAGCAGGCGAGTCAAAGCTTAAGTGGTAGCATTAATAATACCTAAATAAATACAAATATATCAAGAGTGAGCATACGGACACGCCCGCACGCACACGCACACGCGTACGCGTACACGCGCACGCACACACACACGCACACACACACACACACACACACACACACACACACACACACACACACACACACACACACACACACACCGGGTCAAGCACGTTAAGAAATTAGAGAAAGTGCGAAGGTTTGCGACAAGGTTAGTTCCAGAGCTAAGGGGAATGTCCTTTGAAGAAAGGTTAAGGGAAATCGGCCTGACGACACTGGAGGACAGAAGGGTTAGGGGAGACATGATAACTACATACAAAATGCTGCGTGGAATAGACAACGTGGACAGAGACAGGATGTTCCAGAGAGGGGACACAGAAACAAGGGGTCACTCTTGGAAGCTGAAGACTCAGATGAGTCACAGGGATGTTAGGAAGTATTTCTTCAGTCATAGAGTGGTCACGAAGTGGAACAGTCTGGCGTGTGATGTAGAGGAGGCAGGAACCATACATAGCTTTAAGAGGTATGATAAAGCTCATGGAGCAGGGAGAGAGAGGACCTAGGAGCGTTCAGTGAAGAGGCGGGGCCAGGAGCCGAGTCTCGACCCCTGCAACCCCAATTAGGTGAGTACAATTAGGTGAATACACACACACACACAACGTCACCCTGGCCTACCCTCGTATGCTTTACTATACTAACACAAACACTCATTCTGTAAACACACAAAAAAACTGTTTTCAGCTGCTTCAAAGAGCACCATTAGCAATGTAAACTACAGTTAAAGGGCGAAGCGTCTTCCACTACTTCACAAAACGAAAAAAGTTGGCAGCAAGTGAATTAGAGCCATGAAGGAGAGACGCATACACCGGTCATAAACACAAACAAAACAAACATTAAGCGTCTTGCTTAACTTACAATAGTTTCTTTGTGTTATAATGTTAGTTTTGGGGCACATGTATTTAACAACGTAAGTTTGAATTGTGGTAGTCTTTTTATAACAAAACGAGTCAGTTCCATGAACGTACAGCTTGAGTATATACGGGCTACTGGCTCATATATACTCAAGGCACAAGAGATAGCTAGAGGTCGCCCGCTACCCATACCTGGGTATACCAGCCACTAAATGCCGACACATCAGAAAGTGTGGTTTTTAATTACACTGGGCGCAAAAACTACTACCTGCATTATGGTTCGATAGTAAAAACTGGTACCTGCACCAGAGATCATTACACCAGGGATCGTAATAACTGCTGCCTGCACCAGAGATCGTAACAACTACTGCCTGCACTAGAGATCGTAACAATTATTGCCCGCACCAGAGATCGTAACAACTGCTGCCTGCACAGAGATCATAACAAATGCTGCCTGCACCAGAGATCGTAACTACTGCTGCCTACATCAGAGATCATAACTGGTGCCTGCATCAGAGATCATAACTGCTGCCTGTGCCAGAGATCGTAACAACTGTTGCCTGCACCAGAGATTGTAACAATTGCTGCCCTCACCAGAGATCCTAGCAACTGCTGCCTGCACCAGATATCGTAACAACTGTTGCCTGCACTCGACAACCAACTCTCGCCTGCTGACCAATGGTGAGATTTTTCATTACTGGGCCGCATTTGTAACTTTTGTACAGGCAGTTGGTAGGTGGTATGTATAATAAAATGTAAAATAGGTACATAGTATGCATGGATACAAGATCATGCATGCAATGGATATACAAACACCTTGCATAACATACAAAGTAGTATATGCAGCAACACAGTAACTGCAAATAAAATGAAAATGAAGATGAAATGTTCGCGTCAAATATAGCTGTGGAATAATCTGGCTTCCCTCAGTCCCTGGCGGTGGACGAAACAATGAGGGAGTACTCACCTATTTGCACTTAGTATTTGTGGTTGCTGGGGTCGCTCATGGCCCCGCCCTTTCGCTGGTTGTTACAGGAAGACAGTGGACTAGGTCCACTCTCTCCCTGCTCCAAGAGCTTTACCGTAACTCTTCTTAAAGCTATGTATGGATCCTGTCTCCATTACATCACTTTCCAGATTGTTCCACTTCCTGATAATCTATGACTGAAGAAATACTTTCTAACATCCCTGTAACTCGTCTGAATTTTCAACTTCCAGGTGTGATCCCTTGTCGCTGTGTCCCATTGTGGCATGCAAAGAGTATGTTACAATTTATTCGGCGTATGTGCACACTCCTATATAGCCTGCCTCCTAACCAGAGAACCTGGTGCTAAGGGCTTAACGATAAGGGTACCCATCGTTAAATCAGTACCTTTGTTCATTGTCGAATCACAGGCGAGCCCGCTAAATGCTGAGGTGACGTGGTTCACTCGCAGTCGGCATTTGCCAGACTTGCCTCTAGCTGGTTGAAGCACGGTGCTTTCTCTGGGGGCTTCTGTGTCTGCCCTTTATTACCATGTGGTACACTTATAATCAATTCCTGTACATAGTGTACATAATTATACATACATATTTATATCTGGTGAAGGAAAAACAAGTTAAATTTTACTGCTGAGTTTGTTTTGCTCCAAACCATTACGACCAGGTCGCAGGCCATTATTACCTATGTTCGTAATACCCATCTCTGAAACAATCTGTTACTATCTACCTTGTCAATTCCTCTCAGTATTTTATGTCGTTATCATGTCCCTCTCCATATCCCTCCTCTCTTCCAGTATCGTCAGGTTGATTTCCCTTAACCTCTCCTCGTAGGACATACCCCTAAGCCCCGGGACTAGTCATGTTGCAAACCTTTGCACTTTCTCATAATTCTTAACATGCTTGACCAGGTGTAGGTTCCACACTGGTGCTGCATACTTCAATACAGGCCTGACGTGCACAGTGTAGGGTGTCTTAATGACTTCTTACTCAGGGGTTGAAATATTATTCTTAGGTTTGCCAGGCGCCCATATGTTGCAACAATTACTAATTGATGTGCTCCTCAGGTGTGTGTGTGTGTGTGTGTGTGTGTGTGTGTGTGTGTGTGTGTGTGTGTGTGTGTGCGCTTACTCACCCATATGTGGATGCAGGGGTCGATTCACAGCTCCTGGGAGTGGAGCCAAAAACAGCTTTATAGAGGATGACTTAGAATAAGAAGAGTTCATCTTTAAAGGTTAAGTGCTGCTATCTTTCCTCTGCTCATTTCAAAGCCTGGCCCTGGCTTAGGTATTCAATCCACCTACCCTTCCTTCCTCCCTCCCTCTCTCTTTCTTTCTCCTCCTCTTCCTCGTCCTGAAGGTGTGACAACAGTCGACTAACACCCGGGTACCTATATGCATCTTTTAACTCAGATAAAGGGGGCTGGGTTGCCAGGGGACAGGGAGCTTAGTTTAAGGGGCTTTATGGATAATACCATGCTATGTTACTTTGTATTAGGGTTGAATTGGGTACTGGTATTGGAAATACGAGATACCTTATCGTTAAAAAATTTTGAAGGTGTTTGAGTACGGTACTCTCCTTAAGTAAATTACTGTTTATCTTTGTACCTTATTAATGTACCATGTTAATAATTGTATGCACTCTGTATATGTACTGTCATTCTAAATAAAATATATATAAAAAAAAAAACTATATGCATCTACGCGAACAGGAGCAGCAGGTGCAAGGAAATGGGTCCGCATGTCTCTGTTCTCCCAGGAATTCAAACCTGGTTGTGAGTCAACAAACTAGGTTGTGAGTCAACTGCACTGACCACTGAGATGCAGATCACTTGCGACAATCTAACTTGGGGCAGTGATGAGCGAGTAGTAGTTGGCGTAGCAATGAACAGACTGAAGTCGGAGCCTCCCATAATGGAAATCTGTTCAAGGCACGGTATTCAACCCACTTCTGTTTCTCATTTTTAAATCCGACATCGATAAGGACATAAGTCATAGCACCGTAACATCCTATGCTGATGATATCACAATATTTGTGAGAGTGGTGTCCGTCGAGGACACAATGAATCGTCAGGTGAATATAAGTCGAGTCTTCCAGTGGGATCAGACAACAATATGACGTTTAATGAGGACAAGTTTCAGTTGCTCCGCTATGGAATACTGGAGGAAAAAAAACTATTAATGAGTACAGGACGAACAAATCATTAAGTACAGCAAACTTCCCATATGTCAGATTTAGGAGAAATGAGGTTACATCTGACATTCAAGGCCACAACAATGTTGTTACTGATACCGAGAAGAAAATGTAAGGCTGGATAACCAGAACTTACAGGTGAGACTGCTGAGCTGCAAAACGTAGGGAGAACTTTCACTGCTGGTATATACCAAAACATCCGAACTACTGTTCACGCTTGAAGTCCCTTCAACAATATTCCTTGGAATGTGAGAAGGGTACATCATGAATTGCACCTGAAAAATTCTGGAGAGACTGTTCCAAAACTGAACAATGTTCAGTGGTCAGTCGTCAGTGTTCAGTGGTCAGTCGTCACGTGAGGTCACAGACCCTGAGCTGCTTTGGGGATTAGCGTGGACGGTTACAAAGCATGGCTTGCTTCTGCAGTGTTTTAAAAACTGAGTTTGGAGAGTTGAAGGAGGAGGTCTTGCTTCTCCAGGAGGAGATTAGGAGGCTGAAGGTCCACCTCAATGGGCCTGGGAGAGAGTGTGAGGTGGTTGGAGATGTGGGGAATGAGGCTTCTAGCAGTGAGGTGCAGTCTGTCTCTCACTGTGAGGAGGCTGTAGGTGGGGAGGTAGCAACGGGTACCAGCAGTGAGGTGCAGCCCAGCACCTGCTACAAGTGGCGAGTTGTTCACAGTAATGGGAGGCGCATCAGAGTAAGGAAAGTTAAGAGTGAAGATCTGAAGGTAGGAAATCGCTTCTCTGTTCTCCAGGATGAATGTACTTCAGTGGCCAGTGAAGGTAAGGGTACTACTGCCCCTGCTAATGAAGGTAAGCGCATTCTTGTGGTTGGTGACTCTCAGGTAAGATATGTTGACCGTGCTTTTTGTAATAGGAATAAGAAGATGAGAGATAGAGTGTGCTTCCCTGGAGCTGGTGTTGGGGACATTGTCAACAGACTGGATAATATCATGTCAGGTAATGGGAACAAGCCCATTATCTGTCTCAGTGCTGGTGGAAATGATATTGGGAAGGGTAGGAGAGAAGAGCTGCTAGATAAGTACAGGTCAGCTATAGATTTCATTAAGTCTAAGGGAGGGATCCCAATCATATGTAGCATCTTGCCTAGAAGGGGAGTAGGAAATGAATGGTTGTCTAGGGCAATTGGTGTAAATTGCTGGCTAGACAGATACTGCAAGGAACTTGCAATCCCATTCATTGACAACTGGAACAACTTTTATGGCAAACATGATATGTATGCAAGGGATGGGGTTCATCTCTCTGGGGCAGGGGTGGTAGCACTTGCAGACTCGATTGAGAAGGCCATTGGTGAAATGCCTATGATTTTAAACTGATGGAAGATAGAGGTATGGGTGTGTGTGGGAAACAAGCAGGTTGCAACACTAGGGTTGGAAACAGTAAATGTATAAAAGGCATTCAGCATGAAGTTATAAATAAAGACAATAGAACAGGTCAGAAAACAAAGGGGGACAGCAGAGGGCAGCAAGGGACTAGCTCCCTTAAGGTTTACTATACTAATAGCAGGAGTGTTAGAAATAAGATAGATGAGCTAAGATTAATTGCAAGTGCAGGAAACATAGATATTATTGCTATAACAGAGACCTGGCTCAATCTGAAAGATAGAGAGATGCCATCTGAATGTCACATACAAGGCTATAAATTATTCCACACTGACAGGGTCAACAGGAAAGGTGGTGGAGTAGCGATGTATGTCAGAGACAATTTAAATTGTTGTGTTAGACAAGATATTAAATTAGAAGCGTCAGCCACTGAATCTGTTTGGTTACAGCTTCTCGAGGGCCGAGAAAAACTAATTTTGGGTGTGATTTACAGGGCCCCAAATCTTGATAGGGAGTGCAGTAAACTTCTATGGGACGAAATTCGTAAGGCATCTACATACGAAAATGTTGTGCTAATGGGAGATTTCAACTATAGACAGATTGACTGGAGCAATTTGACAGGAAATTTAGAGTCGGGTGACTTTCTTGATACGATCCAGGATTGTTTTTTAAAACAGTTTGTGACAGAGCCAACTAGGGGAAATAACCTCCTTGACTTGGTTCTTGCCAGTAGGGAAACACTAATTAATAATCTTGAGGTTAATGATGAGCTTGGGGAGAGTGATCACAAATCACTCAGTTTTAACATATCATGGAATTCCCCTAATAATGGCAATCAAGTCTCCGTCCCTGACTTTCGCTTGGCTGATTTCATAGGACTGAAAAATTACTTAGGTGGGCTGAACTGGAATGACCTGACTAGGGGTCAGGTAGGTGGTGATGGTTGCCGATATGATGCTTTCCAGGGCATAGTTCTAGCTGCTCAGTCAAATTATGTTCCAAATAGGGAAATCAGATCAAACAAAAATGATCCTAAATGGATGAACAATAGATTAAAATATCTGATTGGTCAAAAGAGAGGCATATATAGGCAAATCAAAAGAGGAGAGGGGCAATTAAGAAATCGATATATTCAGTTAAAGAGAGAAATAAAAAAGGGAATTAGAAAAGCAAAAAGAGATTATGAGGTTAAAGTTGCAAGAGAATCGAAGACTAACCCAAAAGGATTCTTTCAGGTATACAGAAGTAAGATCAGGGACAAGATAGGCCCACTCAAAAGTTCCTCGGGTCAGCTCACTGACAGTGATAAGGAAATGTGTAGAATTTTTAACACATACTTCCTCTCAGTTTTTACACAGGAGGATACCAGTGATATTCCAGTAATGATAAATTATGTAGAACAGGACGATAATAAACTGTGCACTATTAGGGTCACAAGTGACATGGTCCTTAGGCAAATAGATAAATTAAAACCTAACAAATCCCCAGGCCCTGATGAACTGTATGCAAGGGTTCTAAAGGAATGTAAAGAGGAGCTTAGCACACCTTTGGCTAATCTTTTCAACATATCACTACAAACTGGCATGGTGCCAGATAAGTGGAAAATGGCAAATGTGATACCTATTTTCAAAACAGGTGACAGGTCCTTAGCTTCGAACTATAGACCAATAAGCCTAACCTCCATAGTGGGAAAATTTATGGAATCAATAATTGCCGAGGCAGTTCGTAGCCACCTTGAAAAGCATAAATTAATCAACGAATCTCAGCATGGTTTTACAAAGGGACGTTCCTGCCTTACGAATTTATTAACTTTTTTCACTAAGGTATTTGAGGAGGTAGATCATGGTAACGAATATGATATTGTGTATATGGACTTCAGTAAGGCTTTTGACAGGGTCCCACATCAGAGACTATTGAGGAAAATTAAAGCACATGGAATAGGAGGAGAAATTTTTTCCTGGATAGAGGCATGGTTGACAAATAGGCAGCAGAGAGTTTGCATAAATGGGGAGAAATCAGAGTGGGGAAGCGTCACGAGCGGTGTTCCACAGGGGTCAGTGTTGGGCCCCCTGCTGTTCACAATCTACATAAACGACATAGATGAGGGCATAAAGAGCGACATCGGCAAGTTTGCCGATGACACCAAAATAGGCCGTCGAATTCATTCTGACGAGGACATTCGAGCACTCCAGGAAGATTTGAATAGACTGATGCAGTGGTCGGAGAAGTGGCAGATGCAGTTTAATATAGACAAATGCAAAGTTCTAAATGTTGGACAGGACAATAACCATGCCACATATAAACTAAATAATGTAGATCTTAATATTACGGATTGCGAAAAAGATTTAGGAGTTCTGGTTAGCAGTAATCTGAAACCAAGACAACAGTGCATAAGTGTTCGCAATAAAGCTAATAGAATCCTTGGCTTCATATCAAGAAGCATAAATAATAGGAGTCCTCAGGTTGTTCTTCAACTCTATACATCCTTGGTTAGGCCTCATTTAGATTATGCTGCACAGTTTTGGTCACCGTATTACAGAATGGATATAAATTCTCTGGAAAATGTACAAAGGAGGATGACAAAGATGATCCCATGTATCAGAAACCTTCCCTATGAGGATAGACTAAGGGCCCTGAAACTGCACTCTCTAGAAAGACGTAGAATTAGGGGGGATATGATTGAGGTTTATAAGTGGAAGACAGGAATAAATAAAGGGGATGTAAATAGTGTGCTGATAATATCTAGCCTAGACAGGACTCGCAGCAATGGTTTTAAGTTGGAAAAATTCAGATTCAGGAGGGATATAGGAAAGTACTGGTTTGGTAATAGAGTTGTGGATGAGTGGAACAAACTCCCAAGTACCGTTATAGAGGCCAGAACGTTGTGTAGCTTTAAAAATAGGTTGGATAAATACATGAGTAGATGTGGGTGGGTGTGAGTTAGACCTGATAGCTTGTGCTAACGGGTCGGTTGCCGTGTTCCTCCCTTGAGTCAATGTGACCTGACCTGACTAGGTTGGGTGCATTGGCTTAAGCCGGTAGGGACTTGGACCTGCCTCGCATGGGCCAGTAGGCCTTCTGCAGTGTTCCTTCGTTCTTATGTTCTTATGTTCTTATGAAAAGAGACTTAGCACACGGTGCAAAAAAATACCTCTTCGAAAAAGCATGGGCGAGAAGAATAAACTCGATGAGCGTCAGAGGTTCTCGACTCTTCAACGCCCTCCATTCGTGTATAAGGGAAATTACCAACAAACTTCTGTCTTCAAGAGTCAACTGGACAAGTTCCTCAAATCAGTTCCTGATCAGCCGGGCTGTGGTTCGTACGTTGGGATGCGTGCGGCTAATATTACCAGCCTGGATGATCAGGCCTTGATCCTCCAAAAGGCCAGGTCTGGAACCGAGGAGCATTGACCTCAGGAAGCGTCCTTCAGGCTTATAAACAAACCCTCAACACAGACCATGTTTTCTTAACAGATCAGGAGCCAACAATTGTCCTTTTTCATTAATCATCACCGAAATTTGTGACGTAGTCAACTTTAACTCCTGCGAGTTCAGTCAGCAGAAGAAATGCAGCCGTCAAACAACACTGTAAGACTAGAGAACCAGTAATCTGGGTCATAATCACGAAATATGGTGAGTTGACGAGCCAAAATCCTGACTTACGATCAGAAATCTGGCAAGCTACAGATGCATTAATCTGAATCATAATAACGAAAAATGGCAAGCTATACAGCCGGTACTTGCTTAAAAATAACAAAATCTGGTGGAAACTTTATTAATCTCAGTAATAATCCCAAAATCTGTTAAGTTATAAAGCCATTAACCAAATTAAAATCAAAACAGAATTAAGCGTTGATAATAAGCGCTTAATACTGTATATTAAACTTGTAAATGCACTTTGTAATAAACATAGACAAACGACGTGAATAAATTTTGTAAATAAACTTTGTAAGTAAAGAGCTCGTCAAGAAAGTTCAAAGTGGCAATTCTGGACATTGGAAAACAATTCAACGGGAATTACCGGATGCAGAAAACGAGGACTGATAATCAACACAAATAACACATACTTACCCGACCAGGTCACGTGATGACCAGGAGAAAATGGTCAGGTTACATAAAGACCAGGAAACAGAAATAAAGTAACAGTGAACAGGAAGAAATAAGGTCACAGTAAGCAGACCTTATCTGCTCGATGTTTCCTGAAAGACTTCAACAACTTGTTGGTTTTAAACAATGCTGAAAATCATCAGTTTGGACAATTATTTCTTCTGTGGAAAATAAAAAAAAAAAATCGAGTAACAACTAAGACGGTGGAGGTACTTTGTTTGCCAGCAGAAATGCTAACACTGCTCCTGGCGCAGGTTTTAGTCATGTGATAACTCTTAAGTGGAATTTTTAGTTATTTGACTAAGGTTTTCAGCTGGCTTGCTGGTTGACCCTAAAAAATATTATATAATATAAAAGTTTCTCCACACCACTTAAAAACATTTTTGCTCCCTAAGAAAACGACCAAGAAATGAAGAGTAATATGCGTAAGTGCCACAAAGTAACAGAATACAGTCTTGCTGAGGAAAAGAATTTATGGTAATTCCCTGTAAAACAGGAGAACGAGAAAGGGAAAGACGTTGCATCACCGGGATATAACACAGACCAGGCTTTTAAGACCACACTGGCCGGCCAGCTAAAAGCATAATGCTCGTGCAGGATAAATACCTCCCCTCTCTTCTTTCCTATAAACATGCCTACATTCCACTGGGACTGACCAAAAGGTTGTCTGTTTTCCATTTTCAGTTGGCGGGATATTTGTAAATTGGTCTATCTCAGTTATTTTAACTTCCATTCATCATGGTAGCACGTTAAATTGTTCTTTATCCTCTCAACTTACTGAAGAAAAACAATTCACGACCATTTCTCTAGGCATGTCTTTTTTTTCATGTTATGCAGATATCAGTTATATGCACTTGTTTATGGTATGACACAAAAACAAACAAAATATGGGAAAAGGAGTGACAAAACAAAGAAAGGAAGGAGGTGGACTCACGCTTGTTTACCCGGGTTTCCTCAGGCGCTGTCCCGAGGTGATCAACTAATTAGAGAAGTGCGGTGGGCGTACCTTCTTTTGTAAGCTAATTTACTGTCAATACCGTCTGGATGGGACGGGGTTAATTGAGGAAAGGGCAGGAGAACTATGCGGAACGAAAGGAAAGAAGAAGAGAGATTGAGAGAGATGCTGAGAGAAGGAAAACCAGAGGGATGAAAAGCGAGGAATTTGAAGAAATATGCAATTTGATTTGTACTGAATCAAGAGGAAAAAAGACAGGGGGTGAGAGACGTATGGAAAAATATGAATTCCTCTAAAAAAAATACATTCCAACACATTAATATATTATACATTGATTAGGAGTTATTGAAAATTATTGCTGCATTAATGAGGCAGGATATTGTTCCTCTGACAACTCAGTGACCCGGCTTCCACCACCACTGAAGGTTCAACGTAATTTATTCTATAACGAGCCAACAAACAAGACTCGAACATAAAACACTTCACAGTAGCAGGAATGCGCTACACAATGGGAACCTCACGTCAGAGAGAAAAATAGCACGATCAGTTTAATCCTCCATCAAGTGTCAGCAGGGCCACTTTAAGCATTCTTGATAACTAGCTAGTGAGAGACCACTCCAGAGTCCTTCCTAACGTGGGCTGCTTCAATCGTCCCTGAAACCCTGCGGGAACGTTCTACTTCACTTATTTTAGAGATACTGCGTTCGAGAGTTATTTTACTCGTTTCAGACCCTGCTGACAAGGGTCTCTTTACTAGTTCCTGAGACCCTATTGACGAGGGTCTCTTCAGTGGTTCCCGAGACCCTACTGACGAGGGTCTCTTCACTGGTTCCCGAGATCCTGGTGGTGAGGGACCCTTTCAATCTCTTCATAAGCCCTACTCGTTCTAGGGACCCTGTACAGAAGCTTCATTTATCTCAATGACTGTTGGTGAGTGAGAACGGTCTAAACGAAAATCACAAAGATGAAAGCTTGAATCGTGTGGACAGCCGCTGAAGACTAAATCTTGCAACAGTACAAGTTTCAATAAGTAATCGGATGTGAGACCCAACAACAGACGAGCGGAAATTATTTTCGGAATTGTATTGGTCGGTACGGAGCACTTCATTGCACGTATTATGCAGGACAAGACCAATAAGTGCCTGAATATTCCGCTAGCCCCTGAGGACACTGTCAAGAATAAGAACAATGGTGCTCAGTGAGCCGCTGTTAATTACAAAGGTCTCCAACGCAGCTCACTGTATGATGCAATGGAGGTTTATGAATACGGTACTTATAAGAATATGGTTCTGAATATGGCACTTTTAAGACTGTATTATATTTTGCGATGGTCAGATTTTTAACTTGAGGCTAAGAAAAGGAATGGTGGCTTAGCTGCTAGCCTTTATCCATTAAAGGCAGCCACTTAGCCAGTATTTCGTCCAAACAGAATAAGCTCTTGGAAGCAGCTTAAATTTCATTAACATTCTCGAGTTACAAACATTACTGAGTTTCATCCTTACAATGCTCAGAGCATATATGTACCAGATGATTTTACAAATATCTATGTCATCCTACTGGCAGTTACTTTTAAAAAAAATGTACAAGATACAAAATCTTAAAAGACTCTACCTTCTCTCTCAATCAGTCTTTCCCTTTCCAAGTGTTCCTCTTCACATTCTACCCCGTACCTAACAACTTACTTCAGTTCGTTCAGTCACTTTCACTCAGTCCCTCTAAACACGCATGCGCACACACACACACACACACACACACACACACACACACACACACACACACACACACACACACACACACAAACCAAGTGTGCTAGAAAATGGAAGAAGTATAGAAGGCAAAGGACCCAGGAGAATAACAAGAACAGTCGTAGAGCCAGAAATGAATATGTACAGGTAAGAAGGGAGGCTCAACGACAATACGAATATGACTTAGCAGCGAAAGCCAAATCTGACCCAAAGGTGTTGTACAGCCATATAAGGAGGAAAACAACAGTTAAGAACTAAGTAATCAGGCTGAGGAAGGAAGGAGGGGAGATCACAAGAAATGACCGCGAAGTATGTGAGGAGCTCAACATGAGATTCAAAGAAGTGTTCACAGAGGAGACAGAAGGGACTCTAAAAAGACGGAGAGGTGGGGTACACCATCAAGTGTTGGACACAATACATACGACCGAGGAAGAAGTGAAGAGGCTGCTAAGTGAGCTAGATACCTCAAAGGCGATAGGACCGGGTAACATCTCTCCATGGGTCCTGAGAGAGGGAGCAGAGGTGCTATATGCACCATTAACAACAATCTTCAACACATCTATTGAAACAGGGAGACTACCTGAGGTATGGAAGACGGCAAATGTAGTCCCAATTTTTAAAAAAGGAGACAGACACGAAACATTAAGCTATAAATCAGTGTCACTGACATGTATAGTATGCACAGTCATGGAGAAGATTATCAGGAGAAGAGTGGTGGAGCACTTAGAAAGGAATGAGCTTATCAACGACAACCAGCACGGTTTCAGGGACGGGAAATCCTGTGTCACATACCTATTAGAGTTCTATGACAGGGTGACAGCAGTAAGACAAGAGACATAAGGGTAGGTAGATCGTGTTTTCTTGGACTGTAAGAAGGTGTTTGACACAGTTCCACACTAGGGATTAGTGCAAAAGCTGGAGAACCAGGCAGGGATAACAGGGAGGGCACTGCAATGGATCAGGGAATACCTGTCGGGAAGACAACAACGAGTCATGGTACGTGACGAAGTGTCAGAGTGGGCGCCTCTGACGAGCGGAGTACTGATTCTGTTATATGTGAATGACATGACGGAAGGACTACATTCAGAGGTGTCCCTGTTTGCAGACGATGTGAAGCTAATGCAAAGAATTCAATCTGATATACAGCACCAGTATGGAACCCACACCTGGTTAAGCACGTTTAAAAATTAGACTAGTCCTGGAGCTAAGGGGTATGTCCGACGAGGAAAGGTTAAGGGAAATCGATCTGAAATTCACAAGCTGTATAGGAACAGGATGTTTCAGAGATGGGACACAGCAACAATGAATCACAACCGGAAGTTGAAGACTCAGATGAGTCACAGGGATGTTAGGAAGCATTTCTTCAGTCACTGAATTGTCAGGAAATGGAATAATCTATCGAGTGTAGTAGCAGGAACCATATATGGCTTTAAGATGAGATACGATAAAGCTCATGGAACAGGGAGTCGACCTAGCAGCGACCAGCGAAGAGGCGGGGCCAGGAGCTGTGAATCGATCCCTGCAACCACAAATAGTTGAGTACACCTCCCTCCCTCTCAAAATTCCTTTCTTTTTCTGCTCTTAACTCCAATTCCCCTCCTCCACACTTGTTCCTTCAAGTCTCCCTGTTTCCTGTGTTTAGACTGAAGATTCTTTTTCGTTTCTTTCTCTTCTCCATGCTTACCGCTCTCTTCCCCACAATCCTGGTGCATGAAACAATGTCTAATATCCCACAGGGCTTCTATTTGTAGCGCCAAACTTTTAACGTTGGAGTCTCGAAGACTGAGTTGTTTACGCAGCTCAGCGAGGCTGTGACGCCACCCTCTTGATTATCTCGCTTTATTATTTTGCCTTCATCTGACAGCCACGAAGTGATGGGGAAGATTAGTCTACTTACACACACACATTATATATATATATATATATATATATATATATATATATATATATATATATATATATATATATATATATATATATATATATATGTCGTGCCGAATAGGCAGAACTTGCGATCTTGGCTTAAATAGCAACGCTCATCTTGCCATATAGGACAAGCGAAAATTTGTGTATGCAATAATTTCGCCAAAATCATTCTGAACCTAACGAAAAAAATATATTTCACTGTGTTTGTTTAGTAATAAATTATTGTAAACAAATCTAAAATATATTTAGTTGGGTTAGGCTAAAATAAATTGTTCTTGTAATAATAAGGTTAGATAAGTTTTCTAAGATTCTTTTGGAGCAAAATTAAATTTTTTTACGTTAACATTAATGAAAAAAATATATCTTTAAAGGTATAAGAGAAAATTTTAGAAAGGACTTAATTTTAAATTTCTTGCTAATTGACTAGTTTTACATATTCGGCACGACATAATATATATATATATATATATATATATATATATATATATATATATATATATATATATATATATATATATATATATATTTATTATCACACTGGCCGATTCCCACCAAGGCAGGGTGGCCCGAAAAAGAAAAACTTTCACCATCATTCACTCCATCACTGTCTTGCCAGAAGGGTGCTTTACACTACAGTTTTTAAACTGAAACATTAACACATCTCCTTCAGAGTGCAGGCACTGTACTTCCCATCTCCAGGACTCAAGTCCGGCCTGCCGGTTTCCCTGAACCCCTTCATAAATGTTACTTTGCTCACACTCCAACAGCACGTCAAGCATTAAAAACCATTTGCCTCCATTCACTCCTATCAAACACGCTCACGCACGTCTGCTGGAAGTCCAAGCCCCTCGCACACAAAACCTCCTTTACCCCCTCCCTCCAACCTTTCCTAGGCCGTTCCCTGCCCCGCCTTCCTTCCACTACATATATATATATATATATATATATATATATATATATATATATATATATATATATATATATATATATATATATTGGCGCAGATTTTTTTTTACACAGGGTTTGACAAGGTTAGGTTAAGGATCCCTAGCTTTATTGACAAACTATTTACAGGTTAAGAATTCCTAACTTTATTGACAAGCTAAGAGCTGTTACCTACATCAGCTCATTTGAAAGCATTTTTATTGTTATGAAATATACAAGTAGGGAACAGAATGAAGTTGGAGCCATCTGTGGGCCAGCATTTTCATCTGATCAACTGACTTTATCTCGTTGACACCATAATGCTGTACGAATGTGTTCCATACTCGAGTCATCCTGGGAACAAATGATCTCAGATGAAGTGATGTTCTGGAGAAGGGTACAGCCAGAGTGAAGTTGCTGTTTTCTGCCCGTCTTGTGGTATAGAAGCTTGCTTCATGCTGTCCTCGAAGTGGATCCAAGTGTGGTACTTTGACAATATTGGCCAGATGCAAACGAACAACGAGAAAAAGGATGTGGGAGTTACGAACAGAATCTGAACCTTTCAGTTCCTGACCAAAGTCGTCATCAGAACCTAGATGTTGCTTAAATGGGTTAAGACGGGTCATATAGGTCCTGAAGAATGTAAATAATTTGGTTTTATCTATGGAACGGTGGGAGAGGGAGAGGGAGAGTGGTAACTCTTAATTCATTACATCGAAAGCCGGTCATCCACATCAATGGGTTTAATTAAGCCTAACAATCTGTTGATGTTCATACCGTATGTCTGCCTATCACTGTTAAGTCTTATTTCTCGTAGCCTTTCACTGTAAGGTAGCACTGAGCATTTACTTAAGAAGTAATCTGAAGTACAAAATACATAAAAGGTTATTGCAGTTCTGTAAATCCAGTACACATTTTCTGTATTCTTTCGTCTATAAAATTTGGAAGGGCAGGTAAGTGCTCAGAAAAATAGGTATTACGGTTTTCTAACCTTTTGGTCATGAGAGTAATTTGAGAGCGCTCAAGGGTAAGTTGTTCTGTGTCATAATATAATCATCGACCTGGTCAATTATTATATGAAAGAAATCTTCCCTCTGATTCTCATTCAAATATGAATATGATGGAAGAATTCAAATTGTTTACTTTATCGAGGGAACTTTCAAAATAGTGTTATTCTGATCACACTGAGATTTAATCTAAATTTCAAAGTTGTCTTCCAAGTAATATATAAATAAATTGTCCAGAATTAGACATGGAGGATCTCCCATAGCATATCCGAACACAAGCTTGTAAAAAAAAAAAAGTATTTAAAAGACTTTGTCAGTAAGAACTTCTGTAATTTAGTAAATTTATTATATACCATTCTTGTACTACTACTACTACTACTACTACTACTACTACCTCTTCCTGCCTCTATAGCCGTCCTGCTCCACTTCTGGTTAGTGTGACTTTGTCAATGGTCCAAGTCGGACCGAAACGTCGTCGTAAGCTTCTCTCTTTTATGTGTTTGTTATTTGTGTATTATGTAAATTTGTTTACTTTTAACAGTAATTTAAAAAAAACAGGTTTGGCAAGTGAGTGTTCACAACACAACTGGCAAGTTTAAGCTGTAAAGATCTGGCTTAAAGAGATCTGATTTAGAAAGGCAGCCAATATCTGGGGAGAGGTGTTTACAAAGTATTTTTTGACAGTTTATATACCACAGAAAACTAATTATATTCGAGCATAGTGGATATATTCATCTGGTCTTTGTAAACCAGGCAATCACAATTATCAGTCCTTCAAGTAACCTGGAGTATCATAACACTGTTAAAATCTTATTAAAATGTTTTATCAGATTTTCTAGGACTTGATTTAGACGTAAATGTGTTTATCACTAAGCAATTATTCTCTTATAATTATTTTTTTATAATTATTAATCCGATTTCATAATTATTAGAACTTATTAATGTTGAGATGCTTTAAGGGAAGATGAAAGTGAGAATACGCCTGAGTGTGAATTTGTTATTCACGATCTTGATTAGACAACGACTAAGAGTGTTTGAGCTAATCTCACCTCTGAAGTTCCCTAGTTAAGTCGAACTTCGACAGAGACATGTAATTAGGCGAGTACAACGAGGTGAGAACTCGCGCATACACACACACACACACACACACACATAAACACATATACGTCCACAACCACACACACGCGTGCGAGCACGCACACACACACGCGCGCGCACACACGCACATACACACACAGACACACACGCACACACACAGACACACACACACACACACACACACACACACACACACACACACACACATATACACACACACGCACACACACACATTTACACACTACCCTGCAGCCACACACAGGTGAGTCTTCACACACAGATACATATGCACATGTGAATACACATACGCACACTTCTCCCCCAACACACAAGCCAAAAAGCTATAACTCTTCTCCTGTGTTACTCATCACCCGAAAACTTTCCACATTTTTATAACTTTCTCTGTATTTCATTCCAACTATTCTTTTTGCCCATTCTTTTTGCAGTAATATATGTAGCGTCATACTGGGACCTTCCAACGCCCTTCTCTACTTCCCCCTCATCTCTCTCTCGTACCTCTTCCACAAACCACTTCCTTCACTTCATTTATACACAACTGCTTTCCTAACACTAACTAGTGTGTGTTCGAGCTTAACACTAACCAGTATGTGTCAGATTTTAACACTAATATGTGTTAGATCTTGTTTTCTGCAGATGAATGTTATCTGAGGTCTTCTTGTGAGCTACAGGATCCTTCCCTGCGCTTGACTTTCGTCTTTTTTGAATGAATGTTCCCACGACATACCTCTCGATTTAAGAATCCCCTTGTGCATTTTTTTTTTTTGCATTAGGCAATTTTGTTTTAAAATCTTGTTTCTCTCTGTTATTATCTATTTGTAATTATCTAACTGTACCTACAGGAGCTCGGAGTGTCTAGTCTTTAATACTCTGTTCATTATATATATATATATATATATATATATATATATATATATATATATAAATATATATATATACACATATATATACATATATATAAATATATATATTATTATTATTATTATTATCACACTGGCCGATTCCCACCAAGGCAGGGTGGCCCGAAAAAGAAAAACTTTCACCATCATTCACTCCATCACTGTCTTGCCAGAAGGGTGCTTTACACTACAGTTTTTAAACTGCAACATTAACACCCCTCCTTCAGAGTGCAGGCACTGTACTTCCCATCTCCAGGACTCAAGTCCGGCCTGCCGGTTTCCCTGAACCCCTTCATAAATGTTACTTTGCTCACACTCCAACAGCACGTCAAGTATTAAAAACCATTTGTCTCCATTAACTCCTATCAAACACACTCACGCATGCCTGCTGGAAGTCTAAGCCCCTCGCACACAAAACCTCCTTTACCCCCTCCCTCCAACCTTTCCTAGGCCGACCCCTACCCCGCCTTCCTTCCACTACAGATTGATACGCTCTTGAAGTCATTCTGTTTCGCTCCATTTTCTCTACATGTCCGAACCACCTCAACAACCCTTCCTCAGCCCTCTGGACAACAGTTTTGGTAATCCCGCACCTCCTCCTAACTTCCAAACTACGAATTCTCTGCATTATATTCACACCACAGATTGCCCTCAGACATGACGTCTCCACTGCCTCCAGCCTTCTCCTCGCTGCAACATTCATCACCCATGCTTCACACCCATATAAGAGCGTTGGTAAAACTATACTCTCATACATTCCCCTCTTTGCCTCCAAGGACAAAGTTCTTTGTGCACCACTCACCCTTTTCCCCTCATCAATTCTATGATTCACCTCATCTTTCATACACCCATCCGCTGACACGTCCACTCCCAAATATCTGAATACATTCACCTCCTCCATACTCTCTCCTTCCAATCAGATATCCAATCTTTCATCACCTCATCTTTTTGTTATCCTCATAACCTTACTCTTTCCTGTATTAACTTTTAATTTTCTTCTTTTGAATACCCTACCAAATTCATCCACCAATCTCTGCAACTTCTCTTCAGAATCTCCCAAGAGCACAGTGTCATCAGCAAAAAGCAACTGTGACAACTCCCACTTTATGTGTGATTGTTTATCTTTTAACTCCACGCCTCTTGCCAAGACCCTCGCATTTACTTCTCTTACAACCCCATCTATAAATATATTAAACAACCACGGTGACATCACACATCCTTGTCTAAGGCCTACTTTTACTGGGAAATAATTTCCCTCTTTCCTACATACTCTAACTTGAGCCTCATATATATATATATATATATATATATATATATATATATATATATATATATATATATATAATGTCGTGTCGTGCCGAATAAATAAAACTTGCGATTTCGGCTTAAACAACAACGCTATTCTTGCCGAATAAGGAAAGCTAAAATTTGTGTACGTAATAATTTCGCAAAAAAACTTTCTGAACCTAACGAAAAAAATATATTTCATTGTGTTTGTTTGTTATTAAATTATTGTCACCTTGTCAACCAATCCATTTGATAAGGAAAAAATCTATCATCTTTTCCATTCCATTTTTTCCTGGTTACAGATACTAAGAAATTTAAAAATCTTCCATTTCATTACTTTTCAAGACGTTTTACATGGTTATCATGTTTCCTCTTTTCCTATTCTCACCCAACATGGGTAACTTTATAATGTTCTCATAATGCTCACTTCTGGCAACCATTTAGTAGCTCCTCTCTGAATATTTTCTAACATATATATGGGGTTTTTTTCCCTGTTGACACCATACAATCACTGGATATTTCATTTATAACCTAATATGTAAACAACTTTCTTAACATTTCACCATCCATTTAGTTGAAAGTTATTTATAGTGTGCCAGTGTAGATGATGAGTTTCTGACAATTTCAATCACATGATCTTCAGATGACATTTTTTTGTTAATAACTCCTGGGTTTTCCTTTCTCTGTCTGATGCTTTCAATATTTTGTGACCCAATCTATATTCTACATGTGCCCTGATATTGCATTCTTCCATTTCCATTACTTGGCATTTATTTACATTAAATTCCCTCATCCATCCATACCCCTCCTTCCCGCCAAATTTATCCTGATGCTCTTGTAAAGATTTGCAGTCATTTTTAATATTAATTTTACATATGATTATTCCATCGTCTACTAACAAAGTCATATATTTTTTTATTCCCTTGTGATAAATCATTTATATAAATTAAAAACATCATTGGGGCAAGTCCAGACCTTGTAGCAACTCACTCATTACATTCCTTACATGCAGGCAGTTTTCCTCTCAAACAAAAAAATATCTTATCCACTGCAAAAACTGACCTTCGATATCTCCTATAATTTGCAGCTTCCAAATTAATCTGTCACAGCCAAATCTGCCAAAAGATTTCTTAAAGTGTAGGTAAATACAGTCTGCTCATTCCTTTCTTTCTTTCTTGAATAATTTGTATATAACTCTTCAGGTCGCTTGTTCCATCTAGGCTGGAATATTGCTGCACACTAACAGCACCTTTCAAGGCAGGTGAAATTGCTGACCTATAAAATGTACAGAGAACCTTCACGGCGCGCATAACGGAGATAAAACACCTCAATTACTGGGAGCGTTTGAAGTTCCTGAACCTGTACTCCCTGGAACGCAGGCGGGAGAGATACATGATTATATACACCTGGAAAATCCTAGAGGGACTAGTACTGAACTTGCATACGAAAATCTCTCACAACGAAAGCAAAAAACTCGGCAGACGATGCAACATCCCCCCAATGAAAAGCAGGGGTGTCACTACGTTAAGAGACAATACAATAAGTGTCCCCCTTATGTATGCCTCCCAGCATACATAAGGGGGATTACCAACAGACCCCTGGCTGTCTTCAAGCTGGCACTGGACAAGCACCTAAAGTCGGTACCTGACCAGCCGGGCTGTGGCTCATATGTTGGATTGCGTGCAGCCAGCAGTAACAGCCTGGTTGATCAGGCTCTGATCCACCATCATGCCTGGTCACAGACCGGGCCGCGGGGACGTTGACCCCCGGAACTCTCTCCAGGTAAACTCCAGGTAACAACACATTTGATATACATGAATTAGCAGACTGAAAAGCAAATTCCTAACAGATTACATTATTTTTTAAGACGCTTCATTTATGTAGAGGAAAAAAAGTTCTCATTATATTCATCATTTATGTACAGTTCCAACCTCATAAGCTGTCCAGTTTATTTCTTTATAATTAAAATATCCAAGCAGAATAATATTTTTTTCTTATCAGGGTCATTTTCATTAATAGTTCCACAAGAATAATCTGTATTCCCTCATTTTTTCTATCTAACTCTTCTTCTGCCAAGTATTATTAAACGGTGGGTTACAGGAATTCAATATTAATAGATTCTCCTGTTGACTTTGTATTTTTATCCCTAAAATTTTAACATTTTCAGAATTTTAGATTTCTATTTCCATATCCTGAAGACATTTTTTAATTAATACTACCAGCCCTCCTCCTTTCTTCCCTATTCTGTCTTTTCTCCGTGGTCAGTAATTTCCCTCAAGAAAAACCTCATTTGGCTTCAGTCAGACAAACTACACGGTTCACCTAGACAAACTACATAACTATTTTCTAATTTAGTTCTGCACTTTACTACACCATTAATTCCCTTCTCTAGTTTATTCTTATTTTTAGCAATTTCCTCGTCTATTACCTTTGTTTTCTTCAAACCTCAGTTTCTTCTAAGTCTGCATTTCCTGCTTTAAAAGTGCAGTTTATTATTAATTTCTCAATTAATCCTACCTAATTGATTTGGTTCAATTTAAGTAATTTTATTCACGCATCCGCTGGTTATCTTGTCTGGAGTTATATAAACATAGCTGTACTAAGAGTGTGTAGTGTGTACACTCCGCCATGATGTAAATAAAAGGTTCACAGAAGTGTTGCATTACTCTGGTTTCCTTAAAATATTAACTTCGTTATTCTAACCTCAGAAAATGTTCCAGATTAATAATTTCCTTTAATTTTTTCGACGCTAATCACATAAAACGTTCTACTAACTACACTACAAAAGAGAGCCGTTTGTCTCCTGGATGTCTAGTCTCCTCGGCGGAGAGAGTGTAAAAGGAGAGCGGATGATAGAGTGGGAGAGACACTGTCAAGAAATTTTGAAGAAAATAAGAAAAAAATTTGGTGAGATAAACAAGTTAAGAAAGCCAAGGGAACGAATGGATTTGTCAGTTAAAAACAGAGAAGGGGAGTTAGAAGATGGGAAGATGGAGGTATTGGGTAGATGGTGGGAATATTGTGAGGAACTTTTAAATGTCGACGAAGAAAGAGAGGCGGTAATTTCATGCACTGGCCAGGGAGGTATACCATCTTTTAGGAGTGAAGAACAGGATGTGAGTGTGGGAGAGGTACGTGAGGCATTACGTAGAATGAAAGGGGGTAAAGTAGCTGGAACTGACGGGATCATGACAGATATGTTAAAAGCAGGGGAAACATGGTGTTGGAGTGGTTGGTATTTTTTGTTTAATAAATATATGAAAGAGGGGAAGGTACCTAGGGATTGGCAGAGAGCATGTATAGTCCCTTTATATAAAGGGAAGGGGGGACAAAAGAAATTGTAAAAATTATAGAGGAATAAGTTTACTGAGAATACCAGGAAAAGTGTACGGTAGGGTTATTACTGAAAGAATTAGAGGTAAGACAGAATGTAGGATTGCGGATGAGCAAGGAGGTTTTAGATGGGTAGGGGATGTGTAGATCAAGTATTTACATTGAAGCATATATGTGAACAGCATTTAGATAAAGCTAAGGAAGTTTTCATTGCATTTATGGATTTGGAAAAGGCATATGATAGAGTGGATAGGAGAGCAATGTGGCAGATGTTGCAAGTATATGGAATAGGTAGTAAGTTACTAAATGCTGTAAAGAGTTTTTATGAGGATAGTGAAGCTCAGGTTAGGGTGTGTAGAAGAGAGGGAGATTACTTCCCGGTAAAAGTAGGTCTTAGACAGGGATGTGTGTCACCATGGTTGTTTAATATATTTATAGATGGAGTTGCAAAAGGAGTAAATGCTAGGGTGTTGAGAAGAGGGTTGGGATTAAATTATGGGGAATCAAATACAAAATAGGAATTGACACAGTAACTTTTTGCTGATGATACTGTGCTTATGGGAGATTCTAAAGAAAAGTTGCAAAGGTTAGTGGACGAGTTTGGGAGTGTATGTAACGGTAGAAAGTTGAAAGTGAACATAGAAAAGAGTAAGGTGATGAGGGTAACAAATGATTTAAAGAAAAATTGGATATCAAATAGGAGAGGAGTATGGAAGTGAATGTTTTCAGATATTTGGTAGATGACGTGTCATTGGATGGATGTATGAAGGATGAGGTTAACAACAGAATTGATGAGGGAAAAAAGGTGAGTGGTGCATTGAGGTATATGTGGAGACAAAAAACATTACCTATGGAGGCAAGGAAGGGAATGTATGAAAGTATAGTAGTACCAACACTCTTATATGGGTGTGAAGCTTGAGTTGTAAATACTGCAGCGAGGAGGTGGTTAGAGGCGGTGGAGATGTCCTGTCTAAGGGCAATGTGTGGTGTAAATATTATGCAGAGAATTCGGAGTGTGGAAATTAGGAGAAGGTGTGGAGTTAACAAAAATATTAGTCAGAGAGCTGAAGAGGGGTTGAGGTGGTTTGGTCCTTTAGAGAGAATGGATCAAAATAGAATGACATGGAGAGCGTATAAATCTGTAGGGAAAGGAAGGCGGGGTAGGGGTCGTCCTCGAAAAGACTGGAGGGAGGGGGTAAAGGAGGTTTTGTGGACGAGGGGCTTGGACTTTCAGCAAGCATGCGTGAGCGTGTTGGACAGGAGTGAATGGAGACGAATGGCATTTGGGACCTGACGAGCTGTTGGAGTGTGAGCAGGGTAATATTTAGCGAAGGGATTCAGGGAAACCGGTTATTTTTATATACCGGACTTGAGTACTAGAAATGCGAAGTACAATGCCTGCACTTTAAAGGAGGGGTTTGGGATATTGGCAGTTTGGAGGGATCTGTTGTGTATCTTTATACGTATATGCTTCTAAACTGTTGTGTTCTGGGCACCTCTGCAAAAACAGTGATTATGTATGAGTGAAGTGAAAGTGTTGAATGATGAAAGTTTTTTCTTTTTGGGGATTTTCATTCTTTTGGGTCACCCTGCCTCGGTGGGAGACGGCCAACTTTATATATATATATATATATATATATATATATATATATATATATATATATATTGTACTCACGTACGACTGGTACTGATCAATAACAACACTGCGACTAGCCAGGAGTCGAACCCATGCTGCTTTGGCCCGCCTCTAGTGAGCGAAAGACATGACGCTCTAGTCCACGGGACCACACAATTCTCAAGAATGACGCACCCAGAAAAGCTAGGTGCTGTACCCGTCATCCGAGAATATACGTTGGTGTTATTGCCTCTGAGCTAATTTCATTCTACTCCGTTTGGTGTACTAACCAAACGAGCAGTATTTTATATTATTATACCCACGAACGAGTGGTATTAATCAATACCAACACTGCGACTAGTCAAGGAGTCGAACCCATGCTGCTTCGGCCCGCAATTAGCTCAGAGGCATGCACGCCACCGTATATTCTCGGATGACAGGTACAACACCTAGGTTGGCTAGGTGTTGTACCTGTCATCCTTGGCTGGGTGCGTCATTCTTCAGAATTGTGTGGTCCCGTGGACTAGAGCGTCATGTGTCTTTTGCTCACCATGAGGTGGGCCAAAGCAGAATAGGTTCGACTCTTTGGTTAGTCGCAGTGTTGTCACCGATCAATAGCACTTGGTGAATATTAGGTCCAGTCTCGCAGGTGTGTGTGTGTGTGTGTGTGTGTGTGTGTGTGTGTGTGTGTGTGTGTGTGTGTGTGTGTGTGTGTGTGTGTGTGTGGGTGTGTGTGTGGGTGTGTGTGTGTGTGTGGGTGTGTGTGGGTGGGTGTGTGTGGGTGTGTGTGTGTGGGTGTGTGTGGGTGTGTGTGTGTGTGTGTGTGTGTGTGTGTGTGTGTGTGTGTGTGTGTGTGTGTGTGTGTGTGTGTGTGTGTGTGTGCGCGCGCGCGCGCATGTGTACTTACCTAACTGTGGTTGGAAGGGTCGAGACTCAGCTCCTGGCCCAGCCTCTTCACTGGTCGCTACTAGGTCCTCTCTCTCTCTCTCTACTTCATCATACCTCATCTTAAAACTATGTATGGTTCCTGCCTCCACTACATCACTTGCCAGGCTCTTCCACTTCTTAACAACTCTATGACTGAAGAAATACTTCCTAACATCCCTTTGACTCATCTGAGTCTTCAACTTTCTACTGTGGCTCCTTATTTCTGTGTCCCATCTCTGCAACATCCTGTCTCTGTTCACCTTA
>NC_091298.1:23814027-23926527 GCF_038502225.1 Cherax quadricarinatus
GTGAGTGTATCTCTGGTACCAGCCGGTGTTGAGTCAAAATAGAAGTGTGTATCCTACATTCCGCTTAGCTTTTTGTTTACTCTCTTATTCCTTTTATTTACTTCACTTTTTGCACTCTGGTCTGTGTACTCCGGTGATTACTGTTTGTATTGTTTCTTACAGAAATCTTAATGACTTGTGTGTGAGCATACACGACAAACCAACTCGTTTATGCCTGTCTGTTAAACAAATAATTGTTTTTAGGTGTATTTTTAAAATGAGTCGTAACAACTTTTTTGCGTTCCTAGACTGCCAGGATAACACAATGACAGTATTTTACAAAATCACAGTTCATCTTCCGCAGCAAAGCAACGAATGCCTACCTGTTAAGAAACTCTTTAGCACAAGCACAAACACACACACACACACACACACACACACATTCTCATACACTATCACAATCTCCTTCTCCAACGCAGAAATTTACTTGCGTATACACTCGCTCTGTTTTTAAATCACTATTCATCACCATGTATTACTGCTGTACGTTCATGTAGTACCTGCGTTGAGCTTCTTATTCACTCAGTTATTTGACACAAAATAGTGTCAAATAGCTGAGTGAATATGACCTCGTGTCTCAGCAAAAGCATAAAACAAGACATGATCACGACATAGAAATTACTCTGGAAAACACACAAATTAAACAAGCTTTTCAATACAGAAGCGGCCAAGACGAAGAAAACATGGAATCTATAAGCCCATGTAAGTAAACAGATGTTAGTTGGCAATCATTTAGTTTTGAGATTTACAGAAATAAAAGGAACAATAAGGAAGCACAGTTGCGGCTATATCAATGGACGGTTCACAAGTCCGCAGAGCAGACTTGTGAGCGTCACCTTACCACTCAGTGGTACAGTCAGTAGGTTCACCGCACTTGCTCTGAGTAGGTTCTCCACACTCACTCTGACTAGCACTCTCACTTCCAGTCTGGGCTTGCATAGCCAAGGGTGCATACTTCACTCAGTTACTCATTGACCTCTCATAAGAGACAAGTCAAGTTCTCTCTGGTAGTCGTTTTCCTTTCATAGTTTACTTCCCTTTCTTAAGTTTGTTACATTCGAGTTGTTTATACTCTGGTGAATTAATCGTTCAGTTGACTGAATAAGCCGTGTCGGCCTGTGTATGTTAATTTGTGGTCTAAGCTATTCTAAGTCATGCTGGACGGAAATGAGACAAAGTCTGTCACTAAAGAGTTCTTGTATACTCTGAAGTAATAGTTGAGCAAAGTCTTAGTAACCATTGTAGGTTGCCTTATGATGGAATACAATTGGTGAAGTTAGTACAAAGATCGACCTTATGAGGTTGAGATGAGTTCGATTTATCCATATCAATAGGCTGGTACGTACCAAGAGAAGTGCAAGAGTTAAGCTCCTTATTTTAAGTCAATGCTAACATTATATAATCATATATTAAGCTAAAACTCTACTAGTAAAGATTCTATGTTTTAGTTACTTTGTAATCCCGAATTATTATTAAAAGTTACTATTACAAAACCGTAAACAGGCCATCTGCTTAACAAGAATATGCTACCTTAACACACTACCATACTATTGGAGAAGGTTAAGAAGACGAGTTTTGTAACAAACCATCAACAACACTACCTACAACCATCAACAACACTACCTACAACCATCGTCAGTCATCACTACGAAAAGCATCACAGGTTTTTGATCTCTCTCCTGCTTCAAGTGAGCTCTCTCTTGTAACTCACAAGTATAGAGGGACCATCCATCACCGTCTTGCTATTAGTTTTCCTGTACTCTCATAAGAAACTCTCCTATATAAACGAATATCTTATCGTGTCGTAGCTACGAGCATTCCGCTGCTGGCTCTATACACGACTTAGATTAAATATTCAGGAAACAGGCCAAGCTAGACTCTCCAAACTGCCATTAAATATTAAGTCAAGGTAAGTCGTAAGAAACGGCTGTCCATAAAGAGAAGAATAGATGGGGACACGAACCGTCGTCCTGGCAAAAAACAAGCCCCATGTTATACCAATGAGCAACAAGGATTTCAACAGGAAGAGTTCTCAAGTCCTTCTTTCGAATGTCTGGGTCTGCTGCCACCAGCTCTGACCGAAAGCCCCAGAAACTTACATGGCACATCAACTCTCATACTCTTCAAAATTATATGATCCACAAACTTTAGGTAAGTCGTAATGAACGACTGTCAATGAATAACAGAAGAATGAACGATGTTGAACCTGCTACATGCCAGGATTAATGATTAATTTTCATCCATTCTTCCATTACACACACACACACACACACATATATATATATATATATATATATATATATATATATATATATATATATATATATATATATATATATATATATATATATAGAGATAGAGAGAGAGAGAGAGAGAGAGAGAGAGAGAGAGAGCGAGAGAGAGAGAGAGAGAGAGAGAGCAGCATGCCAAAGCCACTTATATGCATAGCATTACGGGCTGGCTTAAAATTAACTTAAGATTAACTAAGCAATGATGAAATCGGTGATAAAACATTATTGTAAACAGATAACTATAAAGCACAAATGAGTATTACAAAGACAGGTCATATGGTTGCTTGCATTGCTGTACATTCAGTCGAATGGAGTATTCTGTTAGGTAGTGTATTTAAAAAAATAATAAAGTTAGATTGGGTCCTAGGTTTAACATTTGTGTGATATAATTGTGAGTAACATATAGGATATACAATTTATAAGGTTCAGTTATTCAGTATTTATTTGGTTTTGAGTGAGTAAGTGATCTTTGAGAAGAGACTTGAATTTATATACAGGTAGTGTTTC
This sequence comes from Cherax quadricarinatus, assembly GCF_038502225.1. NCBI lineage: Eukaryota > Metazoa > Arthropoda > Malacostraca > Decapoda > Parastacidae > Cherax > Cherax quadricarinatus. The sequence goes on from NC_091298.1 coordinate 23,816,865, forward strand.
TTTTATATTTACAGGTAATGAATTCCAGATTTTAGGGCCTTTTATGTGCATTGAGTTTTTGTATATATATATATATATATATATATATATATATATATATATATATATATATATATATATATATATATATATATATATATATATATGTCTTGCCGAATAGATAAAATTGGTCAATTAGCAAGAACCCTTTAAAATTTAATCCTTTTTAAAAAATTTCTCTTATATGTTTAAAGACGTATATTTTCATTTAATGTAAAAATTAATAATTTTGTACCAAAAGAACCTTAGAAAACTTACCTAACCTTATTATAACAAGCGCAATTTAGCCTAATCCATCTAAATATAATTAGATAAGTTTACAATAACAGTAAACACAATGATGTATATTATTTTTCGTTAGATTTAGAAAGATTTTTGAGAAATAGTTACTGCAAATTTTTGCATGCCTTATTCGGCAAGAAGAGCGTTGCTATTTAAGCCAAAATCTCAAGTTTTACCCATTCGGCACGATATATATATATATATATATATATATATATATATATATATATATATATATATATATATATGGTATCACCTTTAAAACTGTACTGGGGACCCTCATCCTCAAAGATGAGAATAAACGTACTTCAGGGAAAACTAAAGGCTCTCCTCGGAGCTGTTTGAATATTTTCTTCTCCTAAACCCCCTCTATTCTATATTCTATGTGAACTTTATTTATAGGCAGAATACACTAACAAAAAATACAAACATGAATACACTGGTACATTATATCAAAGATTATGAATCTCCTCCAGCTCCTCTGAAGCCGGACACAAGCCAAGTATGCAGCAAGCGTTTCCCCTCTGGATGGCCACACTGAGGCGCTCGAACATGAAAGTGGCTGCCCTTGGATCCCTGGTGGTGTCGATGAGTCTGCAACTCAGTTCTTTAAGGAAGGGTGTAGCATTTTTTCCCCATAATCACAAGGTCTCTCATCCCACAGGGACAAATTGATACTGTTGGCTTATGTCTCTGTACTTGCCGATCTTGTACTTCTCCCTGTGATCAGCAGCTCCTCCTTGTCGCCCGACACTGTGATAGATGTAGGTGTCAGTCAGGCTGATACGCAGGTATAGTCCCATGCTAAGAGCTTGCCATTCTTCCAAGGATAGATGGTGATCCCATTAGGGCATTTTGCTGGGTTGTGAATATTATGGCTGCTAGTGATCGGGGCTCTCGGCTGGGCATCTAGCTGTAGCAAGGCTTCTCTTTATGTCGTTGACTTCATTGTGTCTTGGGTGCCAACCCATGGTTTTGGAGCAGTTAAGAACATGTATACCATACTGGTTGGCGTGCACATCGCCGCAAATACACGTATATTCCGTGTGAACTGGGGCAACGAGGCGGAGATCCACTACAATACGGAGAGTCTTAGGGGCGAGGCGTGTTCCCACTGCCGAAATGGGAACTGTTTGGAGGAAGTCCCCAGAGTGATGTGCACTCACAGCTTGGAGACGGGCAGTCTCTCTGACTAATGGCATGTTGGCAAGTACCTTTTCAGCGATGGGACCATCCCAATTTGACTGTAGGCCAGTGCTGCAACAGATTTTGGTGCTGGGGCAGCGAGAGTCTCCCATTCAGAGATGGCACTGGTGTAGCTAGGGTCTTGTATTCCTGCTGAGTCACTGATGTTGTTCGGAAGAATTTGCTTTATTAACTCGTTTGATGCTATGAAAGAAGATAGGAAAGCTGGTAGGGCAATCCTGGAGGATTTGCGTACTCCCCCAGGCCCCCAAGCCTGACTGGAATTGAAGCTTGCAACCACTGCCCATCAAGGGAAAGATTCAATACACTCTCTAGCATGGTCTTAATTAGGTAGGCATATTCCTTGAGTTTCGGATTGCTGAAGGCTCCGGAGCATCTCAGGAAGTAGGTAAGTATTGGGATGGACAGGCACCTGGAGAGTAAGTAGAAGGCATCATGTGTATCAATGTCTTTCATTCTGCCTTCCATCGTCCTAAGGTCTAAGATTTTCTTTTCTAGGATCAGATCAATGGCACTGGACTCAAGAGGAGCACCAAGGAGAGTGCTGTTGGGTGGAATTCTTTATCAAAATTTTTTTACTGTATCAAGACTTTTAAATACAACTTTGATATTAAAAGTCTTAAGAAGAGAAGGCATATCAACCAAGTTTTCATGGTAAGGGAGAACCAACATATTTTTAGTTGAATAAGGTTCGCTGTCCCTTTTTGGATTGTAAAAAGTATTTCTAGCAATTTTAAAAGATTTATCAATTACGTTTCTTGGGTATTTCAGATCATTACCTATTTCATAAATTTTGGATATTTCTTCATCTATGAACTCGACTACAAATACGCAAAGCTCTCAAAAACACATTGATGAGAAAACAGAAAGTTTAACTCTACCTTGATGTGAAGAATAATATTGTACATAGGAACAGTTATTTGTAGGTTTTCTGTAAATATTAAATTTGAATTCATTACCCTTAATAATTATAACACACAGAAAAGGAAATAAGTCATTTTCCTCAAACTCAACAGTAAAGTTTATAGAACGGACTAAGCTATTTAATTTAACAAGGAAATTGTGTATATCTACATTTTTGGGAATAAGACACAAAATATCAACAACATATCTGAACCATTTAGCTCTATTAGGGAGGATTGTGTTAAGCAACCTTGTTTCAAAAAATTCCATGTATAGGTTACTAAGAACAGGTGAAAGGATTTCCCATTACCATACCAAACTTCTGAGTGTAAAACTCATCATTAAATACAAATTTTGCATCAACAATGCAAAGTTTAATAAGTTTAATAATAGTAGGAACTGGCAATGGTAAATCATAATTAACGAGTTCTTCAGATAAGAAACTTAAATCACCAACAGGAACTTTCGTAAACAAGTAACATCAAAATTATATATATATATATATATATATATATATATATATATATATATATATATATATATATATATATATATATATATATATATATATATATATATATAATACGTCAGCTTAATTCCTATTTCTCAGCTTAGTTTGGGAAGTGTGCTGAATATTTAATCTCAGCAGAATTCTAACAGATACATTACCATAATTTTTTTTTTCAGGAGACAATTCCTCAAAGTATTCCCGGTAAAGAATAATGGCGAGACAGCGGAGAACGGCTCCAGTCAGTCTGCAAATTACTGAACTCATTTATTAATGTAAGATTGACTAATGATTATTGCATGCTGGTGCTGTAACTGAAGTGGTCTTTTGTTCCATAAGACAGTAGTGCACAGCAACCATGCCACGAGTTTATCTTTCGTACCTCGGGAGCTAAGTGGGCTGTATTTATAATTGTAGGTGTCTAGTCTCAGCTCTTGGCCCTGCTTAACTTGTTATATGTTAGAATCATTCTTTCCTAGCCAAAAATGCTCCACCACTTCATAATCCATGTCACGTCCTAATAACCCTGGGCTACGAAATAATTCATGACATCCCAGTAACTCTCGTGTGTCTAACTTCCACTTGTGCCCTTCTGTACCAGTTTCTCACTTCTAAGCCAATATCATGTCTACGAAGTTACGTTTATTATTTAATGTTGTCAGTTTCAGTTACAGCAGTCTAGTTCTGAGTTGGCACTAGTTTCATTTCAAACTTCTGTACTTTCTATAGTTTCTTGATATTCATCATCAAGTCAGGTTCCATGTTAGCACTAAATACCCTGAGATGGGACTGTCGTATGACCTAAAAAAAATGATGCCTCTTTTATAAGATTCCCAAAAGCCAGTTTTCTAGCACTAACAAGCATTCGTACAAGTTTATTCAGTTAATATACACCACATCCCTAGGTCTTCCTTCTTCGGCGAAGTTTGTCTCTGACCCCTGAATCTACAACTAATTTCTTGTGTGCGTGTGTGCATGCATGTGACTGAGTATGCACGTGCACACTCCCAGAGAGTATTTTGATATTAGAGAGAAGCAATAAACCCGTAGGGTTCATACGTCTCCTGGGAAACCAGACGCAAGCAGGTTCGATCTATGGAAGGGGTGAATAAGTCCAATTTCTTGAACCAAGAGCACTTCAACATCTAGAGTACCTTCCATATCCCCTTCACTGGGGAAAGAGTGAGTGTTTGTGTGTCTGAGCCTTCATCTTTTTTTCTTTACAGCAGCAGAGATATGGTTGGGGTGTTCAGCCTTCAGTATTTAGTTCAAGAATTTTTATTTTAAATTCACACATAAGCTGCAGCAAACACCATTTATCCTTGGCTATACTACTCAGTTTGTGAATATTTTTAAGTGCCTCTTCTTTCTTTGTTTGAAGTGTTGGTCTCGTAAACGTTTCTCTACGTGAAAAAAATACTCTTAAGATTAAACCCAAAGTGGTCAAGCCACTTACTCTTTCTTACCTCCCTCTTGCTATATTCCTACAATCCTTTCCCTTCCCATCGTTGCCAGAACTGTGGCCAAGCAAAAAATTTGTGGTTTTGTTCTCCTTGCTGTCGGTGCCAAGAATTCCTTGTCGATTTTACAGCTCCTCTTACGAACCTCCTTTCCTCAAACTAGGATATTTAATTATCACATTTCATCTATTTTGGTCTAATTATATGAGGTTTCACTGCGTATCACTGTTCTTACACTATTTCAAAGCAATTGTTAAGTATGCTAGTATAACTAACCAGTTACTCTGCATCATGTTTATCAAATAATTACCTGCTTTCTTAATAACAATTATTTCTTTTAATTTTCTCGATATTTGAGGAATTTTCAAAATGGATAATAGTGTTACGTATACGGAGAGGGACGTATCTATAATGAAAGTGTACTTTAATCTCTACTTAAGGAATTAAAATATCCTTGACTGGTGGCGTAAAGGTTAAATGTAGCCTTAATGACCCTCGTGTAGTCGATAGTGTTTTAACCCAGTAAACGAACCAGTTAAAGTCAATAATCATCGTGGTTTCTGTCTTAGTTTTCAACAGTTTCCATGATGTGTATTTTACCTCCATTAGTCATTTATAGTTCCATTTGCTCGAATCACTTTAATATTCTTGCTGCAGGAATTTACAGGAAATGTGTGCGAGCATTCGAACGTGTGTTATATGTTTGTTTTTCAATTCAAGTTTATTCTCTATAAGGGTTACAATGTGGGGTTTACAGGTTTTGGGTATTGTGTGGTTTACATGTTATAAAATACTAATTACAGAGGGGGCCACTAGGACACCTAGCATGGCAAGGCATTTCGAGCAGACTTAGATTAATTCTTAACATTAAATCCTTACAGATTATGGTATTAAGGCTAAGTGACTACATCATAATTTGTGAGTTTAGCAATGTGAATGCTTTTGTTTTGGCACAATACAAGGTGTCTATATTGGAGTATCATAGGCAAACTTATGACTAGTTAGGATTTATTATTTTATAAGATTAAGATTAGTATTTCTGGGTTTATAGTCAGCGGGTGAGTGTAATTGTGAACCACCAGGTGGTTATCATGTAGTTAGTTGTCGGGGTGGATCAGGGAGATAAGATGTTTTTTAACTGTAGTTTTGAAAGTGATGAATATGTCTGCAGTTCTAGAGTTTTCAGGTAGGGTGCTCCAGATTTTAGGTCCTTTGAAATACATCGAATTTTTGTAAAGGTTTAGTCGAACACGGGGAATGTCATAGAGATGTTTGTGTCTGGTGTTATGCCTGTGGATCCTGTCACAACTATCAAGAAAGCGTTTTAGGTCAAGGTTAATATTGGAATTTAAGGTCCTGTAGATATAGATTGCACAGTAGTAAGTATGGATGTTCTGAACAGGGAGTAAGTTTAGATCTATGAAGAGTGGGGGGGGGGGGGTGTTGCCAGGGATGGAATTTAGTGATTATTCTTACTGCGGCTTTTTGTTGGGTTATTACTGGCTTTAGGTGTGTTGCTGCAGTTGAACCCCAAGCACAGATAGCATAGGTGAGGTAGGGATATATAAGTGAATGGTATAGTGTGAGAAGGGCAGTAGTATCGTATCTTGGAGAGGATCCCCACCGTTTTGGATACTTTTTTTGTTATGTGTTGGATATGGGTGCTGAAATTTAGGTTGTTGTCGAGGTATAGGCCAAGGAATTTGCCCTCATTATGTCTGGCAATTAGAGTGTTGTCGATCTTAATGTTAAGTTGTGTAACACCTGCTCTGCTACCAAACATAATATAGTAGGTTTTGCCAGTGTTAAGTGTAAGTTTATTGGCTGTCATCCAAGTCGATATTTTGAGCAGCTCCTCGTTAACAATGGTGTTGAGGGTGGCAAGATTAGGGTGGGAGATGACATAAGTCGTGTCGTCAGCAAAGAGAATGGGTTTCAGGTGTTGGGATATGTTTTGGGATATGTTTGGAAGATCATTGATGTAAATGAGGAAGAGCAGGGGTCCAAGGACACTTCCCTGTGGAACTCCAGTATCAAGTGGCCGTATTGATGAGGCTGTCTTTAATGATGACATACTGATACCCATTAGAAAGGTAGCATTTAAAATATGCAAGCGCATGGCCTCTTATACCATAGTGGTCAAGTTCTCATTTGATTGCAGGGATCGAGTCACGGCGTCTGGCCTCAGTTTCCAGTTGGTCATGACCGGATTCATTAATTCCTTGCAAGGAGAGCCTTATATCAATTCTTTTAACCTTCTACTTCTTTATTCAGGTTATTCCGTTTCTAACCACCCTGAAGCTCAGGAAACATTTATAGATATCACGGTGACTCGATCATATCTTCCAACTGTCCTTTCGTGTGTCTGTTTCCGGCATCTCGAACAGTCTAACCCTGTTCACCCTATCATGTCTCCAGAGTGTTTTCCGTATTGATATGTTTCCTCTTGCTCTTCTATTCTTTAATGTTGTAAGATTCAGTTCTTCAAGCCGTTCAATATAGTCCATTTCCTTAAGCTTTGAAATACTCAACTGGTGTTGTATATTCTAAGATGAACCTGACATAAGTCGTAGTCGTGAATGACTAAGATTCATGAAAATTAATTTTAGATTCGCCAAATGCTGCTTTTTATGTGTCTCTAACGATACACTGAGTACTTTGCTCACCCCTAAGTTAATGTTGAGTGAGGTTTGTCCCCCAAGATGACATTTTTCCGGTCATCTTCGTCGCTTTTCATAATCTTGCATTAACTGGAGTGACTTTCCAGTAATGCCTGACTAAATCTACTGATTGTCATCTTCTCTCACACTTTGGTGCTGGATCTGACTACACAAAGATTACCTTACAAATTACATGTACAGTTCTCCGCAGGTTTAATTGTCATTCCTCGTGATTTCTCCTCTTTCCTTCTTGTTCTGTCTTATTACCTAATTTTTTGCTGTTCTCTTTCTGAAATGACTGTGTAGCAGTTTTAATTAAGATATAGCTGCTTCTGCTGCATCATCCTCAAATTTTAGCTCGATATCTCTCTTCACTCGAACATTTATTTCTATTCGTCTTCGTCTTTTTCATATATGTGGTTTACTACGAGGTTTCTTCTTCAAATGATGACTGCACTCGTGTTGCACTCGCGTTGCACTCGTGTTGCACTCGTTGCCTGTGTTTCTCTTGCTTCTGTTAATATTTTGAAGTTCTTTTATTATTAAATTTAGAATATTGCCAAGTTTTTTTAAGAACTGGGTTAATGCTTTCACCATTTTTTGTTCAATATGTAGTGTAAAGGTCCCACCTCCCAAAATGTTTTCAATGTTGAAGGGAATTTAAGAGAAAGTAAATCAATGTTCGAAGATGATTGTCGCATTCTTTGGTCTAATACAGTGGAACAGAAAATGCTGTCAGTTTTTTTTTTTTTTTTAACAGATCCTATTTCCCATTTTTCAGTGAAATTAATGATAATGATGATGCTTTTCAGAGTGTTTATACGTGATATATTTGCAACAGAAATTTATTAAGTGTCATGTGCATTGCCTTACCTAGGTTATTAACTATTTCATTGTGAACTATTTCTCGGGGTGCGAGGTAATCACCTTGTTCATACAGGAGTAAGAAACTCGGATATTCAAGTTCATTCAAAGTCTTGGAGTGACATATAACAGTCTGAAGTGCAGTTTTGGAGCCACTACGAATTATATAGGTATTAACTGGCAGTGTGCTCAGTGATATTAAGGTCTCATGAATCCCATAAATCTCAGTATTTAATACAGAAATATTTTCATGAAGTTTCCATCAAAATCTGAGAAAAAAAGAGCTGAAACTGCAATACAGATATTACGGAGAGTTTTTCATTATTATTAAAGAGTCGTACGTCTTAGCTTTCTGCATTTAAATATTTAGTTTTTTCATGAATATAATACTAACAATTTACTTTCTGCTGTCCTTAGCATTTGGACTTTCTTGGGTGAACCACTGACATTTTCTGTTCTTACTCTTGACTTATCTTGGGCTTGAATTCTTCCTCTGCCTCCCAACACACACCTGTGTGTGTGTGTGTGTGTGTGTGTGTGTGTGTGTGTGTGTGTGTGTGTGTGTGTGTGTGTGTGTGTGTGTGTGTGTGTGTGTGTGTGTGTGTGTGTGTGTGTGTGTGTATGTGTGTGTGTGTGTGTGTGTGTGTGTGTGTGTGTGTGTGTGTGTGTATGTGTGTGTGTGTGTGTATGTGTGTGTATGTGTGTGTATGTGTGTGTATGTGTGTGTATGTGTGTGTATGTGTGTGTGTGTGTGTGTATGTGTGTGTGTGTGTATGTGTGTGTGTGTATGTGTGTGTGTGTATGTGTGTGTGTGTATGTGTGTGTGTGTATGTGTGTGTGTGTGTGTGTGTATGTGTGTGTATGTGTGTGTATGTGTGTGTGTGTGTATGTGTGTGTGTGTGTGTTTATGTGTGTGTGTGTGTGTGTGTGTGTGTGTGTGTATGTGTGTGTATGTGTATGTGTGTGTATGTGTGTGTGTATGTGTGTGTATGTGTGTGTGTGTGTGTCTGTATGTGTGTGTGTGTGTGTGTGTGTGTGTGTGTGTGTGTGTGTGTGTGTGTGTGTGTATGTGTGTGTATGTGTGTGTGTGTGTGTGTGTATGTGTGTGTATGTGTGTGTGTATGTGTGTGTGTGTGTGTGTGTGTGTGTGTGTGTGTGTGTATGTGTGTGTGTGTGTGTGTGTGTGTGTGTGTGTGTGTGTGTGGTATGCGTGTGCTCGTGCTTACGCACCTCTGAGCAATGTTCATTACTTGTTTTGCTGAATTAGAAATCCATCATCATGAAAGTGTCTGCTGCAGCATCAACATTCCATCACTACACTGCAGAGAATCAATAAGAGGTTACCTAGCGATCCTAAAAGATAAAGAGCGTGTGTTGCACTGCACTTACTCGACTCTGCAGGTCATGCTTCTAACACTCCTTCATTTTTCACGTACATAAAACGTCTATGTACTCTAGTGGCAATATTACTTCGCGTAAAGTTAATAAGAAAATTAATGTAGGTAATATGTTTATTCACATTCTTACAATATTCTTTTTCCTTTTCTCTGCCTTTTACTTTTGTCCTCCTCTTCAGCGGTGCACTATGCTGGACAGATATAACAGGTAAGCTCTAGAAAGTATTTTTCTGAAAGCATATTAACGGTCAGACAGTACTTAGTGCTAAGCACAAAATGGTGACCGCTGTCTTAAAATTTTTATTTCAATAATTTTACCAGTGACTAATTATTGCTCGGCTCTTCCTTTTGCTAAATGAGACTACAATCACATTTTTTATTGCAGCGTAATATTTACCCTACGCAAGACAGAGTTGGTAGCTGACCACGAGATTTATCACTCCTGTTCATTCGATTCCAACAAATTCGACACACATTCTGCAGCTAGCAATAGAGATGGACTATCTGGGTCTGGGACTTTCATCTTTGGAGCTAAATGGTCTGCATGTAGCATTTTCTTGAGTGTTGCCTGCGCGTCCCAGTCTGAAGATTTATATGTGGAACTGTGTCATCTGGTGAATATAACTGTCCGCCTTTCGGTTTATCTGTTCCACTGGTGATATATTTATTGCGACTGTGATTCAAAAGTCATTTCCTTTCAATTTTACGGTCAATTTTTCTCCCTCCCATGTTGCACTGTTTCTGGTGTCCCTTTTCCTTTTACATTACTCTTCCTGGTGTCAGTTTATTTGCATCCGGTATGTATGTGTATATATATGTCGTGCCGAACAGGCAGAACTTGCGATCTTGGCTTAAATAGCAACGTTCATTTTGCCATATAGGACAAGCGAAAATTTGTGTACGCAATAATTTCGCCAAAATCATTCTGAACCTAACGAAAAAAATATATTTTACTGTGTTTGCTTAGTATAAAATTATTGTAAACGTATTTAAAATATATTTAGTTGGGTTAGGCTAAAATAAATTGTGTTTGTTATAATAAGGTTAGGTAAGTTTTCTAAGATTCTTTTGGTGCAAAATTATAAATTTTTACATTAACATTAATGAAAAAAATATATCTTTAAACGTAAAAGAGAAAATTTAGAAAGGACTTAATTTTAAATGAGTTCTTGCTAATTGACCAGTTTTACATATTCGGCACGACATATATTTTATTTATTATCACACTGGCCGATTCCCACCAAGGCAGGGTGGCCCGAAAAAGAAAAACTTTCACCATCATTCACTCCATCACTGTCTTGCCAGAAGAGTGCTTTACACTACAGTTTTTAAACTGCAACATTAACACCCCTCCTTCAGAGTGCAGGCACTGTACTTCCCATCTCCAGGACTCAAGTCCGGCCTGCCGGTTTCCCTGAACCCCTTCATAAATGTTACTTTGCTCACACTCCAACAGCACGTCAAGTATTAAAAACCATTTGTCTCCATTCACTCCTATCAAACACGCTCACGCATGCCTGCTGGAAGTCCAAGCCCCTCGAACACAAAACCTCCTTTACCCCCTCCCTCCAACCTTTCCTAGGCCGACCCCTAACCCGCCTTCCTTCCACTACAGACTGATACACTCTTGAAGTCACTCTGTTTCGCTCCATTCTCTCTACATGTCCGAACCACCTCAACAACCCTTCCTCAGCCCTCTGGACAACAGTTTTGGTAATCCCGCACCTCCTTTTAACTTCCAAACTACGAATTCTCTGCATTATATTCACACCACACATTGCCCTCAGACATGACATCTCCACTGCCTCCAGCCTTCTCCTCGGTGCAACATTCATCACCCATGCTTCACACCCATATAAGAGCGTTGGTAAAACTATACTTTCATACATTCCCCTCTTTGCCTCCAAGGACAAAGTTCTTTGCCTCCACAGACTCCTAAGTGCACCACTCACCCTTTTCCCCTCATCAATTCTATGATTCACCTCATCTTTCATAGACCCACCCGCTGACACGTCCACTCCCAAATATCTGAATACATTCACCTCCTCCATACTCTCTCCCTCCAATCTGATATCCAATCTTTCATCACCTAATCTTTTTGTTATCCTCAAATTCATCCACCAATCTCTGCAACTTCTCTTCGGAATCTCCCAAGAGCACAGTGTCATCAGCAAAGAGCAACTGTGACAACTCCCACTTTATGTGTGATTCTTTATCTTTTAACTCCACGCCTCTTGCCAAGACCCTCGCATTTACTTCTCTTACAACCCCATCTATAAATATATTAAACAACCACGGTGACATCACACATCCTTGTCTAAGGCCTACTTTTACTGGGAAATAATTTCCCTCTTTCCTACATACTCTAACTTGAGCCTCACTATCCCCGTAAAAACTCTTCACTGCTTTCAGTAACCTACCTCCTACACCATACACCTGCAACATATATATATATATATATATATATATATATATATATATATATATATATATATATCTATGCCGAGTAGGTAAAACTGGTTAATTAGCAGATCTTACTTAAAATTAAGTCTGTTCTACAATTTTCTCATATACATTTAAAGACATATTTTTTCAATTATGTTAATATAAAAATTATTGATTTTGTACAAAAGAACCTGAGGAAACTTATCTAACCTTATTATAACAAGTGCAATTTAATTTAGCCTAATTCAGCTAAATATATTTTTTTCGTTAGATTCAGAATGATTTTTGCGAAATTACTGCATACACAATTTTTCGCTTGCCCTATTCAGCGAAAAGTACGTTGCCATTTAAGCCAAATCGCTAGTTTTACTTATTCGGCACGACACACACACACACACACACACACACACACACACACACACACACACACACACACACACACACACACACACACACACACACACACAGACACACACGTGCACACACACGTGCACACACACACACACACACACACACACGTGTGTGTGTGTGTGTACTCACCTATTTGTACTCACAAATAGGTGAGTACAAATAGGTGAGTACACAAACTCCCACCTACACACACACACACACACACACACACACACACACGTGCACACACACACACACACATACACACACACACGCACACACGCACACACAGACACACACGTGTGTGTGTGTGTGTCCTCACCTATTTGTACTCACAAATAGGTGAGTACACACACACACACACACACACACACACACACACCCGACGGTGTAAGGAGGCAAAAACAAAGTGCAATAGAGAATGGAAAAAGTACAGAAGGTAGAGAACACATAAAAATAGGGAGATCAGTCGCAGAGCCAGGAACGAGTATGCACAGGTAAGGAGGGAGGCCCAGCGACAGTATGAAAATAACATAGCATCGAAAGTTAAGACTGACCCGAAACTGTTGTATAGCCACATCAGGAGGAAGACAACAGTCAAAGACCAGGTGATCAGACTGAGGACAGAAGGTGGAGAACTCACAAGAAATGATCAGGAGGTATATGAGGAGCTAAACAGGAGATTTAAGGAAGTTTTTACAGTAGAGACAGGAAGGGCTCTGGGAAGACAGCACAGAAGGGAACATCAAGAGGGAATATACCAACAAGTGTTGGATGACATACGAACAACCGAGGAGGAGGTGCAGAAGCTGCTAAGTGACCTTGATACCTCAAAGGCGATGGAACCGGACATCTCCCCATGGGTCCTTAGAGAAGGAGCAGAGATGCTGTGCGTGCCCTTAACCACAATCTTCAACACATCCCTTGAAACTGGGCAACTACCTGAGAAATGGAAGACAGCAAATGTAGTCCCCATATTTAAGAAAGGAAACAGAAATGAGGCACTAAACTACAGACCTGTGTGTCTGACATGTATTGTGTGCAAAGTCATGGAGAAGATTATCAGGAGGAGAGTTGTGGAACACCTGGAACGGAACAAGATTATAAATGAAAACCAGCATGGGATCATGGAAGGCAAATCCTGTGTCACAAACCTTCTGGAGTTTTATGACAAGGTAACAGAAGTAAGACACGAATGAGAGGGGTGGGTTGATTGCGTTTTCCTAGACTGCAGGAAGGCCTTTGACACAGGTCTCCACAAGAGATTAGTGCAGAAATTGGAGGATCAGGCGCATATAACAGGGAGGGCACTGCAATGGATCAGGGAATACCTGACAGGGAGGCAACAACGAGTCATGGTACGTGAAGAGATATCACAGTGGGCGTCTGTGACGAGCGGGATCCCACAGGGGTCAGTTCTAGGACCAGTGCTATTTTTGATATATGCGAACGACATGATGGAAGGAATAGACTCTGAAGTGTCCCTATTCGCAGATGATGTGAAGCTGATGAGAAGAATTAAATCGGATGAGGATGAGGCAGGACTGCAGAGAGACCTGGACAGGCTGGACATGTGGTCCAGAAACTGGCTTCTCGAATTCAACCCTGCCAAATGCAAAGTCATGAAGATTGGGGAGGGGCAAAGAAGACCGCAGACGGAGTAAAGGCTAGGTAGACAAAGACTACAGACCTCACTCAGGGAGAAAGACCTTGGGGTGACCATAACACCGAGCACGTCACCGGAGGCACACATCAACCAAATAACTGCTGCAGCATACGGGCGCCTGGCAAACCTGAGAACAGCGTTCCGATACCTTAATAAGGAATTGTTCAAGACACTGTACACTGTGTATGTTAGGCCCATACTGGAGTATGCAGCACCAGTCTGGAACCCACACCTGGTCAAGCACGTCAAGAGGTTAAAGTACAAAAGTTTGCAACAAGGCTAGTCCCAGAGCTCAGGGGAATGTCGTACGAGGAAAGGTTGAGGGAAATCGGACTGACGACACTGGAGGACAGAAAGGTCAGGGGAGACATGATAACGACATACAAGATACTGCGGGGAATAGGCAAGGTGGACAGAGATAGGATGTTCCAGAGAGGGGACACAGGAACAAGGGGTCACAACTGGAAGCTGAAGATTCAGACGAGTCACAGGGACGTTAGGAAGTATTTCTTCAGTCATAGAGTCGTCAGGAAGTGGAATAGCCTAGCAAGTGAAGTAGTGGAGGCAGGAACCATACATAGTTTTAAGAAGAAGTATGACAAAGCTCAGGAAGCAGAGAGGGAGAGGACCTAGTAGCGATCAGTGAAGAGGCGGGGCCAGAAGCTGAGTCTCGACCCCTGCAACCACAATTAGGTGAATTAGGTGAGTACACACACAGTAGCGCTGCCACCACAGCATTCTCAAATAATCCCTTTTTTCATTCACTAAAAAAAATCACACATTCCTAAACACAACTGTGATATTTTTCGTAGTCTATTCTATAACTCATTCCTTGTAAACTCATCTGTTGGTACATATATTCTGGAGTATCTAAATACAAATCACTTCTAGTATATTCCATCCAGTCTGTCCTCCAATCTTTCAATTCTGTGCCTCTACTTATTCTCGTCACCTTTCTCTTTCCTAGCTTCACTTTCGGCTTCTTTCTCAGCACCTATCAAACTTTCCCTTCTGAGTCATATGCTTCTCCCTGTCATACCATCATCATCTGCTAACAACTGTGGCAACATCCACTCTTAAAACTATTACTATTATTATTTTTATTCTTATTATGATAAAGATAATGACAGCAGTAACTTTTACAAGTCCTTCTATACACGTGAGTCGGCTGTCAGCAACTGCCGACAAGTACATAGAAGAGAGAGACTTGTCGCATTGTTCATTAGCAACATTTCGCTATGTGTAGAGCTCAGTTCAGATCAAACCATCTCTCATATTGCAGGTTTGTTCGGTGCCAACTATGTTTGTAGTAAGTCAATAAACACATCAAAC
This sequence comes from Cherax quadricarinatus, assembly GCF_038502225.1. Lineage (NCBI taxonomy): Eukaryota > Metazoa > Arthropoda > Malacostraca > Decapoda > Parastacidae > Cherax > Cherax quadricarinatus. Next base: position 23,832,017 of record NC_091298.1, read on the forward strand.
CACCACAGCAACTCCAAACATGCCGGTAGATCTAAGTTACATAGTTGGAAAGCATTGTTTTTCTCCAACTATGGCTAACCCAAGTATCATTCTCACAAGTCTCTTTATCTACTTCTATCTGTAGTCTCTCTATGGAAGACTACTACAGGTAGACTCTACCTGTGTAGACTACTATAGGTAGACTCTACCTGTGTAGACTACTACAGGTAGACTCTACCTGTGTAGACTACTACAGATAGACTCTACCTGTAGACTACTACAGGTAGACTCTACCTGTGTAGACTACTACAGGTAGACTATACCTGTGTAGACTCTACCTGTGTAGACTACTACAGGTAGACTCTACCTGTGTAGACTACTACAGGTAGACTCTACCTGTGTAGACTACTACAGGTAGACTATACCTGTGTAGACTACTATAGGTAGACTCTACCTGTGTAGACTACTATAGGTAGACTCTACCTGTGTAGACTACTACAGGTAGACTCTACCTGTGTAGACTACTACAGGTAGACTCTACCTGTAGTAGTTTCCGGGAAACGGTGAGTCAAGCACCTTGGCAGATGCATAAATGTGGATAACTAAAGAATTTTTTCACAAGGTAAGAAAATACCAGACTTTTTAAGAAATGAATTATGTTGCATATATATTTCGGGGTATTTACACAGCTGATAACAAGGGCTGAATGCTCCTCTATGGTAACAAATCACTGGAAAGGAATTTTTCTAACGATGTAAAGAAACATGATGTGTACGCACCCTGGTGGTGAAGTGTGTGTACATAATAAGTGTGAGTACATAAGGTTAAGTGTGTGTACATACCGAGGGTGAAGTGTGTGTACATAAGAAGTGTGAGTACACAATGTGAAGTGTATGCATACACAGAGGGCGATTTGTACTCAGGGAGGGTGAAGTTTGTGTACATACACGAAAGATAAGCTGCATGAACACACATAAGAACATAAGAAAGGAGGCACACTGCAGGAGGCCTGTTGGCCCATACTAGGCAGGTCCTTTACAATTCATCCCACTAACAAAACATTTGCCCAACCCAATTTTCAATGCCACCCAAGAAATAAGCTCTCATGTGAAAGTCCCACTCAAATCCAACCCCTCCCACTCATGTACTTATCCAACCTAAATTTGAAACTACACAAAGTCCCAGCCTCAATAACCCAACTAGGTAGACTGTTCCACTCATCAACTACCCTATTTCCAAACCAATACTTTCCTATGTCCTTTCTAAATCTAAACTTATCTAATTTAAATCCATTACTGCGGGTTCTCTCTTGGAGAGACATCCTCAAGACCTTATTAATATCTCCTTTATTAATAACTATCTTCCACTTATACACTTCGATCAGGTCTCCCCTCATTCTTCGTCTAACAAGCGAATGTAATTTAAGAGTCTTCAATCTTTCTTCATAAGGAAGATTTCTAATGCTATGTATTAATTTAGTCATCCTACGCTGAATGTTTTCTAACGAATTTATGTCCATTCTGTAATATGGAGACCAGAACTGAGCTGCATAATCTAGGTGAGGCCTTACTAATGATGTATAAAGCTGCAGTATGACCTCTGGACTTCTGTTGCTTACACTTCTTGATATAAATCCCAGTAATCTATTTGCCTTATTACGTACGCTTAGGCATTGCTGTCTTGGTTTAAGGTTGCTGCTCACCATAACCCCCATCATTTAACTTATAAGTACTAGGGTTATGGGCACTCCCGAGCTTCAGATCCTTGCATTTATCTACATTGAACTGCATCTGCCACTTTTCTGACCAAGAATAGAGTTTGTTTAAATCCTCCTGAAGTTCCATAACACGAAGACGAAGTGCCTACATACACCAGGTGAGTGAAGTGTGTACATAGACACACAGTTGGCGAAGTGTGTGTAAACTATGTACATATATAAGGAGTGTATGCACATGCAAGCAACATGAAGACATACAGGTAGCAAGTATACACGGCATGGCTGCACTTTACCAATAACAATATGTATTGCTACTCAAGAAATGTATTGCTCCTCAAGAAATGTATTGCTCCTCAAGAAATGTATTGCTCCTCAAGAAATGTATTGCTCCTCAAGAAATGTATTGCTCCTCAAGAAATGTATTGCTCCTCAAGAAATGTATTGCTCCTCAAGAAACGTATTGCTCCTCAAGAAACGTATTGCTCCTCAAGAAACGTATTGCTCCTCAAGAAACGTATTGCTCCTCAAGAAATATATTGCTCCTCAAGAAACGTATTGCTACTCAAGAAATATATTGCTACTCAAGAAATATATTGCTACTCAAGAAATATATTGCTACTCAAGAAATATATTGCTACTCAAGAAATATATTGCTACTCAAGAAATATATTGCTACTCAAGAAATATATTGCTACTCAAGAAATATATTGCTACTCAAGAAATGTATTGCTAATCATGAAATATATTGCTACTCAAGAAATATATTGCTACTCAAGAAATATATTGCTACTCAAGAAATATATTGCTAATCATGAAATATATTGCTACTCAAGAAATATATTGCTACTCAAGAAATATATTGCTACTCAAGAAATGTATTGCTAATCATGAAATATATTGCTACTCAAGAAATATATTGCTACTCAAGAAATATATTGCTAATCATGAAATATATTGCTACTCAAGAAATATATTGCTACTCAAGAAATATATTGCTAATCATGAAATATATTGCTACTCAAGAAATATATTGCTACTCAAGAAATATATTGCTACTCAAGAAATGGATTTCAGAGAGAAAAAGTATTTCCAAATACAGAATATTATCACAGTGATGAATACATTTCAAATGCTGTACAATATACGAGAAATAACTTAAAATTTCAAACACTATGTTCTGTTTACTGCTATAAACTGTATCCTGGAATGAAGTTCATATCCAGTGAGGATATATTGTATATTATCAGTGATGAAATATGTTTCTCGTGTTAAAATGTATATATGATGGTGCAAAGTGGTAATATGTATATATGGTAGTAAAATGTATATATGGTAAAGCGTATATATAGTAAAGTGTGTATATATGGTGTAATGTATATATTTTAAAATGTGTATATATGGTGGTAATGTGTATGTTGTGCCGAATAGGTAAAACATAAATGAAAAATATATAAGTTTGTATCAAAAGAACCTCAGAAAACTTACCTGACCTTAACATAATAAGCACAATTTAATTAAGCCTAATCTAACTAAGTATATTTTAAATAAGTTTACAATAATTTAATAATAAACAAACACAATGAACTGTATTTTTTTTCGTTAGGTTCAGAATGATTTTGCGAAATTATTGCATACACAAATTTTTCGCTTGCTTTATTCAGCAAGAAGAGCGTTGCTATTTAGGCCAAAATCGCAAGTTTTACCTATTCGGCACGACATATATATGGTAATAAAATGTATATATGAAGGTACAATGTATATTTTGTTGCAAAATATATTTACAGAAGAAATTTGTTTACGTTAAAATGTATTTATAAAAGTAAAATTATATTTAAAGTGGGAAAAGTATATTTAAAGTGGTAAAAGTATATTTAAAGTGGTAAAAGTATATTTAAAGTGGTAAAAGTATATTTAAAGTGGTAAAAGTATATTTAAAGTGGTAAAAGTATATTTAAAGTGGTAAAAGTATATTTAAAGTGGTAAAAGTATATTTATAGTAGCAAAAAGAATTCAAGGTAGTAAAAATGTATTTATATTGGTAAAATGTATTTGCGGCAGTAATGATAAAGTAGACAGATGGATATTTATCGTCTTAGCAAATAGGAGAGAGAGAGAGAGAGAGAGAGAGAGAGAGAGAGAGAGAGAGAGAGAGAGATAGAGAGAGAGAGAGAGAGAGAGAGAGAGAGAGAGAGAAAGAGAGAGAGAGAGAGAGCAGCAGTAGCACAGTGCAGTCAGACGCTGCCATACTGAAAAGTTCTGTTCCTGAAGACACAATACACCATCCACTTCTGACTTCTGTTTTTCATTCTTGTATCCGAAACTGACGAGACATAAATCATAGCACTGTAACATCTTTAGTTGCTAACACTAAAATATCTATGAGTCCGTCAAAGTCAAAACGAATCTTCAAGCGGATATAAATAAGTCTACCAGTGGGCTTCACGCAACAATGTAATATTTAATGAAATAAGTTTCAGTTGCTCCACTATGGAAGAATGGAGGTAATAAAGACATAACTGGAGTACAGAAGAAACCTAAACCATTCAACATAGCGAAAGTTCTTTGCCCGAGACTTGGGAGTGATGTCAGATCTCATATTCAAGGGTCACAACAATGTTACTGCTGATGCATCAATGAAAATGATAAATGATAGCTGGATAACAAGAACTTTCAAGATAAGAGATGCTGAGCCAATGATTACACGGTACTCTTGAAGTCTAGTATTCCGGGCTGGAATACTGCTGTATACTATCGATCCCCTTTAAGGCAGGCGAGCTTGCTGAACGAGAAAACGTACAGAGAACTTTCACTCCAGGTTTACACTCAGTCAAGCTTCTGAACTACTAGGAACGCTTGAAGTCTCTCCAACTGTACTCCTTGCAGCGTAGGCGAGAGGTGCACACTATAATTTACATCAAGAAAATCCTGGAGGGACTGGTCTCAAACCTACACACCAGAATCACTCCTTATGAAAACGAAAGACTTGTCAGGGACGCGACGAGTACACTTAGAGAGAACTCGATGAGTGTCAGAGGTCACAGACTTCTCAACGTGTATAAGGATAATTACCAACAAACCTCTGACTTTCTTCAAGAAAGCACATGAAAAGTTTTGCAAGTCAATTCCTGATCAGTGGGCTCTGATCAATACGCTGCACTGCGTACGGCCAGCAGTAACAGTCTGGTTGATCAGCCCTTGATCCATCAGGAGGACTGTTTTGGGACCGGGCCGCAGGGGGCGTTAGTCCGTGGAATTATCTTTCAGGTATCCTTTAAGTTTCATTTATAGTAGAAATAATGACTCTAGAGTGCTTAAAATTTTAAGTGACAAGTGTTTAAGGCAGAAAATTAGCCCACATTAAAGAGACGAAACTTTACACGACGTTTCTCTACATCCTAAAGGATTAGCATTCTACCACTAAATTGACAATGGTCCAGGAGGGACCGAAACGTCGTCTGAAGATTTCTCTCCAAAGTGTGGGTTAGTTGTGAACTGTTCCAGCCACGGCCTCTTTTCCAACCATGGTAGTGTTCCAGACACGGTATTCTAGCCATGACATAGTGTTCCAGGCACTTTATGTTTCCAGTCATGGTACTGTTCTAATCACGAGATTGTTCCAGTCACGGTATCGCTCCAGACACGGTACTGTTCCAGCCAAAATAATGATTCAGCCATGGAATTGTTCCAGCTATAGTGCTGTTCCAGCCTCGGCATTGTTCCATCCACAGTATTGTTCTAGCCGCAGTGTTGTTCCAGCCACGGCATTGTTCCAGTCACGGCATTGTTCTAGCCACGACATTGTTCCTGCGAAGGCATTGTGACCTATATTCCGCAAGTCTTAAGATGATTATTCGACTTAATAAAATATGTTCTCTTGAAACAAATCCTTTAAGAGAGATACACTTGCAATAATAAAAAGCCTTTATTTCAAACCACGGTACAGGTGGGGTTAGAACCCATGGCAAATGAGTCGTAAAACTCCAGGCCGGTGCATAAGCCATTGGACCAGCTGGCTACAATTAAGGCGTCATGATGGCGCCTTAATTTTAAGTCAGTACATTTATAATAACAACAACCTCTACTGACCATATTATGAACCTCCTTGAGCCTAAAGAATCTCAAACGTCCGCTCAATAAATGCAGGATTTGTTGCCACTTTTAAATGCTTTGTGTAATAAAGAGTTTGTTTTATAAAGGTCTAATACAAACTGGACCCGAGGAAGCATTCGTGTTACTAAGAATCGTAACAGTAATAAGAGATTTAAGTACGTAAAAGAGCTACATCTGAAAAAAAAAATTATATTGAAAAAAATGTGTTTTAGAAAATAACTGTCTCGGATGACACCCAGGTGGACGGGGAAGAAGAAAATATATGATTCTTCTAGGGGGTAGTTAGCCTTGAGTTAAATAAAAAAAGAAAACTGGTTTATGGCATGGCTCTGTAGAGAAAAAATAATTTCATAGTTTCATTTAGAAGTAGTCAATGTTATTACGAAAAAACATACATACCAAGAAACGTACGCCCCCCCCCCCAAAAAAAAAAATCAACGTGCACCAATGCACAGTAAACATAACGCGCACACAAAAAATGTAAAAAAAAAATATTGTTTAAGTACACACAACGTACACACGATAGAAAAAACGTACACACGACAAAAATGAAGCACATACACAAAACGAAAAGTGCGCACCCCTCCATCCCCCCACAAATACAAATGAAAAATAATATATCCTTATCTGAGTGAGGAAGTCAAGGCATAAAAACCTTTCAAGTTGGTATATGGAGACTTTTTTTTGGCACAACTGCAAACCTGAACCACCCGGACAGCTGCCACATCCAACACCATCACTATTGATTACTAATATTATTTACATAAGTATATGAAGAGGGCCCAACCCGGAGCCTCGTAGAGCAAGGTACGGAAGACAGGAAAGTAGGGAGATGGCACAGGGAAAGCGGGAAGAAGAGTGGTGGAAAAGAGAGAAAGGGAGATAGAAGAAGGGAGAGAGACAGGAAAAAGAAAAGAGAAAGAAAAGAGAGTAAATGGGAATGATAACCCAATGGGAATGGGAGCCCAAGCCAGGTAAACCAGCTGCTGCTGTCACGGATAGCCACAGGGCCAGTCGCTCCACTAAGCTATCTTACGATAAAATCTCGGGTCAGACGATATTTTCTGACGAATAAAAAAAAAACGCTGAATAGTATTAGGAACATATTATCCGAAGAATCATTCTAAAAAATAAAGTTAACTTACCAGAGGCTTGTTGTGGTCCACAGATGACTCCACCTTCAACCCAAGATCTATGTTATGGAATGGCAATTAGACACGAAATAAAAAAATGTATTCAATAATGCTCTTATTAATATTATTATAATTATAATTGTTATAATATTATTATATTCGTAGAGAAGTAAACTCACAAAGCCATATAGCACCTAAGGAATGAAAGTTAATCAGGTTTGATCCAAGGAAGAAGAGGGTAGTTTCAGTTCCTTAGATCAAGAGTGAGGTAAGAGTCACGTAAGTGTACACTCAGCTCGACGCTCGCCCAGTAAATGTAACTACATTATTCCAGGGGCTGCGAGATCAGACAAAGGTATCCCCGTGTTGTATATGCCCAACCCCGTGTACCTCAATGCACATGAACGAAACAGTGCAGAGTGCGCCATAAGCTTCTAATGCAGTTAAATATTAGTATTGAAAATTTAAAGAGAATCAGAGAGGCATTCACAAGTTATCACATGGACACTAATATCACAATTTCTTCAATAAATGTATCAAGTTAGATGAATGAGTGTCGCTGCGCGATCCCCCCCCCCCCAAAAAAAAAGGATATCCAAGTATTCAATTAGCCCAGTCTCCTCTGCCTTAATCCACGCAAGAGAAATAATGGTGTTCAAACAATACAATGCAGGACAATGTATGTATACGTGTGTATTTCTTTACATATGTGCACTCTCGTATGTATACTGTACAAGTGTGTCATTATATATATATATATATATATATATATATATATATATATATATATATATATATATATATATATATACTATATACTATAGGATGGAGTTCACCTCTGGTGTAAATTGTGGGACCCATAGCCTCGGAAAAGTGGATAAAAAGGCCTCAAGGAAGAATATTTGGATTTCTTCCTGAAGCCGTTTGAATATTCCACTTTCCCTACCACCCCATCTTTTCATATTTTTTTTTTTTACCAGTAGGAATATTTTATTACATAATATGGTACAGAAGATTTAAGAGATACATTGTTGATATAAAGGTGGCATATAAGGTACATGTTGTTACGTGTGTATCACCGATTATAAGGCGAAAATCTCATCCAGCTCCTCAGAGCTGGGGCGTGTGCCCAAAATACAGCATGCATTACCCCTTTGAACAGCCGCACTGAGCCGCTGGAACAGAAAACTAGCTGCCCTGGGATCCCTAGTTACCCTGATGAGTCTTTTTCCCAGCTCCTTAAGGAATTTAGATGCACTCTTTCCCCATGAGCCAAGGGTCTCTGAGCCTATGGGAACAAACATATAATGATGGGCAAGTTCTCCATATTTTCTAGACTTTTGGGACTTCCTGAAGCTGGCAGCTGCCCCTCCTTCCTCCCTGGTGTATTGGAGATAGGTATCAGTCAAGGTAGATGCACATGTATAGTCCCACAACACCTGCTTCCCATCTGTCCAGGCTTGAAGGGTGATACCATCTGGACGCTTCTGGCTGCCATCAGATCTGCATAGCTGGGTGGCTCCCTTACTGCTGGGCATCCGGCTGTTGTGAGGCTCCTCTTGATAATGTTATTAACCTCATGTCTTGCAATCTTTCCCTCGGATTTACGGCATACAAGACCGTGGTACCCGAATCGGTCTGCTGCTTCACTGCCACAAATACACCTGTGTTCGGCGAGAATAGGGGCGGCAAGTCGAAGGGCAACACCGATGCGGATGGTGTGTGGGTCGAGGCGTGTGCCAAGGCTGGAGTTGGGAGCAGCCAACAGAAAATCCCCTGCATGAGGTGCTCTCACTGCCAGGAGGCGGGCTCTATCCTTCCCTGATACACTCTGAAGTATTATTGAGGCTATATTTTCCACTACTGGATCATCCCAGTGCGATTGTTTGTAGTTGTTGGGGGGGTGCAGATCTGGTTTCAGAGCCCGTTAGATTATCCCAGATCATGGCTCCGTCAATGAACTTTTGGTCCTGGACTCCAATCTTGTCCCTAAGATGTTCAGGGAGAATCGCTGCTACAAACTCTCTGGATGCAATACATGAGGACAGAAAAGCAGGTAGCGCAATCTGCGATGACTTGCGGACACCAATGCCTCCTAGTCTGACTGGAAGTGTAGCTTGGTTCCACTGCTCGTCTTCTAGAGTAAGGTTAAGTACTTTCGTAAAAATCTGCCTCAGGATACTGTCATATTCGTGCAGTATAGGGTTATCATATGAAGGTGCACAACTTAGGAAATATGTCAACCTGGGCAGACTCAAGCACTTTGTGAGAAGGTACAAGGCATCGTGGGTGTCCAGATTGCCTATTCGTTGTTCCATTCTCCTTAACTCTTCCAATTTCTTCCTGAGAATTGTGTCAATGGCACTGCTTCCAAGAGGTGCTCCTAGCAAGACACTGTTTGTGGGGGCAATGACTGCTGCTCCTGGTAGTTTTGATCTCACTGCATTTATCACTTGTTGATTGACTGAGATGATTTCACATTTGAATGTATATATATATATATATATATATATATATATATATATATATAAATATATATATATATATATATATATATATATATATATATATATATATTATTACAACCTAGGATTTCAAATGGCCTGTTATCCCAGGTGTAATGGGAGCAAATAAACACAGTAGAAAAAGTTTAGACTTATATTATCCTTCACCAATTATAACAGCAATATGTACACTATGTACAGTGATAAATATAGTGCACTCCACGGTAAGCAAGGCAGAAATAGAAGCCACAAGATAGCAGACCGTGCTTCAACCAGCTCTAGAGTGGGAATGACAAGGGCAGACAGGAGAGCGGTATCCACATAACCTCTGCGATTGTCAATCCCACCTTCTTATTGGCTAGAACCTGGTCACTAGTTGAACGATGGGGCCCCATCATCAACTCTTAGCAACCTGGTTCGCTGGTTGGGGGAGATAGCCTGTAAATGAGGGTGTGTCCATGCGCCGAATAAAGGTTACGTACTCTTTGCATGCCACACCCCCACCCCCGAGAAGGCTCAGGATTAGGCTGCCACCTCCCAGTGGTAACCGTGCCGCCATGGCACAAAATAATGGGACCGCCTATCCTCTCCACCATCCAACTCTTAGATAGAGCTCAGCTTTCCTAGTGCCTGAAAGCCAAACCCTAAACTCAGAGTGAGACAGCAGTCAGATAAGCCAACATAGGTCCAAGATACAAGCGGACGGTAGCCCGTATCCCCTCACTAAAAAAAACCCCCACATCAGGGGATAAAAAAAAGAGCTTGAAAGGGGGGTTACCACAAATACATCCTAACCTAAATAAAATATTAAACTAGACTCTTGACAAAGAGTCTGCCAACACATTTTCTTTGCCGGCAATATATTTAATAAAAATATTGTAGGGCTGCAGCCTGAGAGTCCAACGCATAAGCCTTGTGTTGTGATTCTTCATGGCTTGGAGATAGACTAACGGGTTGTGATCACTGTAGACTGTGACCACCTGCGATGTTTGGCCCACATAAACATCGAAATGCTCCAAAGCCATTACCAGCGCGAGGGCTTCTTTTTCAATGGTAGAGTAAGCTCTCTGATGTGGCTGGAACTTGGCTGAAAAGTATGCGATTGGCTGCAGCTCCTTGTTCCCGATTTGTAATAGTACCGCCCCAACCCCAGACTCACAAGCATCAACCTGTAATGAAAAAGGTTTGGAGAAGTCTGGAGACAAGAGAATGGGTGCAGAGCACAATAATCTTTTTGCTTTATTAAAAGCAGTGTTACAATCTGACGTCCAATTAAAGGGAACTTTATGACTGGTAAGAGAGGTAAGAGGGGCTACAATATCTGAGAAATTCTTACAGAATCTTCTGTAAAATCCTATCATGCCTAGGAAACGTTGAAGAGATTTCCTATCATGAGGAACTGGATATTCTTTAATCGAAAGAACTTTAGCAAGTTTAGGTGCAACTTTACCACTACCTACTTCATGGCCTAGAAAAGTGACAGTGGCCTGGCCAAAGGAAGATTTAGACAAATTAACTGTTAATTGGGAATTCTTAAAGGTCTCAAACAGAGCTTTAAGTCTAAGTAGGTGTTGATCCCAAGTATCAGACACCACAACAATATCATCTAGGTATGCTGCCGTGCCTTCAAGTCCTTTAATAGCCTGATGGACGAGTTTCTGGAATGAAGAGGGGGAATTTTTCATTCCGAAGGGGGTAACTGTATACTGATAATGACCTCCTGGAATCACGAAGGCAGAGATTTCCTTCGCCTTATCTGTCAAAGGTACCTGATAGTAACCTTTAAGGAGATCTAATTTGGACACAAAAGTAGCCTTACCCACAAAGTCAATTACGTCATCCAGACGAGGAAGAGGGTAAGCATCTGTAATTGTGACCTCGTTCACTTTACGGTAGTCTGTGCACATACGAAACCCTCCATCAGCCTTTTTTACTAGGATGCACGGTGAAGCCCATGGACTAGACGACTCCTCCACTAAACCATGTTCTAACAAGAAGTCTACTTCCTGCTGAAGTAACCTTTGCTTTTCAGGATTAGCTCTGTAGGGGGAGAGTTTAATTGGTTTAGATTTTCCCACATCTACATCATGGTAACCTAACGTACATTTTTTCGGCACATCCGAAAAAATATTAGGATATGACTGTAGAAGCTCAGTTAAATTGGTTGCTTGTATTTCAGATAATCCATCCATTAACGGGCTAGGATCCTTGAGGAGGACAGAATTTGAAAGTTTAGTATTAATTTCAGAGATAGAGTGCAAAGAGTCAGAGTCGTCCTCAGAGGTAGAGGACAGAGTCATTACTGGGACTTTATCTGGTGTATGAAAGGCCTTGATTTGATTTATGTGGTAAGTTTTTGTTTTTGAGGTCTTATCAATGGGAGCTACCACATAATTTAAATCAGATAATCTACTTACTATCTGCATAGGTCCCGTAAATCTAGCTTTCAAGGTGTGGCCAGGTATAGGTTCCTGCACCAACACCTTGTCTCCTGGATGGAAGGAGCGGAATTGTGCACTTCTGTCATACCTCTGTTTCATCTTACTTTGAGCTGTCTTTAGCTTAGCCGTGGCTAACTCACGTGCCACCTGCAACCTTGAAGACGGGTTGTAGAGTGCTGAGCTTACGTCTTCTCCCATCCATCCTTCTTTGAGCACCCGAAGAGGACCTCGTACATTGTGCCCAAAGATCAGCTCAAACGGACTATACCCTGTAGACTCTTGCACCGTCTCTCGTACTGAGAACAGCAACAATGGTAGAGATTCATCCCAATCTGTCGGAAAGTGCATGCAAAAACTTCTCATCATTGTTTTTAATGTTTGGTGGAATCTTTCCAAGGCGCCTTGGGACTGAGGGTGATAGGCAGTGGATAAGTTGTGAATTATCCCTAACCTAGTTAATACTTCCCTAAATGCTTTGGCAGTGAAGTTAGTACCTTGATCACTTTGTATAGTTTTAGGAATGCCAAAACAAGAAATGAATTTTGTTAAAGCTTTGAGAATAGCTTTAGTATTGATACTACGCATTGGGATCGCTTCAGGATATCTGGTTACTTTATCCATAATTGTAAATAAATACTGATTTCCAGACTTTGACTTAGGTAGTGGACCTACACAATCTATAATTAAATCTGCAAAAGGTTCTCCATCAGCAGGTATGGGTTGGAGAGGTGCAGGTTTAATAGAATGTCCAGGTTTTCCAACTTGCTGACATTCTCGGCAACACCTAATATGATTCTTCACATCTTTCTTTAATGTTGGCCAATAAAATTCTTTTGTGATTCTATACAAGGTTTTTGTAATTCCTAAGTGACCTCCTGATGACGTATTATGAGCTATATTTAATATCTGAGGTCTATACTTGGTTGGAACCACTAACCTGTCGTATAATTGCCGGCCCTCTGTCTCCTTACCAGTCTCAGTGCATACCAAATAATCATTTTTAACTTCATACTTGACTGGATGACCCAAAGAGGATTTACCCATGGCTGCCTCAAAAGCGAATTTTAACGAAGGGTCCTTACGTTGTTCCTCCCGGAAGGACAGTCCCTCGGGCATGGAAACAGAGACATCTGGCAATCCTGCAACCTGGGAATAGGAAGGCTTGATCGGGGTCTGTTCACTTGATTTACGAGACTCCGGCCGGTGTGTCTCATAAAACAACGTGGCTATTCCGAGATCGGAGTCGTCCAAGGATAGGTCAACATTCTCCCCAGACAGCCCTTGGGATGTTGCCCGAGTTATGGCCAACACTGGAGAAGCATTAATCATTATAGGTTCAGGACACGAACTAACAGTAGTAATGTTATTACCCAGTAATAACATGGCATTTTTCATGGGAAATCCTTTTGAGATACCTACAGTCAAGTACCCAGTGTAATATTTGCACTGTACATAAATTTTATGCAAAGGAACAGAATATATAGTTCCTCCATAGGCTTCCAATAAAACTGATGAATTCAAGGAAGTATTCTCTGAAAGGGGTAATATTCCTTCTCTGACAAGTGAGCAATATGCTCCAGTATCTCTAAAGGTATTTACTTTAGTTGGTTCTGAGTTTTCCTGAAGGGAAATAAGACTTTCGCAATAATAAGGGGCCATACCTTTTTCTACTTCTCTAGGAGACATGTTACTAGGGATATTAGAGATTTTCCCGATGGGTTGAGGTTTTTGGGGGCAGTTGGAACTGATATGACCTACTTTATTACACCTGAAGCAGACGACAGGCTTGCCCTTTACTCCCTGATGACGTTGCAAGTGGTGTCGTTCTGGCTGGTGCCTCTCTGGATATTGTTGTCGAGATGCTCCATAAGTAGTTTGCCTCTCCGCAGGGGGACCATATGTTGAGAAGCGTGGCTCACCAGGTGACTTGGTTGGATGTCGTAGACGCTCTCCCTCCGGCTGGCACTTCATTCTCCAATGTTGTCGATCTCTGCTCACGCCAGACTGTTGAAAAGAGAGACGGGACCGCTCGGACAAGGAGCGGTTCGTTTCGAAGGTATCAGCCAACCTGGCCGCCTCCAATGCAGTGGTTAAGTCACGATCCTGCAGAAAGACACGAACCTCTGGTCCCACAGACTCCAGCAGGTTATCAATCAGAATAAGCTGCACCAGCTCCTCAAAGTTAGAGACACCACTCGCTTTATACCAGCTGGTAAAAGCTTTGGTTTGCTGTCTCACAAAGTCCACCAGGGATTGACCAAGCTGCCGCCTGTTCAATTTGAAGGTCTTACGATATTTAGCTGGGATACATGTATATGCTCCCAACACTGTGGTCTTCACTACTTGATAATCAGAGAATTCAGCGTCAGTTAATACCGACGTAAATTCCTGTGCCTTACCCAATAATGCTGTATGAACCAACGCTGCCCAGTGCTGTTCCGGCCACCTCAAGGCTCGAGCCTGATTTTCGAAGCTTTCGAAAAATTGCTCTTGTTCGGCCTCATTGAAGCGGGGAACAAGCTGTACTGCTTTTTGTAAACTGAAATCGTTTACAGAATGCGAAAACTGCCTCCTTTCTCTTTCCCTATCAAATTCTTCCCTTGCGAATGCTCTCTGTTCCCTAGTTTGCTCAAGATTGATTTTTGCCAGCTGAAGTGCCAACGACGCTGATTCACCCTGAGACAACCCAGCTGCACTATACTGACCATTTTGCTCCGTAGGTGTATCATCTTCCTCCTGCGAGAACATAGTAGTTTTTGCCCTAGCTCCCGTAGAGGGAGGAGTCTGATGTGCCATCTCTTCTTCAATAAGTATGTCAGCAATAAGTGAACGCAGTTGCGCAGCTGTAAGAGTGCGTTTATAGGGAATGCCAATGGAACGAGCAATTTGCCAACAACGCTGTAGGGACAATTTAGGTAGGTTATGCAAAGTATATGCCGACACCAGGCGTCTGACTCGTCTAGGTGGCATAAGTTATTCGCTATGCACAGTACGAATACCCCAACGTAACACGTTAATTTGCAGAACACGCTTAGCTATGCACAGTACGATTGCAGAATACGCATACAAGCAAAGCCGACTGCACACAAGACTGACCGTAGCGAAGCGAGCACACTGAACAAGCTAGTAGCGAGCTGCTGAACGATCACACAATAGCAAGGCTGATCATAAGCAACTGACACGCAAAATTTGTAAAGCGAAGCGAAACAGCAAGCTACACAATGTTCCTGCTACAAGCTTCACCCTAAGCTCAACCGTTTCTCTAAGTCCAGCTCTCGGACAGGCTACCCATATTACAACCTAGGATTTCAAATGGCCTGTTATCCCAGGTGTAATGGGAGCAAATAAACACAGTAGAAAAAGTTTAGACTTATATTATCCTTCACCAATTATAACAGCAATATGTACACTATGTACAGTGATAAATATAGTGCACTCCACGGTAAGCAAGGCAGAAATAGAAGCCACAAGATAGCAGACCGTGCTTCAACCAGCTCTAGAGTGGGAATGACAAGGGCAGACAGGAGAGCGGTATCCACATAACCTCTGCGATTGTCAATCCCACCTTCTTATTGGCTAGAACCTGGTCACTAGTTGAACGATGGGGCCCCATCATCAACTCTTAGCAACCTGGTTCGCTGGTTGGGGGAGATAGCCTGTAAATGAGGGTGTGTCCATGCGCCGAATAAAGGTTACGTACTCTTTGCATGCCACATATATATATATATATATATATGTGTGTGTGTGTGTGTGTGTGTGTGTGTGTGTGTGTGTGTGTGTGTGTGTGTGTGTGTACGTATATGTTTGTGTAGATAAATGCCGTGCTAATTTATGCATGCATGTGTATATGTGTGCTTTCCTGGAGTATACCTGGAGAGGGTTTCGGGGTTCAACGCCCCCGCGGCTCGGTCTGATACCAGGCCTTGTGGTGGATCAGGGTCTGATCAACCAGGCTGTTACTGTTGGCCCCACACAAACTGAATAAAGCAGCGACCAGGTGCGTCACCTATGACTCACGTATGCGTGAGCATACGTGTGACGTGAATATGTTTACAATTATATACGTAGACTTTTGTATATGTATGTGTGCGTGTTTATGTATGTATGAACGAAGCGGTTTAGGAAGGGTAGGGGGCGTGTAGAGCAAGTATTTACAGTGAAGTGAACAGTAGTTAAACAATGGTAAAGAGGTTTTTGTTGCATCTATGGATTTGGAAAAGGCATATGATAGGGTGGATAGGGAAGCAATGTGGCAGACGCTGCATGTGTATGGAATAGGTGGTAGGTTACTGAAAGCAGTTAAGAGTTTTTACGAGGCTAGTGAGGCTCAGGTTATGGTACGTAGGAAAGAGGGAGGTTCTTTTCCAGTAAAAGTAGGCTTAGACAGGGATATGTAATATCACCATGATTCTTTAATAAATTTATAGATGGAGCTGTAATAGAAGTGACCGCAGGGTGTTGGGAAAAGATGTGGTATTTGAAGATAAAGAATCTAACACAAAGTGGGTGCTGTCACAGAGCTCTTTGCTGATGACACTGTGCTTTTGGGAGATTTTTAAGAGAAGTTTAAAAGGTTGATGGACGAAGCTGGGAGGGTATTTAAAAGGAAACTAAAAGTGAACCTTGGAAAAACTAAAGTCATGAAGAAAACAGAGCAAATTGAGTAATGAAGGATTGAATATCAGACTGGAGGGAGTATGAATGAAGTGAATGTGTTCAGATATTTAAGAGTGGACTTGCCAGCAGATGGGTCTATGAAAAACGAGGTGAACCATAAAACTGACAAGGGAAAGAAGGTGAGTGGTACACTGAGGAGTATGTGGAGACAAAGAATGTTATCCATGGAAGCAAAATGGGGAATGTATGAGAGTACAGCGGTACAAACGCTCTCATCTGGGAGTGATGCATGGGTTACCTGGAGGGGCCTTCGGGGGTCAACGCCCCTGCAGCCCGGTCCTTGACCAGGCCTCATGGTAGATCAGGGCGTGGTCACCCACTGTTACTGCTGGCCGCACGTAAACCAACGTATGAACCACAGCCCGGTTGGGCTGTGGTTCATACATACTTGTGACGCTCTTGCTTTTCACTGGGGGGATGCTGCATCTCCTGCCGAGTCTCTTCCTTTCATAGGAAGTGATTTTCGTGCGCAGTTTTGTGACAAATCCCTCTAGGAATTTCCTAGTGTATATTATCATGTATCTTTCTCGCCTGCATTCCAGGAAGTACAAATCAAGGGACTTCAGCCGTTCCCAGTAATTTAGGCGCTTTATCGTACTTATTTGTGCCGTGAAAAATATTTGTATATTCTCTAGGTCTGTAATTTCGCCCGCCTTGAAAGGGGCTGTTAATACATAGCAATATTCCAGCTTAGAGAGAACAAGCAATTTGAAGATAATCATCATGGGCTTACCATCTCTAGTTTTGAACGTCTTATTATCCATCCTATCATTTTCCCAGCAGATGTGGCAGACACATTGTTGTGATCTTTGAAAGTGAGATTCTTTGACATTATCACTCCCAAGTTTAAAATGAGAACACAATAACTATCACTGCCTGATCAAGCATTAAATCGTGCAATATTCACAAAACTATAGAAAATGAAAAATAAAAAACGCAGGAAAAATACGATTTTTTTTTAATATTTCTCAAATTTCTTTTGTTTTGCAGTTCTATTCTATTTAAAATTCTCTTACAGTTCTTTAAGATAAAAAATTATTTTGTGTATTTTAAGAAAGTCCATTTTTTTATTTTTTTTTTTTTTTTTTTTTTATAAAATTTACAATTGGCACACAAAGCCCAATTTCAATAAAAAAGATACTTACAATTAAGATAACTTAACACTTCAGTGTTTGAAGACGTTCAGAAGCGACATACTCTAGTTATAATGCAGAAGTCTATTAAATAAAAATGACAATTTGAAACATAACACAAGAAAGAGAGTACTGCAACAGGCCTACTGGCCCAAGCTAACTCACACCCACTCATGTACTTGTCTAACCTATTTTTAAAGCTATACAATAACGCTACTGAAAGTAAAAGCCAAGTTTTATTTCATTAAACCCATAAACCCTGAAAGTTTAAGGTCTATCAGTAAAGGTATTCTTAAGTAACTGCTCTGAATTCAATAATTCCAAGGATTTTAACAACTGCATTAACATTCAGATTTGTAACTAAAGAGTGTAAACTTGCTATGAATCTTCCTTCTTATGGAATACATCAGCCTTAATATTTTGAAGCCTATAAGCGGCATTCTCTATTGAATGGAAATCAATTACACTTTTTATTTAATAATAATGTTATGTTGAGACAACAACGTGAACTTTGCTTTCTGGCACTCACACCAGGGCTGAAAATTTAAAGCCGATCAGAATAGGCATTCTCCGGTTACTGTAAGAAATCCAATGATTCCAAGTTCGATAGCAAAAAAATATTTTAGTGAGCTGACAAATTTTCCCGCACACAAACTAGCCTTAATGGTCACTATCAGGGCCGGAAGATGCTATAGCTATCAAATATTGAAGCCATTCAGAAGACGTATACTCAAATATACCTTTTATAATTAAACGGGATTGAAAATTTTACCATAATTTACACATAATTTTGCAAATGTGTATCTGAATTTCAATCTCCGCCGACCTCGAATTACGAGACACTTTTTTTTTTTTGAGCGTTTGAAACAACGCTGCAGAGAGTTTTGAAGTAATGGGAGCCATATCGGGATGCTAAGGATGAGTCTTACAACTTATATCACTAGGCACCTGTAGTAGTAATGAGTCGTAATAAACAATAAAAACTACTTTTACTCTCAAATACAATCTCTCAGAACAGCCCAACCAAAACCTTGCTGGCCATCCTCTTGGATGTGTCCGTGTTGCAACGTGACTTCCTTTTCTAATCTGCATGTTCCTAGAATCTGGACCAAGTTACTTTACATCGGCGTTGAAAATTTTGAAGCTGATCAGATGAGTCCTTCTCCTGTTATGAGCTAAGATAAAACGGAAAGTTGGAAGAAATATATGAAAAAAAAAATTCTAACAACATCTTAATTAAAGGCGTCCCTTCTGGGTCACCTAAATAACGGGAGAGCAAGCAAATATACGTCTCGGTAGGCAATGTATAGGAGACACGAGTGAAGAAAGAAGCACCAAGCAATTGATGAAGACGAAAGCAATGAAATAAGTTACTATAAAATGTGTGGGCAGTCGCCAAAGACAGAAATGTGTGGGCAGTGCCTGAGGATAGAAATATGTGGGCAGTGCCTGAGGATAGAAATGTGTAGGCAGTGCCTGAAGATAGAAATGTGTGGGCAGTGCCTGAGGATTGAAATATGTGGGCAGTTCCAGAGGATAGAAATGTGTAGGCAGTGCCTGAAGATAGAAATGTGTGGGCAGTGCCTGAGGATACAAATGTGTGGGCAGTGCCTGAGGATAGAAATGTGTGGGCAGTGCCTGAGGATAGAAATGTGTGGGCAGTGCCTGAGGATAGAAATGTGTGGGCAGTGCCTGAGGATAGAAATGTGTGGGCAGTGCCTGAGGATAGAAATGTGTGGGCAGTCGCCAATGATAGAAATGTGTGGGCAGTGCCTGAGGATAGAAATGTGTGGGCAGTCGCCAAGGATAGAAATGTGTGGGTAGTGCTTGAGGATAGAAATGTGTGGGCAGAGCCTGAGGATAGAAATGTGTGGGCAGTGCCTGAGGATAGAAATGTGTGGGCAGTCGCCAAGGATAGAAATGTGTGGGTAGTGCTTGAGGATAGAAATGTGTGGGCAGTGCTTGAGGATAGAAATGTGTGGGCAGTGCTTGAGGATAGAAATGTGTGGGCAGTGCCTGAGGACAGAAATGTGTGGGCAGTGCCTGAGGATAGAAATGTGTGGGCAGTGCTTGAGGATAGAAATGTGTGGGCAGTGCTTGAGGATAGAAATGTGTGGGCAGTGCTTGAGGATAGAAATGTGTGGGCAGTGCCTGAGGACAGAAATGTGTGGGCAGTGCCTGAGGATAGAAATGTGTGGGCAGTGCTTGAGGATAGAAATGTGTGGGCAGTGCCTGAGGACAGAAATGTGTGGGCAGTGCCTGAGGATAGAAATGTGTGGGCAGTGCTTGAGGATAGAAATGTGTGGGCAGTGCCTGAGGATAGAAATGTGTGGGCAGTGCCTGAGGATAGAAATGTGTGGGCAGTGCCTGAGGATAGAAATGTGTGGGCAGTGCCTGAGGACAGAAATGTGTGGGCAGTGCCTGAGGACAGAAATGTGTGGGCAGTGCCTCAGAATAGAAATGTGTGGGAAGTGCCTGAGGACAGAAATGTGTGGGCAGTGCCTGAGGATATAAAATATCACTGTCAAAAATGAAAGGGGAAAACTTTAGGATCAGAACAAAAACACTTTGTGGCAAGTGGTGTGGAGAGTCGTATTGAGTGGTGTGGTGAGTGGGGCGAATGGTATTCGGCATATACGTACTTACGTACACATACACACACACACACATAAACACACACGCACACACATAAACACACACACACACACACACACACACACACACACACACACACACACACACACACACACACACACAGAACCCACACCTAGCCAAGCATGTAAAGAAACTAGAGAAAGTGCAAAGGTTTGCAACAAGACTAGTCCCAGAGTTAAGAGGTATGTCCTATGAGGAGAGGTTAAGGGAAATCAATCTGACGACACTGGAGGACAGGAGAGATAGGGGGGACATGATAACGACTTACAAAATACTGAGAGGAATTGACAAGGTGGACAAAGACAGGATGTTCCAGAGATTGGACACAGCAACACGGGGACACAGTTGGAAGCTGAAGACACAGATGAATCAAAGGAATGTTAGGAAGTATTTCTTCAGCCACAGAGTAGTCAGTAAGTGGAATGGTTTGGGAAGCGATGTAGTGGAGGCAGGATCCATACATAGCTTTAAGCAGAGGTACGATAAAGCTCATGGTTCAGGGAGTGACCTAGTAGAGACCAGTGAAGAGGCGGGGCCAGGAGCTTGGACTCGACCCCTGCAACCTCAACTAGGTGAGTACAACTAGGTGAGTACACACACACACACACACACACACACACACACACACACACACACACACACACACACACACACACACACACACACACACACACACACTATTATTATCATGCATCAAACTATATTAAATCTGAATATCTTGTTATGAGAATCTCCAGTAAATATTAAAGCCTCCATTAGAGAAATCAACATAACTTCCCAGTGTTTAAGAGAGCTCAAATTACACTCTATCCTGCTATATTACTCTCATCTGCATTTTTATGCATTTTGGACTTGCAAAATCTGCAATTATCTGTCCGATATTTTTGCATAAGAGTATAAAGCATGTATATTATTTGTTTAGCTTTGTTTTAAAGAAGCAACTGTATATTTTGTGGTTGCTGGTGTGTGTGTGTGTGTGTGTGTGTGTGTGTGTGTGTGTGTGTGTGTGTGTGTGTGTGTGTGTGTGTGTGTGTGTGTGTGTGTACCCA
Source organism: Cherax quadricarinatus (assembly GCF_038502225.1). Classification (NCBI taxonomy): domain Eukaryota; kingdom Metazoa; phylum Arthropoda; class Malacostraca; order Decapoda; family Parastacidae; genus Cherax; species Cherax quadricarinatus. Next base: position 23,853,415 of record NC_091298.1, read on the forward strand.
CCTAGTTGAGGTTGCAGGGGTCGAGTCCAAGCTCCTGGCCTGTGTGTGTGTGTGTGTGTGTGTGTACTCACCTAGTTGAGGTTGCAGGGGTCGAGTCCAAGCTCCTGGCCCCGCCTCTTCACTGGTCGCTACTAGGTCACTCTCCCTGAACCGTGAGCTTTATCATACCTCTGCTTAAAGCTATGTATGGATCCTGCTTCCACTACATCGCTTCCCAAACTATTCCACTTACTGACTACTCTGTGGCTGAAGAAATACTTCCTAACATCCCTGTGATTCATCTGTGTCTTCAACTTCCAACTGTGTCCCCTCGTTACTGTGTCCAATCTCTGGAACATCCTGTCTTTGTCCACCTTGTCAATTCCTCTCAGTATTTTGCATGTCGTTATCATGTCCCCCCTATCTCTCCTGTCCTCCAGTGTCGTCAGGTTGATTTCCCTTAACCTCTCCTCGTAGGACATACCTCTTAGCTCTGGGACTAGTCTTGTTGCAAACCTTTGCACTTTCTCTAGTTTCTTTACGTGCTTGGCTAGGTGTGGGTTCCAAACTGGTGCCGCATACTCCAATATGGGCCTAAAGTTCACGGTGTACAGGGTCCTGAATGATTCCTTATTAAGATGTCGGAATGCTGTTCTGAGGTTTGCCAGGCGCCCATATGCTGCAGCAGTTATTTGGTTGATGTGCGCTTCAGGAGATGTGCCTGGTGTTATACTCACCCCAAGATCTTTTTCCTTGAGTGAGGTTTGTAGTCTCTGGCCCCCTAGACTGTACTCCGTCTGCGGTCTTCTTTGCCCTTCCCCAATCTTCATGACTTTGCACTTGGTGGGATTGAACTCCAGGAGCCAATTGCTGGACCAGGTCTGCAGCCTGTCCAGATCCCTTTGTAGTTCTGCCTGGTCTTCGATCGAGTGAATTCTTCTCATCAACTTCACGTCATCTGCAAACAGGGACACCTCAGAGTCTATTCCTTCCGTCATGTAGTTCACAAATACCAGAAACAGCACTGGTCCTAGGACTGACCCCTGTGGGACCCCGCTGGTCACAGGTGCCCACTCTGACACCTCGCCACGTACCATAACTCGCTGCTGTCTTCCTGACAAGTATTCCCTGATCCATTGTAGTGCCTTCCCTGTTATCCCTGCTTGGTCCTCCAGTTTTTGCACCAATCTCTTGTGTGGAACTGTGTCAAACGCCTTCTTGCAGTCCAAGAAAATGCAATCCACCCACCCCTCTCTCTCTTGTCTTACTGCTGTCACCATGTCATAGAACTCCAGTAGGTTTGTGACACAGGATTTCCCGTCCCTGAAACCATGTTGGCTGCTGTTGATGAGATCGTTCCTTTCTAGGTATGTGTGTGGGTGTGTACTCACCTAGTTGTACTCACCTAGTTGAGGTTGCGGGGGTCGAGTCCGAGCTCCTGGCCCCGCCTCTTCACTGATCGCTACTAGGTCACTCTCCCTGAGCCGTGAGCTTTATCGTACCTCTGCTTAAAGCTATGTATGGATCCTGCCTCCACTACATCGCTTCCCAAACTATTCCACTTACTGACTACTCTGTGGCTGAAGAAATACTTCCTAACATCCCTGTGATTCATCTGTGTCTTTAGCTTCCAACTGTGTCCCCTTGTTACTGTGTCCAATCTCTGGAACATCCTGTTTTTGTCCACCTTGTCAATTCCTCTCAGTATTTTGTATGTCGTTATCATGTCCCCCCTATCTCTCCTGTCCTCCAGTGTCGTCAGGTTGATTTCCCTTAACCTCTCCTCGTAGGACATACCTCTTAGCTCTGGGACTAGTCTTGTTGCAAACCTTTGCACTTTCTCTAGTTTCTTTACGTGCTTGGCTAGGTGTGGGTTCCAAACTGGTGCCGCATACTCCAATATGGGCCTAACGTATACGGTGTACAGGGTCCTGAACGATTCCTTATTAAGATGTCGGAATGCTGTTCTGAGGTTTGCTAGGCGCCCATATGCTGCAGCAGTTATTTGGTTGATGTGCGCTTCAGGAGATGTGCCTGGTGTTATACTCACCCCAAGATCTTTTTCCTTGAGTGAGGTTTGTAGTCTCTGACCCCCTAGACTGTACTCCGTCTGCGGCCTTCTTTGCCCTTCCCCAATCTTCATGACTTTGCACTTGGTGGGATTGAACTCCAGGAGCCAATTGCTGGACCAGTTCTGCAGCCTGTCCAGATCCCTTTGTAGTTCTGCCTGGTCTTCGATCGAGTGTATTCTTCTCATCAACTTCACGTCATCTGCAAACAGGGACACCTCAGAGTCTATTCCTTCCGTCATGTCGTTCACAAATACCAGAAACAGCACTGGTCCTAGGACTGACCCCTGCGGGACCCCGCTGGTCACAGGTGCCCACTCTGACACCTCGCCACGTACCATGACTCGCTGCTGTCTTCCTGACAAGTATTCCCTGATCCATTGTAGTGCCTTCCCTGTTATCCCTGCTTGGTCCTCCAGTTTTTGCACCAATCTCTTGTGTGGAACTGTGTCAAACGCCTTCTTGCAGTCCAAGAAAATGCAATCCACCCACCCCTCTCTCTCTTGTCTTACTGCTGTCACCATGTCATAGAACTCCAGTAGGTTTGTGACACAGGATTTCCCGTCCCTGAAACCATGCTGGCTGCTGTTGATGAGATCATTCCTTTCTAGGTGTTCCACCACTCTTCTCCTGATAATCTTCTCCATGATTTTGCATACTATACATGTCAGTGACACTGGTCTGTAGTTTAATGCTTCATGTCTGTCTCCTTTTTTAAAGATTGGGACTACATTTGCTGTCTTCCATGCCTCAGGCAATCTCCCTGTTTCGATAGATGTATTGAATATTGTTGTTAGGGGTACACATAGCGCCTCTGCTCCCTCTCTCAATACCCATGGGGAGATGTTATCTGGCCCCATTGCCTTTGAGGTATCTAGCTCACTCAGAAGCCTCTTCACTTCTTCCTCGGTTGTGTGCACTGTGTCCAGCACTTGGTGGTGTGCCCCACCTCTCCGTCTTTCTGGAGTCCCTTCTGTCTCCTCTGTGAACACTTCTTTGAATCTCTTGTTGAGTTCTTCACATACTTCCCGGTCATTTCCTGTTGTCTCTCCTCCTTCCTTCCTTAGCCTGATTACCTGGTCCTTGACTGTTGTTTTCCTCCTGATGTGGCTGTACAACAGTTTCGGGTCAGATTTGGCTTTCGCTGCTATGTCATTTTCATATTGTCTTTGGGCCTCCCTTCTTATCTGTGCATATTCATTTCTGGCTCTACGACTGTTCTCCTTATTCTCCTGGGTCCTTTGCCTTCTATATTTCTTCCATTCCCTAGCACACTTGGTTTTTGCCTCCCTGCACCTTTGGGTAAACCATGGGCTCATCCTGGCTTTTTCATTACTCCTGTTACCCTTGGGTACAAACCTCTCCTCAGCCTCCTTGCATTTTATTGCTACATATTCCATCATCTCATTAACTGGTTTCCCTGCCAGTTCTCTGTCCCACTGAACCCCGTTCAGGTAGTTCCTCATTCCTGTGTAGTCCCCTTTCTTGTAGTTTGGCTTCATTCGTCCTGGCCTTCCTGCTTCTCCCTCCACTTGTAGCTCTACTGTGTATTCGAAGCTTACAACCACATGGTCACTGGCCCCAAGGGGTCTTTCATATGTGATGTCCTCGATATCTGCACTACTGAAGGTGAATACTAAGTCCAGCCTTGCTGGTTCATCCTCTCCTCTCTCTCTTGTAGTGTCCCTTACGTGTTGGTACATGAAGTTCTCCAGTACCACCTCCATCATCTTAGCCCTCCAAGTATCTTGGCCCCCATGTGGGTCCAAGTTCTCCCAATCTATCTCCTTGTGGTTAAAGTCACCCATGATCAGGAGCTTTGCCCTGCATGCATGAGCTCTTCTGGCCACTCTAGCCAGTGTGTCAACCATCGCTCTATTGCTCTCGTCGTACTCTTGCCTTGGCCTCCTGCTGTTCTGTGGTGGGTTATACATCACTGCTATTACCACCTTGGGACCTCCAGAGTGAAGTGTTCCCACTATGTAATCACTTTCTTCTCCGCTATCTTCTCTCTCCAGCTCATCAAAATTCCAGCGATTTTTGATCAGCAACGCCACTCCTCCACCCCCCCTGTTCCCTCTGTCTTTCCTCAGGATTTGGTATCCCGTTGGAAAGATGGCATCTGTTATCATACCTGTAAGCTTGGTTTCTGTGAGAGCTATGATGTCCGGTGATGCTTCTTTGACTCTTTCTTGCCACTCCTCCCACTTATTTGTTATTCCATCAGCGTTTGTGTACCATACCTTCAGTTTCCTTTCCAACACTGTGGTTTGGGGGGCCTGTGAGGGTGGGAGACCTGGTGGCATACTGTGGGGTTCTATAGCTTGGTGTTGGGTGGAGGCTGTGGGTATGGATTGTAGGGTGTGTTGGGATGGTGTGATAGGTTGTGTGTGTGTGTGTGTGTGTGTGTGTGTGTGTGTGTGTGTGTGTGTGTGTGTGTTTGTGTGTGTGTGTGTGTGTGTGTGTCTATGTGTGTGTCTGTATGTGTGTATGTGTGTGTGTGTATGTGTGTGTGTATGTGTGTGTATGTGTGTGTATGTGTGTGTGTGTGTGTGTGTATGTGTGTGTGTGTGTGTGTGTGTGTGTGTGTGTGTGTGTGTGTGTGTGTGTCTATGTGTGTGTATATGTGTGTGTGTGTGTGTGTGTGTGTGTGTGTGTGTGTGTGTGTGTGTGTGTGTGTGTGTGTGTGTGTGTGACTATATGTATGTGTGCATTTCTGTGTCTGTCTATCCTGGACTGTATGATTCATTCAGTACCACCCAGTATTTCTTTTTTCTTTCTACCGAAAGTCTGCTACCTTCGAGGAGCTCTGTGATCCGTCGTCTTCGTTTACAGAGGGCGCGCCTTTCTTTTTCCAACTTACACCTTCTCCTCCTCCGTAATGGAACGTGTATAAAGCACACTTCTCGGGCCACTGAGCTCATCTCGAAATACTGGGTTAGGTCCACGTTAATCATATTATGTTATACTTTCCTCGTGTAAATAACCTGTCCGAAATGTACAGCATGCTAGTGGCTTTTTGTGCTTAACAATATTTTATTACATGTAAATTACATTTTCCAATACTGTAGAAAGATATAAATTTTGTTTTGTTTGACCAAAATAAGGAGTCAGTCATGTCACCTGATCAATGACTGAGAGAGAGAGAGAGAGAGAGAGAGAGAGAGAGAGAGAGAGAGAGGCGGTAGATGAATGTGGTGACTGTCCATTGCATTGTAGTGTCAGTAATAAGGATGATTAGTGATATAAGAACACACAGGTAAACAGTGGAAGGTGGTACCTGACAGTGACGGATGACAACTGACATTGGAAGGTGGCAGCTAACAGTGATGAGTGGCAGACAGTCATAGGGAGCAAACGAAGACGTGGTGAGTGCAATATAAGAACATAAGAAAGAAAGAACACTGTAGCAGGCTTTCTGACCCACAGAGACAGGTCCAAGTCACCCACCGGCCTAAGTCACTGACCCAAGCTAGCCAGGTCCAGGTCACATCCACTTGATGAGGAGGGAGCACTGCATCAGACCTATTAGCACAAACTAGTTAGGTCTAACTCGCACCCACCCATACCCACTCATGTATTTATCTAACCTATTTTTAAAACTACACAACGTTTTAGCTTCAATGATGGTACTCGGGAGTGTGTTCCACTCATCTACATTTCTATTACCAAACCAGTGCTTTCCTATATACATCCAGAATCTATTTTTTTCCAACTTGAAACCATTGCTGCGAGTCCTATCTTGGCTAGATATTTTAGCACGTTATTGACATTCATTCATTCCTGTTTTTATTTATTTAATTAACAAGTGGCAGTGTATGACTGGTGGCAGACTGAAAGTTAGCAGACAATGACAATTGGCAGACAGTGACAGATGATAAACTTGATGGGTAGCAAATTGTGGTCAACTGACAGATGGAAGGCAGGTAGATGGAAGACAAGAAGGCGCAGGTGGTTAGCAAGAAGCGACACACAGCACAGAGGCCTGTTTACCATGTTTATCTCCAAAGTCACACCTAGAGGGCTCTTGATCCAAGGGGTTGGATCCATCCTTATTGAACTGGATAACCCCCCTTATGGGTTTAGTGTTTTCCATGCATTAAATTATAATAACGATAATATTACTAAAAATTCCGAAAATACAAGTGTTAGAATTTTTGAAAAGTAGGAATCATGTGTATCAATTAAAGATGAAATATTAACAATGTATGCAACAAGAAGTGGGACCAGAGCGTCACATTGAAAACAATGTTGTTACTGTATGTGACAATAGTGAATAAAATGAGGCAAATAAATACAGGAATATAATGGGCAGTAACAGCAGGTAGTGAAGATGGTAGAAGTTCGTTCCTTAAATAAATTTAATAACAAATATGACATCTGGTTATTCAGGTGGTGGTCGAGAGATCGTGCCCTGCAGCTAGAGTTCGATCCCACGCAAACACAGGTAAATGCAATTAGGTAAGTACAGGAAGATGACTACAATTACATGAATGTAATAGAAAATACACATTTCTCTCTTCCACTCTCGAGAAATTCATTCCTGTCAAACGCTTTCTCATTCATTTATATAATTTCTCATTACGAGTAACAATTTTACTTTCAATTTTCCCGTGGTTTTAATGGTGACTTTCCACAGCCTTCTCGGTAAGTTAGATAACAGCTCAAAGCCGGCTACCCTTTCAGTGAGGTGAAAATGATCAGCCTACAACTCATATTAGCCTTTATATGAGAGAGTGAGAGTTTCTGGGTAAGTGTTGTGTGACATAAGATGCTTCAAACATAAAAACAAAAGAACGAAGGAGTACTACAACAGACCCGCTGTCCAATATTTGTCTGGACTTGTCTTTCACACTCTAAGGGATAGATTTTATTGAAGGATATGTGGTGAGGGTTTCCGGGTTGTTGATGTGCAAATACCTAATTAAACTCAGTGCTGGGATGTGTGTTGTTACTGTATATTTGGTAATCACGTCTGGTTTGAAATTTCCTTTCGAAATGTTGAAGTTCAGTATGGCTTCAATTAGTGTCGCTTCAATTTATTTTCAATTGCATGAGTCTATCTTGTAAAAGGTATTAGCGCAATTCCGGCTGGTAGTAGTAGTAGTATTTGCAAAATTTACTGAGCACTCTGACCCATTCCAGTTGGCGCTAATATCACCATATTCCTATAAATACCATTATCTCTCTCTCTCTCTCTCACACACATTTTGTACATACTGAAGCACCACACCTGGAGGTCGAAATATACTGACTGTTGTTCTTCCTTAATTTTTGCCTTTTATGTTTTTCCCTCACTCACACACACACACACACACACACACACACACACACACACACACACACACACACACACATACACACACACACACAAATGACAATTCAGATGTGACATCAGGCGCAGACAAGGGGACGGTAAGCAACAACGGAGACATGCCGTACGCGAAGGCCTTATCAGACCCACGTGGGGCCAGGGAAAAGACGAGGAGTCGCTGCTTCCTGAAACTGAGTATAGCATACCTCAGTTTCATGATGATGACTCTAACGACTCTAACGATTCTAATGATTCTAATGAGTCTGTTAATATTACTGCCTCTAGTGATGATGAAGATGATGGCATTGTTAATACACAAGCATCCACGCAAAAGTTCCCTTCTTCTATTGACGAGTCCAGCAGGGATAGTATAGATACAACACATGAAATTAGTTGCAGGCGTTCAGAACGCAGTGTACGACCGAAGAAAAAGAAATAATGGGGATTACAATTTTCCAACTTAATGTTCAACATTTCTTCAATAACCGTTACCTTCTTGAGGTTGAACTACATAACTACAATCCTGATGTTATACTTTTGAACGAGACAGCTGCAAGAGTTGATCAACATATTAAATTACGTGGATACTGTACTGTTGAGAAATCGAGAGGACAGTTTGGTGGTGTAGCCATCTTGGTTAAATTAGGATATACATTTAAAAATATTCATGTGGATGAAGATAACATTCTTGCAATAGAACTAACAACGTCGCATGGACAACTAGTAATAGCAACTGGATATTTTCCCCCGAGACAGCCATATATAGAGTCAATTCCTCTACATAGGATATTAAGCAGAAATATTCCAACAATTTTAGCTGGAGATTTTAATGCTCATCACCCTGCCCTCTTCAACTGTGGAACTGGTATTCCACTGGGTGACTTAAAAGGAAAACAACTATTTAATATCATGACAGCTAGAAACTTGTCATTTCAAGGCCCATTCTTTAAATCGTACATTGGACCTCATCCAGGGACACCAGATATAGTACTGACAAACAGAGACTGTGACATCTTTCACTGTCGTATATCTCCTGGTGGAAACGTAGGATCTGACCATATCCCTGTTATAATACAACTACAAACTTCTCCATTTAGAATACCTGTAACTCCTAAACCCAATCTTAACACCCTAGGATTTGACCCCTTCAGGGCATTTCTGGGTGACGATGAAATTGTCATTGGAAAATCTACCTTCCAGTGCAATTGATGATGCAATCAGGTCCCTGCACAATCGAATAATTGAAGCTACCAATGCAAATTGCCAATTAGCTTCCACGAAGATATACCAACAATATAAACCTACTAGAGAAATCAGAGACACTTTAAGAAATTATCAAGCAGAATGTCGAAGGCATCTTCAAACGTGACAACCACCAGCAGCTACACTGCACCGATTAAGGCAAGAATTAATTAACATGATTAGTCAACACAAACGAGACATATGGAAATTTCTAGTTCTTCAAGCTAATCAATATAAACGTGAACCAGCAAAATTTTGGAGTAAGATCCGACAACTTTTAGGGGCAAAGCACAAGGCTCCTAACTACCTGGCTCATACCTTCACTGATGAGGATGATGAAGATGTTGAAATTAAACTTGACGATCCACAGGACCAGGCTAATTTGATGGGTGAAGTATGGGAGAAAATTCTCTCTCACAATAACAGTCGTCAATTTAATAATAATCATTATCAGTTAGTAAATGAATGGAGAGATGAAAACTTGGATGATCTACAGCCACTACCTACCATCGATTCTTCAACTCTTGAAGATACCCACCCGCTTACTAGACCTATTACATTACTAGAGATAAGTCAGGTTATTGGAAGAATGAGAAATAGAGCCCCTGGCCTCTCTGGAATAACGATGAAACAAATAAAGTACCTACCTAGAAATTGCAAACAGTCCTTGGTAAATATCTTTAATGCCATCTTGGCCTCAGGACATTTCCCAGTTGTTTTTAAGACTGCTAGAATGATCTTTCTTGCTAAACCCAATAAAGACATCCACCAACCTGGGAACTATAGACCTATATCTTTACTTGAAGTCACTGGAAAAGTTCTTGAAAAAGTCATTTCCAACAGATTGAATTACTATATGGAGTTTAATCACTTGTTTACTGAAAAACAATTTGGCTTTAGAACACATAGAGGTACCAATCATGCAATAAATGTTATTTTTGACACTGTAGCAAGTCTAAAACAGCAGGGCAATCTTGCCTTAATTGCCACCAGAGATGTTCATAAAGCTTTTGATAGCTTATGGCATGATGGCCTTATATACAAACTCATTGACCTACCAGACCATAACTGGACTTTTCTCAGAGTAATTTATAATTTCTTAACTCAAAGAAAAATCATTCCCACCTTTCATGGCAAGTCGACAGAACCTTTTATACCGACGGCTGGTGTCCCACAAGGTTCTTGTCTCAGTCCACTTCTGTTTAACATTTATGTGAATGACCTTCCTCAACCAGAGTTTAATGACACAATTGTGACACAGTTTGCAGATGATGTTATTCATGTCGTCTCATCAACTCCAGTAACAGGAAAATACAAGTATGAGAGAGTCATAGAAAAAATGAATATTGAACTTCGTCGAACATCTAATTGGGAGAAGAAATGGAGAATTACGACTAATCCTGACAAGGTCCTTGTTAGCACGATAGGATGTTTTGCATCAACCATTGAAGATAAAGGGGGTATCTCCATCAGAGGTACACCTGTAGCCATTAGAAACCCTAACAAGATCTTGGGATATGAAATAGACAGGCTGCTCCACTCAACATCTCATGTAACTAAAAAGATCAACACAGCCAAAGCCGGTCTTAGCAGACTCTTTCGATTCAATCAAGCCCCTCAACATGTCAAAAAACATCTGTATAAAATGATAATAAGACCTATACTTGAATACCCTTGTGTCCCAATATCATTAACAACAAAGACCAACATGCTACGGTTACAAAGGGTCCAGAATGGAGCTCTTCGATTTATTACCAATACCAGGAGGAGAGACAGAGTTAAAATGGCAGATTTACACACACAACAAGATATCACTGCCATAAATGTACGCCTTGACACCCTAAAAAAGAAACAACTTTATACAATGCAAGAACTATACATGCCAGATAGAGAACATCCTATACAAGTGATAAATACCACTGATTACACCATCAATACTCCACCTCACAGGACTCAAAGAATGACTCTCCCACAGAGGGTTCGTCGTTTTATTCATAAAGACGATTACCCTCGACCCATGATTTTGAGCAACTTACCTGACGAAGAAGATTGGATACTACCAGAACCCTTCTATGTATACTGAAAAAATCATCGCCCCCAATTAGGGAGACATCTTAAATAATTTTCTAATGTAAAATTATGCTATTGACTATGGTTGGACACCACCATTAAGAAGCTATTGTCACGGGCTCATAAACTGGCCAGAAAATATTGCCTTTCCTGTCGTATAAATATCCGTTGTGCAATCGCGAAAAAAAAAAAAAAAAAAAAAAAAAAAAAGCAATTGCAACTTGTATAATTACAACCAATTCAGAGTCATGTACTTATATACCTATTATATTTATGTGACTCTGATGGGTTAGTATTATACCTCTTAAAAAATAATCTTATCAATTCAAATACACTTTTTAAATTACACCAAAGTGGTTGGGCCACTTACCTTTTATATCCTACCTCTCCCCCCCCTCCAACCCTCTTCCAATATTTCCATCCTTACCCATCCTTCTTCCTTCCCCATCTTACCAAAGCTCTGGTCATTAGAAGAAGAAGAAGAAGAAGATCAAATGACATGTCCGAAGACAATGAAGGTATGCTATATGCAGAGATTCTAACAGCCAACTGCAGTAGCAAGGGACAGCTGGTCATGAAAGACAGTTCACTGAGAACAGAAGTTCCAGATATGACAGGGACTGAAGGCAAGAACATGTCAATGGAAGGAAATAAAATGCCTCAGAGGAAGCAGATGGAGACTCAGTGGGAGGAGGAAAGGGCGAGGTCAGTTTTTGTGTACGGGCTCCAAGAAGCCAAGGGGGACAACTTTGAAGAAATAAAACAGGAGGAGAAAAAAATGATTGAAGGCATCATGAAAACAATAGGTGAGGGCGATATGACCCAGGTGACAAATTTTCAGAGAATTGGGTGGTTTGCGAGTGGAAGGATACGGCCTGTCAAAGTAATTTTCAAGGAAGAATCAGTTCGAACCAGGATTCTGCAAGAGAAAGCAAGACTGAGGGACAAACAGGGGTACCAGAGAGTATACCTCGACCGCGACAGAACACAAGACGAAAGGACTACACTGAAAGAGAGGGTACAGAGACGCAAGGAGGAACGAGAGGCAATGACGAAGATGAGCAGGACCCAGACACAGGAGGAAGGGCAAACACACCCCACAGAATCTCCCACCAAAAGACTCCAACCACGACATTCCCAACGCAACTGAGCAACCTATACTACAACCCACTCACTGTTCCCTCTGCCACCAACCCCCATATCACAAACCTCACCCCAACAGCTGTCCCTTATGGGCATTCTGACCCCACCCCCATCATCACAAACCCCACCTACACCACAGCCCCATATAGGCCCCCACCAAGGCTCTCCCTCCCCCAACCCCAATATTCTTGCATGACCACAATGATAGAAAAGAAACTGAAAGTTTGGTACACAAACGCGGATGGAATAACGAATAAACATGAGGAGTGGAACGAAAGAATCAGTGAAAAATCCCCAGACATCATAGCAGTCACAGAAACAAAACTCGCTGAGACAATAACAGACACAATCTTCCCAATGGGATATCAGATCCTGAGGAAAGATAGAAGGAGTAGAGGGGGAGGAGGGGTTGCACTGCTCATAAAACACCGATGGGGATTTGAGGAAATGGAAGGCATGGACATGATTGGAGAGACTACATTGTAGGTACAATTCAGTCCGGAGAACATAAAGTAGTCATTGGAGTGATGTATAACCCACCATAGAACTGCAGGAGGCCAAGAGAGGAGTACGAAGAAAACAACAGGGTGATGGTGGACACACTGGCTGAGGTGGCAAGAAGAGCTCACTCGAGCAGAGCAAAGTTACTGGTAATGGGCGATTTCAACCACAGGGAGATCGACTGGGAAAACCTGGAGCCACATGGGGGTCCCGAAACATGGAAAGCCAAGATGATGGATGTGGTACTTGAAAACCTCATGCATCAACGTGTCAGGGACACAACCAGAGAGAGAGGGGAGGATGAGCCAGCAAGACTGGATCTTGTGTTCACCCTGAGCAGTTCAGACATTGAGGATATCACTTACGAGAGGCCCCTTGGAGCTAGCGATCATGTGGTGCTGAGTTTTGATTATATAGTAGAGTTACAAGTGGAGAAGGTAACAGGAACTGAAGGGGTCAGGCCAAACTATAAAAGGGGGGACTACACAGGTATGAGAAACTTCCTGCAGGAGGTTCAGTGGGACAGAGAAATGGTAGGAAAATCAGTAAACGAGATGATGGAATATGTGGCAACAAAGTGCAAGGAGGCAGAGGAAAGTTTTGTTCCCAAGGGAAACAGAAATAATAGGAAGACCAAAACGAGTCCTTGGTTTACCCGAAGGTGTAGGGAGGCAAAAACTAAGTGCAACAGAGAATGGAAAAGGTATAGGAGGCATAGGACCCAGGAAAACAAGGAGATTAGTAGAAGAGTCAGAAACGAGTATGCACAGATAAGGAGGGAGGCCCAGCGACAGTATGAAAACGACATAGCATCGAAAGTCAAATCTGACCCGAAACTGCTGTATAGCCACATTAGGAGGAAGACAACAGTCAAGGACCAGGTGATAAGGCTGAGGAAAGAAGGTGGAGAACTCACAAGAAACGATCAAGAGGTATGTGAGGAGCTCAACACGAGATTTAAGGAAGTATTTACAGTAGAGTCAGGAAGGACTCTGGGGGGACAGACCAGATGGGGACACCAGCAAGGAATACACCAACAAGTGTTGGACGACATACATACAGATGAGGAGGAGGTGAAGAAACTGCTAAGGAACATCGATACCTCAAAGGCAATGGGACCGGACATCTCCCCGTGGGTCCTTAGAGAGGGAGCAGATATGTTGTGCGTGCCACTTACCACAATCTTCAACACGTCCCTGGAAACTGGGCAACTACCTGAGGTATGGAAGACGGCAAATGTAGTTCCCATTTTTAAAAAAGGAGACAGAAAAGAGGCACTAAACTATAGACCTGTGTCATTGACGTGTATAGTATGCAAAATTATGGAGAAGGTTATCAGGAGGAGAGTGGTGGAGCACCTGGAACGGAACAAGAGTATAAATGCCAACCAGCACGGATTCATGGAAGGCAAATCCTGTCACAAACCTTCTGGAGTTTTATCATAAAATAACAGAAGTAAGACACGAGAGAGAGGGGTGGGTTGATTGCATCTTCTTGGACTGCAAGAAGGCCTTTGACACAGTTCCTCACAAGAGATTAGTGCAGAAGCTAGAGCATCAGGCGCATATAACAGGAAGGGCACTGCAATGGATCAGAGAATACCTGACAGGGAGACAACAACGAGTCATGGTACGTAATGATGTATCACAGTGGGCACCTGTGACGAGCGGGGTCCCACAGGGGTCGGTCCTAGGACCAGTGCTATTTTTGGTATATGTGAACGACATGATGGAAGGGTTAGACTCAGAAGTGTCCTTGTTTGCAGATGATGTGAAGTTAATGAGGAGAATTAAATCTGATGAGGACCAGGCAGGACTTCAAAGAGACCTGGACAGACTGGACACCTGGTCCAGCATATGGCTTCTCGAATTTAATCCTGCCAAATGCAAAGTCATGAAGATAGGGGAAGGGCACAGAAGACCACAGACCGAGTATAGGCTAGGTGGCCAAAGACTGCAAACCTCACTCAAGGAGAAAGATCTTGGGGTGAGTATAACACCGAGCATGTCTCCGGAAGCACACATCAACCAGATAACTGCTGCAGCATATGGGCGCCTGGCAAACCTGAGAACAGCATTCCGATACCTTAGTAAGGAATCGTTCAAGACACTGTACACCGTGTATGTCAGGCCCATACTGGAGTATGCAGCACCTGTTTGGAACCCGCACTTGATAAAGCACGTCAAAAAACTAGAGAAAGTACAAAGGTTTGCGACAAGGATAGTTCCAGAGCTAAAGGGGAATGTCCTATGAAGAAAGATTAAGGGAAATCGGCCTGACGACACTGGAGGACAGGAGGGTCAGGGGAGACATGATAACGACATATAAAATACTGCGTGGAATAGACAAGGTGGACAAAGACAGGATGTTCCAGGGAGGGGACACAGAAACAAGAGGCCACAATTGGAAGTTGAAGACACAAATGAGTCAGAGAGATATTAGGAAGTATTTCTTCAGTCATAGAGTTGTAAGGCAGTGGAATAGCCTAGAAAATGACGTAGTGGAGGCAGGAACCATACACAGTTTTAAGACGAGGTTTGATAAAGCTCATGGAGCGGGGAGAGAGAGGGCCCAGTAGCAACCGGTGAAGAGGCGGGGCCAGGAGCTAAGACTCGACCCCTGCAACCACAAATAGGTGAGTACACACACAAAACGATAAATATCCTTCAGAGTGCAGGCACTGTATTTCCCATATCCAGGAATCAATTCCGGCCTGCTGGTTTCCCTGAATCCCTTCACCAAATATTACCCTGCTCACACTCCAACAGTTCAAGTCCTAAAAACCATTTGTCTCCATTTGCTCCTATCTAACACGCTCATGCACGCTTGCTAAAAGTCCAAGCCCCTCGTACACAAAACCTCCTTTACCCCCTCCCTCCTAGGCCGACCCCTACCGCGCCTTCCCTCTACTACAGATTTACACTCTCGAAGTCATTCTATTTGGTTCCATCCTCTCTACATGCCCAAACCATCTCAATAACTCCCCCCCCCCTCCGCCCTCTGGAAAATAGTTTTGGTAATCTCACACGTCCTTCTAATTTCCAAACTACGGATTCTCTGCATTATATTCACACCACACATAGCCCTTAGACATGACATCTCCACTGCCTCCAGCCTTCTCTTTATTGCAACATTCACCACCCATACCTCACACTCATACAAGAGCACTGGTATAACTATACTCTCCTACCATGCACTTGTGTCTAGGCACCCCACACACAGGCATCTAAGCACACCATACACTTGTATCTAGGCACACCATACACAAGGTGGTGTATTCCCGATGTTGTACCTACCACACTGCTGTCCAGTTTGTAGGCATTAATTTTGGTCCTATTTACTCCAGATCCGCCCCTCCCCCCCAAAAAATGTTTGAAAAAGCCACCTCAGACACTTTACCATGCAACAGTAACTCATTCCTACGTCTAAAATGGTTTATTGGGTTTTAAACCTATCGACTACACGAGGAATTAAGACTGAATTTAACCTGTACACTAACCAGACAATAGGACTTCATGTAAACTCTCTGCTTGCTCTGAAAGATACACCTATCGGTGCATACAACCTATGACTAATACCAGAGAGCAGCTGCACTACAGTGAAGCTGACCTTACACTGTAACGGGAACAGTTCTGGCTTAGCGATGAAGCCGAGGGTGTTTAGGCGCCAGGTTGTATGAGAGAGAGAGGAGGCTCTTGTTTGAGCGTGCACTATGAGGTGCAGGACTGTGATAAAGCTGCACCATCACTGTCTCCGCCGACTACAAGAAGTGTATAAAGTTCTCTCTCGCCGCCACCTTCACCACCCTTAACAAAGGTATTAAGATATCTTCCCATCACAGCGCGTTATTGTGGAAGCTCACCCCTCCCCCTTGCCCCCCTCTCTCTCGTTCTCGTTGCTTCATGCTTGTTCTCGTTGCTTCATGCTTGTTCTCGTTGCTTCATGCTTGTTCTCGCTGCTTCATGCTTGTTCTCGTTGCTTCATGCTTGTTCTCGTTACTTCCTGCTTGTTCTCGCTGCTTCATGCTTGTTCTCGTTGCTCCATGTTTGTTCTCGCTGCTTCATGCTTGTTCTCGTTGCTTCATGCTTGTTCTCGTTGCTTCATGCTTATTCTCGTTGTTTCATGCTTGTTCTCGTTACTTCATGCTTGTTCTCGTTACTTCATGCTTGTTCTCGCTGCTTCATGCTTGTTCTCGTTGCTTCATGCTTGTTCTCGTCGCTTCATGCTTGTTCTCGTTGCTTCATGTTTGTTCTCGTTGCTTCATGCTTGTTCTCGTTGCTTCATGCTTGTTCTCGTTACTTCATGCTTGTTCTCGCTGCTTCATGCTTGTTCTCGTTGCTTTATGCTTGTTCTCGTTGCTTCATGCTTGTTCTCGTTGCTTTATGCTTGTTCTCGTTGCTTCATGCTTGTTCTCGCTGCTTTATGCTTGTTCTCGTTGCTTCATGCTTGTTCTCGTTACTTCCTGCTTGTTCTCGCTGCTTCATGCTTGTTCTCGTTGCTCCATGTTTGTTCTCGCTGCTTCATGCTTGTTCTCGTTGCTTCATGCTTGTTCTCGTTGTTTCATGCTTATTCTCGTTGCTTCATGCTTGTTCTCGTTACTTCATGCTTGTTCTCGTTACTTCATGCTTGTTCTCGCTGCTTCATGCTTGTTCTCGTTGCTTCATGCTTGTTCTCGTCGCTTCATGCTTGTTCTCGTTGCTTCATGTTTGTTCTCGTTGCTTCATGCTTGTTCTCGTTGCTTCATGCTTGTTCTCGTTACTTCATGCTTGTTCTTGTTGCTTTATGCTTGTTCTCGTTGCTTCATGCTTGTTCTCGTTGCTTCATGCTTGTTCTCGCTGCTTCATGCTTGTTATCGTTGCTTCATGCTTGTTCTCGCTGCTTCATGCTTGTTCTCGCTGCTTTATGCTTGTTCTCGCTGCTTCATGCTTGTTCTCGTTGCTTCATGCTTGTTCTCGTTGCTTCATGCTTGTTCTCGTTGGTTCATGCTTATTCTCGTTGCTTCATGCTTGTTCTCGCTGCTTCATGCTTGTTCTCGTTGCTTCATGCTTGTTCTCGTTGCTCCATGCTTGTTCTCGCTGCTTCATGCTTGTTCTCGTTGCTCCAAGTTTGTTCTCGTTGCTTCATGCTTGTTCTCGTTGTTCCATGTTTGCTCTCGTTGCTTCACGCTTGTTCTCGTTGCTTCACGCTTGTTCTCGTTGTTTCATGCTTGTTCTCGTTGCTTCATGCTTGTTCTCGTTGCTCCATGTTTGTTCTCGATCCTTCTTGCCCATCTCGCTGATTCTCGACGATTCTTACGATTTTTCGCCGCTTCTTGCTGATGACTTCGGCTCTCGGTGATTCTTGCCTTTTCTCGCTGTTGACTGTCTCACTAATTCTCTCTAGTTCTCATCATTTATCACTGATTTTCGCTGATTCTTGGTTCTCACCAATTCTCACTATTTCTCTATGATTTTTGCTGCACTTTAAGTTGTACCACTTCTAATTATAATTCACTTTATCTCCCAGTCTTTCTTTATTACATTATTAAACCCAATGTACTATTTTTGATTTCCTCATTACCACCACTATCATTATTGCCACTATTGGTGACAATACGCTCTACACCCACTTATTATACAGTAGAGCTATTCACTTGAGAGGCAGCTTGAAAGCATCTACAATCTTTGCATTCCTTAGCTCATGTACACCATATCAACTGGCATCACCGTGCCCCCCTTTGGGAGGATGAGTCACAGTGGCTTACATAATCAATCAGTGTCGTTTTACCCATCCCGTCGACTGAATGTGGACGCTCTGGCGAAGGAATGATATATGTCCCCAGACACATTCTCTCTAGCCAAAATGAATATTGGTGGTAGCCTACTTTGCTGGATAATAGGCTACCTGTCAAACAGAGTATCCTCTGTCCTCTACTAAAAGCTTCAGAAAAGAGTCTAAAGAAATGTCCCTAGGTACACCGCAGGGAGGAGTTCTCAGTCCCCTGCTATTTAATGTTCTGATTAATGCTTTCCTAAATGCTCTACCGGTCTCACTTAAACCTATAGCTACAAGCAAAGCTGATGACATCATGATCCATACAACAGGGCATAAGGAGATTAGGTCTCATAATATCTTCCTCTAAAACAAAGATATTAACATGCAAACGACATCCCCCACCCATCTATTTACAGGGTGAAAACATGAACTACGTTAAATCTTACAGATACCTTTGTGTAGATGTACCCTATAATAAATCCACCATAACCAACTAAATAAGAAATGCAAAGACAGGCTAAATGCTCTCAAAGCTGCTGCTGGCTACACCCCCAACTATGGTGCTAATGTGAGAATCGTGAGAATGATGTATATATATTATGCTGCTCCCATGTTGATATTAGCTAGAGAAAGTTCTCTCCGACCCTTGGAGTTAATGCAAAATGAAGCTCTCAGAATTATTCTTGGCTGTCCCAAATCTACCAAAGTTCTTAACATGAGGAAGGAGCTTGGTATGCTTGTTTTTTCTGGTATCAGTGATAGGATTATTGAGATTACCACTGGACTCGGCATCAGAATGTTAAGAAATGAACCAGACACTGTGTTTATGAATCTTACTAAATGTCTAGAAGTAAATACACACAGATCCAAATGGATTTTTGAAAACATGCAATTATATTAAACTGTATTAATTGTATCACTGTAGGCAACAATAGCATTTCAACCCTCCATGGAAGATGTGTTCATTTAATATCACATACCTGCAAGCCCCTCCAAAGAAGTTCATTGCTAGTAATCCCTTCCTTAAATCACTTGCTAAAGCAACGGCTCAAAAATAAATTTTTCGCCTAGCTGACAGTAATAAGTTATCACAAGTTATATACACTGATGGGTCTAAACAGGAGTCTTCTGGCAGGACTGCATCTGCTCTTGTTGCCACCTCCCTTGTTAAGAACGATAATAAATTTGTTGAGTTAGGCATAAGAATTAACAACTGGGCGTCTACACTGCAAACTGAATTGTTTGCGATCCTAATGGATCGTCATCACTGAAGGCTCTTGAGTCGTATAATGACTCCAACAACACGCTCATTGGAAAAACCAGGTATACTCAAAAATGTGGGGAAAAGGAATCAATGTACAACTGATATGGATGCCATCGCACACTGGATTACACCTTCATGATAAAGTTGATATATTAGCCATGAAGAGTACCCAGAAGGAGAATGTAGAATATAACTTTGGTATATCTGTCTCTAACATTAGGAATAATATTGAGAGAAGTAAATAATGAAAATGAATGTTACAGGAATGCAATTGGAAGTCTGAATATATCTATAACTCACTATGATAATATGAACGTAGATAAGTATGTTTATGGAACAACTTGCAATGTGAACAGACTGACTGATGTAGTGGCCAGGCTTAGGCTTGGTTACAAGTACTTCTGGCAGTTTGGGAGACACACAGATGATCAAACTAAATGCAGATTATGTGGTCAGGCATATGGTCACTGTATTGAACACTATGTGCTTAATTATCCACTTGTTGAGGAATATAGAGATAGTATAATAACATATGTGACATATCAAGATATCTTAATAATTATTGAAATTAAGATACCAGATATACTAAGCAAATTTCCTAAATTTGCTTGTAACAGATAAGTGAACTGTAGATATAAATCCAAATGTACACCTGTAACCCTTTTGGGGCCTAGTTCCTCGGCCTTTTGTGTATCCATATGCTCTTGCGCTACCGTCCACAGGATGGATTTGGGGTGCACAATAAACTAGCCACTTCGGTGGCAAAATCTAAAATCAAATCTCTTTTGTAAATGTTCCTCACAACCCTTAAAAATGCTGAGATAAGAGGTTTGTTTCATAATTGTTTCTTTTAAAAAGGTATTATCTGCATTTATTTCGATCTGGTCACTGGTTCTGTCATAAACAAGAGACACAAAATGATCAGTGATTGCATAATCATCATGTGAGAGTCTAGAGTTGAACGTCAAAATTTGTTAGAACTGCTTGTCGCATCCCAATATGTTTCAGATTTTTTAAGGCCTTTCCCGTTGCCATTGCTAATTTGTGCAGGAAAGGTATAAAATATGAAAGTTAAGACACATGTGCAACATCTGGATATCTTTATTGTAGACGTTTCGCCATCCAGTGGCTTTATCAATACAGATACTAGGACATAATTGCACATGTGTCTTAACTTTCATATTGTCGGTATTTTATACCTTTCCTGCACAACTTGTCAGACACTGCAACATCATGGAATCTTGGTTCAGAGGACATCTACAAGACCTTCACGGCTGCTACAACTAACCCATCCCTTTGGGTAGGACCTACTTCCACTGGGGAATCCCGCCTACCAGTGACTATGCCCTCGTCTGCTACACGTACTTATCCACTGACGCCTATGTAACCGCCAGTCTTCTTGCCTTTGCTCCAGATTCTCCTCCACCACGATGCTGTGAACACTAACTCCAAGGCTGAGGGACTGATTACCTCATCTTTTGTATATAGTTCTGCTGTCTTCTAATTATGTCCTAGAATCTGTATTGATAAAGCCACTGCATGGCGAAACGTCTACAATAAAGATATCCAGATGTTGCACATGTGTCAACTTCCATTGCTAATTTCATGAATAGAAAGAGTGGAAATGTTTTCCTGGTATAGTTGCTTCCATTAGCTTTTCAATGTTTATATTTGTACAGAGTCTTCAACAAAATCTTTCATGTCAAGTGATTCCTTATAATCTCTTTCGTCGTACTCTTGTAATCATTTTTTAAACAGTTTACTCTTATTCTCGTCCAGAAGAATTCGTCTTACTGATTTCCTTTCATTTTCCCTTGTATTTATAAATAACATGTATGTTTCCCTTGTATTTGCTCTAATTAATTATTCCCGTTTATATTGCAGACAAGGTTTAAATTTTTTTCAGCTCTCAGAAATTTCATGACAAATATTGGGAACATGTAAACTTGACATGCAACAAAAGGTCTTTTCTATGCCTGGATCGTATATACACTACTTCACTTACTATGGTATCTATAACAGGATACTTGTCAGGCATGACCAGAACTACCAAACACGGCAGCTAAACTGACTACGCGCTTTGTCTGATGTCGGCTAAATTCTTGCCTAAAAATAATTCTTTAAATCTTCATTCCACGTATGGCATGCAATATAAGTATTTCTGTTGTATATGACTTCATATTTACACGTATTCTTTGTCGTTGTCTTCGTGCTCGGACAAGAAGTCAGGAAAACTTGTATATCTTGTACGGGCTTTGAATGTTAAACAGTCTCCTTGACAAAGGGTTGGCATTGGTCCTTTCTAATATCTTTCTCCTTACTGTATTTATCTGCATCTATCATTGGTTTGAAATGACGATAAGGTAACTACTCAGTAAACTGAATGGTTTTCCTTTGTCTTCAATTACCTTTCAAAATAAATTTTAATGTAATATGAAAGCAGATTATTTTCTCAACTATTGAGAGTTTGATATGCCACCTGTACAGGACAGTAATTGCTGCTTCAAATCTACAAGTAAGTGAAATTCCTGAATACATAGGTGGGCAGATGGTGGAGATCTCTTTGACACCAGCTGTCTACCTACGTCACTCAATGTCAGTTTTTGTAAGATCTGCTGCTTCTCCATCTCCCTTGACAAATGCATTTTTACTTTCGCGTCTCTGGTCTGAAGGGATCACAGAAAAACTGTGTTATCTCTTATATGACCTGTGAGAAAACTTTAGTAACTGTTATGGTATAAAACCAATAACCAACTGGCACTGCATTTTAGAGAAAAGTATTTATTAAGGAAGATATTTATATACAAAATTTTTCAAGGTGTATTTATTGTAGTAGTCGTTTTGATAAGGACCTGCCTCGCATGGGCCAGTAGGCCTTCTGCAGTGTTCCTCCATTCTTATGTTCTTCTTATTTGTAGCTGTATATTTTATATGCACAAAAGTACCGCAACCAAAAAGAAAAAGAAAAACAATGAAAGACTTGAGGATTTTCACGCGTTTACTTACATCTTCAAAGGGAGCAAAGACAAGAATCACGAGTAACAACTTTTATATAGAAAAAATTGCTGTAGGCGTACTGGACTACTACCATTTGGTTCCTCCTGACTAAAAAACTTGTGCGGCACTTGGATATCTTCAATGCCTAAACATTTCGCCTTCATAAATGGCTTTTTCAGTAGAATACAGGTGGATATAACAAAGGAGAAGGTAGAAGTTGTAATTTTGACATTGTTAGTCAGTTATCTCACTGCTGAGGTAGTCAGTCCCTCAAGATTGATACCCAAGCGTTCCACATGTCTTATTCATCAATTTGTCAGCACAACATACCATCACATAGTACCTCACATTAACTAATAAATTTTTTTAGAAGTTTTATTATTCTCTTAAGGTCCCTGAAAGACGAGTATGGAAACACATACAAATACTTACATATTTTCATTATTTTATTTTTTCCTGTGATATTTTTGCACATTTTCGTGGTTTTTTACAGCGAGTTCTTGCCATGCAAGTCAGATAATTTCTATGTATATGACAAAGACAGTATTATAAAAAAAATACATGCTTAGTG
This sequence comes from Cherax quadricarinatus, assembly GCF_038502225.1. Classification (NCBI taxonomy): domain Eukaryota; kingdom Metazoa; phylum Arthropoda; class Malacostraca; order Decapoda; family Parastacidae; genus Cherax; species Cherax quadricarinatus. The sequence continues at coordinate 23,876,319 of NC_091298.1, forward strand.
TGCTTACCTCAGGAAAGAAAATAAATTGTAATTGATTCCCAAACTGGGATAGGGGAAGGTATTTTCAGGGGGCACCATAATTAGTTGTTATAGCTTGTTATGCTGTTACTGACATCACTGATTTGTAAATTATCTATATTCAATATGTTACAGATAAACGTAAAGTTCCCAAGGTATTTTCTCCTGTAATTTTGGAGTATATTTTTCTATTATTTTTTTATATTCCAGATAATATTTGTTGATAATACAAAGAGTTTGAAAGTGGGTCATGATCGACACAAGTTTGGGAATCACTTATGTAAGGAGCACTAGGGACAACAGCAGCTGCCAAGGACTTGCACGTCTACGACAACTGATTTAGCCAAATAGTCGGGACAGTCATTGTCTTGCGAATGCAAAGAAGCCGGTTCGGTTCTCGGTACCTCCCTACACAATTTATTAATCGAATAGTACGGTAAAATTGTCATTTCAAGACTGATTTTTTTTTACCATATCTCCATCCCTGCAATCCTTCAAGAGATCTCAGAGACCACTCGCCATTTTTGAAGTTTTTGGCAAAAAGAAAGCAAGTTCCTAGCACCTCTGTCTAATCTCTCTCTCTCTCTCTCTCTCTCTCTCTGATATAAATATCATAATACGTTCTTAATAGCACTGGATTGAAAGGGCTGTTTCAGAGGCCGTTTAATGATTGTTCTGGAAACAGTGTGACTAAATTAATGCGCATCCTTCCGTACTATTCTGGTAACATGATTAAACCAGATATTTCCTGCCTCGCTATTCTGGTAACAATGTACCACATTCTAGCATTTACTACCACATACTTCTCTAAATACAGAATATTTTTTTCTCTACAGGACAAATTTCTCACTGGATCCAGACTATGTACTGCCGACAATAGTGAGGAAAAGATACACGTAACAGAACAAGTCTTTATTGCGACAACGTTTCGCTCGGTGTAGAATTTTATCAAGTCTTGCTTTGATCAACTCTTCTCTGTAACGTGTGTGTTTTCCTTCTGAAACTGTTCGTTCACTATCGCTCAGACTGTGGCTGAGCGATAGAATTCGTACATAATATTCTTTATCTGATCAGATTTTAAACATATTCGACATAGGTTCAGAATAAGTCGCAATAAAGGACGATCAATGAATGAACAGGGACTTAAAACCGTGGTCCTTACATGCAGAAAGCTCGACGCTGCTACCAGTCACCCACAGAGCTCACAAAAGGAAGATTTCACAAATACCACTTCAGTTGACAATCCTTTATTATTTATCTTGGGTTTGTGGACTATATAGCTTCGAGGAATATGTGAACAAATATACCAAGTAAGCTTCTCACGTGTGGGATGAGACAATAGGGTCACAGCTGGTGCCGTTGATACAAATATATCACGTAAGTGCTGATTGTAAAATCATCCAATTGTAAGCTCTGTGGCTGAGTGGTAACAACGTTGGGCCTGCTACATGTAAGGATCACGGTTCGATTCCCGGTCTATTATTCATCTGTGTATTCATATTCGACATATTTTTAATTGAGGAAAAATTAATTTTAAATAAATTAGAAAACACTGGTGAAGTACAGTTAATTTTAAGGATTTCATAAAGGTCATCCGTCCAGCTGGTGGGGTAATGTTTGCGCTCATACTGTAAATGTTCACATTCAGAGCTCCTATACTTCCATAATAATGGACGATATGACAGCAAAATATACCCAAACTCAGTGAACCTCAGACCTTGGCTAGTCTGTGTGAAAACTTGTAACTTGTTTCTCCTTATGTTTTTGTCTGACATATAAGGCAAACGAAGTGTTTGGGATACAGTGAAAATCTGCCTGGAGTAATTACGGTTTTGTGTGCAGGAGGGAGAAAGAAAATTCGTTTGCTGATTGTATTCACGGCGGGAAGGTATACTTTGTCAAGTGCTATTATCATGCATTTAATAGTGTAAATGTTATGTTTGTTGTTATCACGTGTTTTCTCTTTCCTGTATTGCTCACCATGAAGCCTAAAAAAAGAACCAAATCAGATGTATCCATATATCGATAACCATGAACATTAAAATGGTATGAAATACCGACAGATTGTTAGGTAAGACACATATGCAACAGTTAGGTATCTTTATTTCGAAACGTTTCGCCTACACAGTAGGCTTCTTCAGTCGAGTACAGAAAGGTTGATAGAAGCAGAAGATACTTGAAGACGATGTAATCAGTCCATCACCCTTAAAGTTTTGAGGTGGTCAGTCCCTCAGTCTGAGGGACTGAGGGAGGCTCTAGCTAATTCTTATCTCAAACTCTTATTATTTACGTCACCTGCTTAAAGGACAAGTTAAATTATTTTTTCCCAAACTAAACTGGAAGAACTGCGATAAAAAAAAGGCCTACTGGAGTCACGTTCATTCATTAGGTCTTGCAAGAACACAGTACAAGGGTTATACAAAGTTAGCTTCCTTGTAGTTAAAACAGAAATGAGACATGTGGTAGTTGCGAAAGACACTGGTAAACTGTATGCCTGATAAATTAGACACATGTGCAACTCTTGGGTATCTTTATTGAGGGAACGTTTCGCCACACAGTGGCTTCATCAGTCCATACAAAGGAGAAACGTGAAGAACAGGAGGAGAATGAGGTAATCAGTCCCTCAACCGTGAGTCGATGTGGTCAGTCCATCAATCTTGAATCGATGTGGTCAGTCCATCAATCTTGAATAGACTGATGGACTGACCAAATCGACTCAAAGTTGAGGGACTGATTACCTCATTCTCCTCCTGTTCTTCACGTTTCTCCTTTGTATGTATTGATGAAGCCACTGTGTGGCGAAACGTTTCTTCAATAAAGATACCCAAGAGTTGCACATGTGTCTAATTTATCAACATGTCGGTTCTCTGAACCATTCATCTACAAACTGTATGCCTCTTGAAAAGTCAATGACACAGATAGTTGTAAATGGTATAACGATACCAACATGATAAGGACGACGATACAGCTCAGGAAATTTATTAGAGAAAACATTTTAACAGGAGTTTTCTTCTTCAGTCCAAATACAAAGATATCAATTGACAGCCGATTCTATTACAAGTAATAACTTTAGGCTAATGGTATGGACACACTGAATGAAACTGGCGGATTTTTTTGGTGTTGTGTCACTTGTGGTAAATGAGGAAGCTTCCATGTACTGTCGCCTCCGTCATCTATGAAAGTGACCAGTAAAGGTGGAAGGTCATGGAAGATGCCTTAGTTTCCACCACAAAAACCCAGAAACTTCACTGTTACTAAACTCTTTAGTCAAAAGGTCATTACCCATATTAAAATCTGCCGTCACGTAATACTCACTCTAACCTGCTTAACTACTCTCCCTACAGGTCACCTCTCCCAGACCACTATATAAGGTCCATTTTTTTTGTTATAGTTTTGCATTATGACTGAAGAATTCACTTATGACGAAACGTTTTTAATAAACTTCCTGAACAGTAAATAAGTATCTTTATCCTTCTTTCCAACATTACAGTGACTTGCTGCAATTATAACATGTAAGAAATTATTCTCTGCCTACTAGTCATCTGTATTAAAAAGAGCGAGTTTTACTTAATGGAAATAGATGAATCAACGGATGATGCGAATATGGTCAGCCTTTTGACTTACGTGCGTTACTTTTGTGACGGCACAGTTCATGAAGAGGTTTGCCACTAGTACGAGAAGTAAGAAAAACCGACTGGACGCTGTGGGAGGATATTTACCGATGGAGTGATGTCAGTGACGAGGAAACAAAGGACATGTAGTTAATATCTGGAAAGTCGCTGCTTCAGTTTTGTGTGTACACTGCAGTGCTCACAGCGAGGCCTTTGCTTCTAAAAAAAAATACATGCCGAACGAGTTTTTGTCATTGCTCAATGAATATGTGAAAATGGTAAACTTCTTCAAAGATTGTCCACTAAATTCAAGAATGTTTACAACTCTGTGCAATGAAGCATCAGCAAACATTACACTCTTCTGCACACTGAGGTGCACTAGTTGTCTCACTGCCAAATTTTGACAAGTTTTTTTTTTAGAAATGAGGTGTGAAACTCAGTATTTGTGGAAAATCTGTTTCACTTTTCTTGCCTACATGATGAAACGTGGCTGCAAAAACTAGTAAAACTGGCAGGAAACTTTTCGGCTCTGAATGATCTGAATTTAAGTCTCCAGTGTGCCAGTGCTACATTATTCAAGGCAAGACAAGGTAAGGGCAACAATTAAAAAAAAAAACTGACATTTTGATCACGCTGTGTAAAAATGTGAATTTTTGTCAATGCTTTCCACCACTATAAGTTTAAATCTGTCTTAGATGTGCATATGAAAGGCCTCATAACTTCACACATCAAGAATTGAGCCAGCAGGGACCAGTCTCAGACCTGGATGTATAATTCATTTTAAGTGTCTGACCCTGTCCTACACTTTTAATTTAATAAAGGGGAGCAAGCAGGAAGTTATAACCGTCTTGCCGCCTTGGGGACCATAATTAATTAGTCAATATGCTGATATTCCAGGTAGTGCTGTCATCGAATGGAGCTGCTCAGAAACAACGGGAGGATGTGAAGATTAACTTCTACACTTGAAGGTTTTCTAGTTCAGAGACTTGAAGAGCATTATGACAAAGGCGAACATTCAACGTTCTTAGCAGTAAATAAACATAACGCATATAATACTGTAGCAAAAATTAACATTTAAAAACTAATAACAAGAATAAAACAGCAACACAAATGCTATCATACCAAGCTAAAATAATCAGCATCAGTTAAAAATCCAATTAAATCGTTCATGTCAAAAGTCTCTCCTAAATGTTCCCATCTATTGTTAAAAGTGCCATCGCAGATCTCATTTCAAGAAGCAAATACGTACATTAATGACTTTCTCAGGTTTTTACAATTGAGTAATGGCTCTGGTTGAAAGTGTGAAAGATGTGTGCTGCTAATGGCTGACTCGTGTAGGACCTTGTTTGCCTGCAAACTTTTCTCTTTTCTCAGCACCTCTTTCTTGCATTATCCAGACTCTGGCGAATTTGAAATTGACGGAAAATCGAGAGTTGTATTATACTGCGGCGCCGTGGGTGATGTGCCTGGCGCTCTGACAAGTTAGGCAGAGCTGAGTCTGGCTAGTAGCTAGATGGGTGACCACGTGGAACCACCCGCCATCAGTCATACCATACCAATATGGATAATATTAAATACTGTTACATCAAATGAAATAGCCCGATAATATTTAAAAACAAAAGTCGCGTGAATATGTTTTACTTGTATAAGAGATCTATGTTATCAAACTCTTAAGAGCTGTAGTATACTTACACAGACAATAATACTTACACTTATAAAAAACACTTTGAATATACTTACACTGAAAATAAACATTAAAACTTTGCTTTCACTTACAATAAACAAAGTTTCTCTTAAGTGTAAGTATAAAATTATAATATCATCGATTAAAAGATTAAACAATACTTTCACTAGTATGAAGCACTAAGCATTTCTTTTAAGTGTAAGTTGTCCAAGACAATACTTGCAAGTGTAAGTTGTCCAAGACAATACTTGCAAGTGTAAGTTGTCCAAGACAATACTTGCAAGTGTAAGTTGTCCAAGACAATACTTGCAAGTGTAAGTTGTCCAAGACAATACTTGCAAGTGTAAGTTGTCCAAGACAATACTTGCAAGTGTAAGTTGTCCAAGACAATACTTGCAAGTGTAAGTTGTCCAAGACAATACTTGCAAGTGTAAGTTGTCCAAGACAATACTTGCAAGTGTAACTTGTCCAAGACAATACTTGCAAGTGTAACTTGTCCAAGACAATACTTGCAAGTGTAACTTGTCCAAGACAATACTTGCAAGTGTAACTTGTCCAAGACAATACTTGCAAGTGTAAGTTGTCCAAGACAATACTTGCAAGTGTAAGTTGTCCAAGACAATACTTGCAAGTGTAAGTTGTCCAAGACAATACTTGCAAGTGTAAGTTGTCCAAGACAATACTTGCAAGTGTAAGTTGTCCAAGACAATACTTGCAAGTGTAACTTGTCCAAGACAATACTTGCAAGTGTAAGTTGTCCAAGACAATACTTGCAAGTGTAAGTTGTCCAAGACAATACTTGCAAGTGTAAGTTGTCCAAGACAATACTTGCAAGTGTAAGTTGTCCAAGACAATACTTGCAAGTGTAAGTTGTCCAAGACAATACTTGCAAGTGTAAGTTGTCCAAGACAATACTTGCAAGTGTAAGTTGTCCAAGACAATACTTGCAAGTGTAAGTTGTCCAAGACAATACTTGCAAGTGTAAGTTGTCCAAGACAATACTTGCAAGTGTAAGTTGTCCAAGACAATACTTGCAAGTGTAAGTTGTCCAAGACAATACTTGCAAGTGTAAGTTGTCCAAGACAATACTTGCAAGTGTAACTTGTCCAAGACAATACTTGCAAGTGTAAGTTGTCCAAGACAATACAGGCAAGTGTAAGTTGTCCAAGACAATACTTGCAAGTGTAAGTTGTCCAAGACAATACTTGCAAGTGTAAGTTGTCCAAGACAATACTTGCAAGTGTAAGTTGTCCAAGACAATACTTGCAAGTGTAAGTTGTCCAAGACAATACTTGCAAGTGTAAGTTGTCCAAGACAATACTTGCAAGTGTAAGTTGTCCAAGACAATACTTGCAAGTGTAACTTGTCCAAGACAATACTTGCAAGTGTAAGTTGTCCAAGACAATACTTGCAAGTGTAACTTGTCCAAGACAATACTTGCAAGTGTAAGTTGTCCAAGACAATACTTGCAAGTGTAAGTTGTCCAAGACAATACTTGCAAATGTAAGTTGTCCAAGACAATACTTGCAAGTGTAAGTTGTCCAAGACAATACTTGCAAGTGTAAGTTGTCCAAGACAATACTTGCAAGTGTAAGTTGTCCAAGACAATACTTGCAAGTGTAAGTTGTCCAAGACAATACTTGCAAGTGTAAGTTGTCCAAGACAATACTTGCAAGTGTAAGTTGTCCAAGACAATACTTGCAAGTGTAACTTGTCCAAGACAATACTTGCAAGTGTAAGTTGTCCAAGACAATACTTGCAAGTGTAAGTTGTCCAAGACAATACAGGCAAGTGTAAGTTGTCCAAGACAATACTTGCAAGTGTAAGTTGTCCAAGACAATACTTGCAAGTGTAAGTTGTCCAAGACAATACTTGCAAGTGTAAGTTGTCCAAGACAATACTTGCAAGTGTAAGTTGTCCAAGACAATACTTGCAAGTGTAAGTTGTCCAAGACAATACAGGCAAGTGTAAGTTGTCCAAGACAATACTTGCAAGTGTAAGTTGTCCAAGACAATACTTGCAAGTGTAAGTTGTCCAAGACAATACTTGCAAGTGTAAGTTGTCCAAGACAATACTTGCAAGTGTAAGTTGTCCAAGACAATACTTGCAAGTGTAAGTTGTCCAAGACAATACAGGCAAGTGTAAGTTGTCCAAGACAATACAGGCAAGTGTAAGTTGTCCAAGACAATACTTGCAAGTGTAAGTTGTCCAAGACAATACTTGCAAGTGTAAGTTGTCCAAGACAATACTTGCAAGTGTAAGTTGTCCAAGACAATACTTGCAAGTGTAAGTTGTCCAAGACAATACTTGCAAGTGTAAGTTGTCCAAGACAATACAGGCAAGTGTAAGTTGTCCAAGACAATACTTGCAAGTGTAAGTTGTCCAAGACAATACTTGCAAGTGTAAGTTGTCCAAGACAATACTTGCAAGTGTAAGTTGTCCAAGACAATACTTGCAAGTGTAAGTTGTCCAAGACAATACAGGCAAGTGTAAGTTGTCCAAGACAATACTTGCAAGTGTAAGTTGTCCAAGACAATACAGGCAAGTGTAAGTTGTCCAAGACAATACTTGCAAGTGTAAGTTGTCCAAGACAATACTTGCAAATGTAAGTTGTCCAAGACAATACTTGCAAGTGTAAGTTGTCCAAGACAATACTTGCAAGTGTAAGTTGTCCAAGACAATACTTGCAAGTGTAAGTTGTCCAAGACAATACTTGCAAGTGTAAGTTGTCCAAGACAATACAGGCAAGTGTAAGTTGTCCAAGACAATACTTGCAAGTGTAAGTTGTCCAAGACAATACTTGCAAGTGTAAGTTGTCCAAGACAATACTTGCAAGTGTAAGTTGTCCAAGACAATACTTGCAAGTGTAACTTGTCCAAGACAATACTTGCAAGTGTAAGTTGTCCAAGACAATACTTGCAAGTGTAAGTTGTCCAAGACAATACTTGCAAGTGTAACTTGTCCAAGACAATACTTGCAAGTGTAAGTTGTCCAAGACAATACTTGCAAGTGTAACTTGTCCAAGACAATACTTGCAAGTGTAAGTTGTCCAAGACAATACTTGCAAGTGTAAGTTGTCCAAGACAATACTTGCAAATGTAAGTTGTCCAAGACAATACTTGCAAGTGTAAGTTGTCCAAGGCAATACTTGCAAGTGTAAGTTGTCCAAGACAATACTTGCAAGTGTAAGTTGTCCAAGACAATACTTGCAAGTGTAAGTTGTCCAAGACAATACTTGCAAGTGTAAGTTGTCCAAGACAATACTTGCAAGTGTAAGTTGTCCAAGACAATACTTGCAAGTGTAAGTTGTCCAAGACAATACTTGCAAGTGTAACTTGTCCAAGACAATACTTGCAAGTGTAAGTTGTCCAAGACAATACTTGCAAGTGTAACTTGTCCAAGACAATACTTGCAAGTGTAAGTTGTCCAAGACAATACTTGCAAGTGTAACTTGTCCAAGACAATACTTGCAAGTGTAAGTTGTCCAAGACAATACTTGCAAGTGTAAGTTGTCCAAGACAATACTTGCAAATGTAAGTTGTCCAAGACAATACTTGCAAGTGTAAGTTGTCCAAGACAATACTTGCAAGTGTAAGTTGTCCAAGACAATACTTGCAAGTGTAAGTTGTCCAAGACAATACAGGCAAGTGTAAGTTGTCCAAGACAATACTTGCAAGTGTAAGTTGTCCAAGACAATACAGGCAAGTGTAAGTTGTCCAAGACAATACTTGCAAGTGTAAGTTGTCCAAGACAATACAGGCAAGTGTAAGTTGTCCAAGACAATACTTGCAAGTGTAAGTTGTCCAAGACAATACTTGCAAGTGTAAGTTGTCCAAGACAATACAGGCAAGTGTAAGTTGTCCAAGACAATACTTGCAAGTGTAAGTTGTCCAAGACAATACAGGCAAGTGTAAGTTGTCCAAGACAATACTTGCAAGTGTAAGTTGTCCAAGACAATACTTGCAAGTGTAAGTTGTCCAAGACAATACTTGCAAGTGTAAGTTGTCCAAGACAATACTTGCAAATGTAAGTTGTCCAAGACAATACTTGCAAGTGTAAGTTGTCCAAGACAATACTTGCAAGTGTAAGTTGTCCAAGACAATACTTGCAAGTGTAAGTTGTCCAAGACAATACTTGCAAATGTAAGTTGTCCAAGACAATACTTGCAAGTGTAACTTGTCCAAGACAATACTTGCAAGTGTAAGTTGTCCAAGACAATACTTGCAAGTGTAAGTTGTCCAAGACAATACTTGCAAGTGTAAGTTGTCCAAGACAATACTTGCAAGTGTAAGTTGTCCAAGACAATACTTGCAAGTGTAAGTTGTCCAAGACAATACTTGCAAGTGTAAGTTGTCCAAGACAATACTTGCAAGTGTAAGTTGTCCAAGACAATACTTGCAAGTGTAAGTTGTCCAAGACAATACTTGCAAGTGTAACTTGTCCAAGACAATACTTGCAAGTGTAAGTTGTCCAAGACAATACTTGCAAGTGTAAGTTGTCCAAGACAATACTTGCAAGTGTAAGTTGTCCAAGACAATACTTGCAAGTGTAAGTTGTCCAAGACAATACTTGCAAGTGTAAGTTGTCCAAGACAATACTTGCAAGTGTAAGTTGTCCAAGACAATACTTGCAAGTGTAAGTTGTCCAAGACAATACTTGCAAGTGTAAGTTGTCCAAGACAATACTTGCAAGTGTAAGTTGTCCAAGACAATACTTGCAAATGTAAGTTGTCCAAGACAATACTTGCAAGTGTAAGTTGTCCAAGACAATACTTGCAAGTGTAAGTTGTCCAAGACAATACTTGCAAGTGTAAGTTGTCCAAGACAATACTTGCAAATGTAAGTTGTCCAAGACAATACTTGCAATACTTGCAAGTGTAAGTTGTCCAAGACAATACTTGCAAGTGTAAGTTGTCCAAGACAATACTTGCAAGTGTAAGTTGTCCAAGACAATACTTGCAAGTGTAAGTTGTCCAAGACAATACTTGCAAGTGTAAGTTGTCCAAGACAATACTTGCAAGTGTAAGTTGTCCAAGACAATACTTGCAAGTGTAAGTTGTCCAAGACAATACTTGCAAGTGTAAGTTGTCCAAGACAATACTTGCAAGTGTAAGTTGTCCAAGACAATACTTGCAAATGTAAGTTGTCCAAGACAATACTTGCAAGTGTAAGTTGTCCAAGACAATACTTGCAAGTGTAAGTTGTCCAAGACAATACTTGCAAGTGTAAGTTGTCCAAGACAATACTTGCAAGTGTAAGTTGTCCAAGACAATACTTGCAAGTGTAAGTTGTCCAAGACAATACTTGCAAGTGTAAGTTGTCCAAGACAATACTTGCAAGTGTAAGTTGTCCAAGACAATACTTGCAAGTGTAAGTTGTCCAAGACAATACTTGCAAATGTAAGTTGTCCAAGACAATACTTGCAAGTGTAAGTTGTCCAAGACAATACTTGCAAGTGTAAGTTGTCCAAGACAATACAGGCAAGTGTAAGTTGTCCAAGACAATACTTGCAAGTGTAAGTTGTCCAAGACAATACTTGCAAGTGTAAGTTGTCCAAGACAATACTTGCAAATGTAAGTTGTCCAAGACAATACTTGCAAGTGTAAGTTGTCCAAGACAATACTTGCAAGTGTAACTTGTCCAAGACAATACTTGCAAGTGTAAGTTGTCCAAGACAATACTTGCAAGTGTAAGTTGTCCAAGACAATACTTGCAAATGTAAGTTGTCCAAGACAATACAGGCAAGTGTAAGTTGTCCAAGACAATACAGGCAAGTGTGAGTTGTCCAAGACAATACTTGCAAGTGTAAGTTGTCCAAGACAATACTTGCAAGTGTAAGTTGTCCAAGACAATACTTGCAAATGTAAGTTGTCCAAGACAATACAGGCAAGTGTAAGTTGTCCAAGACAATACAGGCAAGTGTGAGTTGTCCAAGACAATACTTGCAAGTGTAAGTTGTCCAAGACAATACTTGCAAATGTAAGTTGTCCAAGACAATACTTGCAAATGTAAGTTGTCCAAGACAATACAGGCAAGTGTAAGTTGTCCAAGACAATACAGGCAAGTGTGAGTTGTCCAAGACAATACTTGCAAGTGTAAGTTGTCCAAGACAATACTTGCAAGTGTAAGTTGTCCAAGACAATACTTGCAAATGTAAGTTGTCCAAGACAATACAGGCAAGTGTAAGTTGTCCAAGACAATACAGGCAAGTGTGAGTTGTCCAAGACAATACTTGCAAGTGTGAGTTGTCCAAGACAATACTTGCAAGAAAAAAACAGACCAAAATATCATAGTTTTACACCACAGTATAGTTTATTAAAGGAATACCATAAAAACATTTTTCCTTCTTTCCTCCCAGACCACAGTCTGGGGACACTGAAGACTATTCTCATTATTAACCCCGGAGGGTTAGTGACCTTATGGCTTATTTCTTTTGGGGTCTTTTGATCCTCTCCTCCAAAATTCGACCCACAATAGTATATTAAGATAAGACTCACGAAATCGTAATGACACGATTGTAAACAAACCATACCACGGGCGGGATTTGAACCCGCGGTCAGAGAGTCTCAAAACTAAAGACCGTCGCGTTAGCCACTGGACCAGCTAGCCACAATAAGATTCGTCCAACTAGGTATATTTCGACACCATAGGAAGGTCAGCATAGGCACCACTGTGACCACAAATCCTTGATTCGCCTGGCCTAGTTTGAGACCGAACTGAAGGGGCGTTGACCCTTGGAAACATCTTTGAGGTATACATCAACACTGACAAATTGAAGGTCACTTGTGCAGCACTACCGTAGTAGGTCACTCAGGCAGCACCACCATGGAAGGTCACTTTAGCAGCACTATCATTTAGGAAGGTCACTCAGGCAGCACCACCACGAAGGTCATTCTGGCAGTACCACCATGAAGGTCATTCTGGCAGTACCACTATGGAGGAAGGTTACACAGGCAGAATCACCATGGACGAAGATCACTCAGGCGGGATCTCAATAGAGGAAGATCATTTAGGCATCAACATCATGGAGGAAGGTCACTCGTGCAGCAGCACTAGGAAGGTCACTCAAGCAACACTATCAGGAAGGTAACTCAGGCAGCACCATGGAAGGTCACTCAAGCAACACCATCAGGAAGGTAACTCAGGCAGCACCATGGAAGGTCACTCAAGCTCCACAAAGGAAAGTCATTAATAGGCAGCACCAGGGAGGGAGACCACACTCGTCCACCACTCCCACACACTCGTTATCCACTCCCACACACTCGTCCACCACTCCCACACACTCGTCCACCACTCCCACACAATCGTCCACCACTCCCACACACTCGTCCACCACTCCCACACACTCGTCCACCACTCCCACACAATCGTCCACCACTCCCACACAATCGTCCACCACTCCCACACACTCGTCCACCACTCCCACACACTCGTCCACCACTCCCACACAATCGTCCACCACTCGCACACAATCGTCCACCACTCCCACACAATCGTCCACCACTCCCACACAATCGTCCACCACTCCCACACACTCGTCCACCACTCCCACACACTCGTCCACCACTCGCACACAATCGTCCACCACTCTCACACAATCGTCCACCACTCCCACACACTCGTCCACCACTCCCACACACTCGTCCACCACTCGCACACAATCATCCACCACTCCCACACACTCGTCCACCACTCCCACACAATCGTCCACCACTCCCACACAATCGTCCACCACTCCCACACAATCGTCCACCACTCCCACACACTCGTCCACCACTCCCACACACTCGTCTACCACTCCCACACACTCGTCCACCACTCCCACACACTCGTCTACCACTCCCACACTCGTCCACCACTCCCACACACTCGTCCACCACTCCCACACACTCGTCCACCACTCCCACACACTCGTCCACCACTCCCACACACTCGTCCACCACTCCCACACACTCGTCCACCACTCCCACACACTCGTCCACCACTCCCACACACTCGTCCACCACTACCACACACTCGTCCACCACTACCACACACTCGTCCACCACTACCACACACTCGTCCACCACTACCACACACTCGTCATCCACTACCACACACTCGTCCACCACTCCCACACACTCGTCCACCACTACCACACACTCGTCCACCACTCCCACACACTCGTCCACCACTACCACACACTCGTCCACCACTACCACACACTCGTCATCCACTACCACACACACTCGTCCACCACTCCCACACACTCGTCCACCACTACCACACACTCGTCCACCACTACCACACACTCGTCATCCACTACCACACACTCGTCCACCACACCACACACTCGTCCACCACTACCACACACTCGTCCACCACTCCCACACACTCGTCCACCACTCGCACACAATCGTCCACCACTCGCACACAATCGTCCACCACTCCCACACACTCGTCCACCACTCCCACACACTCGTCCACCACTCCCACACACTCGTCCACCACTCCCACACACTCGTCCACCACTCCCACACACTCGTCCACCACTCCCACACACTCGTCCACCACTCCCACACACTCGTCCACCACTCCCACACACTCATCCACCACTCCCACACACTCGTCCACCACTCCCACACACTCGTCCACCACTCCCACACACTCGTCCACCACTACCACACACTCGTCCACCACTCCCACACACTCGTCCACCACTCCCACACACTCGTACACCACTCCCACACAATCGTCCACCACTCCCACACAATCGTCCACCACTCCCACACACTCGTCCACCACTCCCACACACTCGTCCACCACTCCCACACAATCGTCCACCACTCCCACACACTCGTCCACCACTCCCACACACTCGTCCACCACTCCCACACACTCGTCCACCACTCCCACACACTCGTCCACCACTCCCACACACTCGTCCACCACTCCCACACACTCGTCCACCACTCCCACACACTCGTCCACCACTCCCACACACTCGTCCACCACTCCCACACACTCGTCCACCACTACCACACACTCGTCCACCACTCCCACACAATCGTCCACCACTCCCACACAATCGTCCACCACTCCCACACAATCGTCCACCACTCCCACACACTCGTCCACCACTACCACACACTCGTCCACCACTCCCACACAATCGTCCACCACTCCCACACACTCGTCCACCACTCCCACACACTCGTCCACCACTACCACACACTCGTCCACCACTACCACACACTCGTCCACCACTCCCACACAATCGTCCACCACTCCCACACACTCGTCCACCACTCCCACACACTCGTCCACCACTACCACACACTCGTCCACCACTACCACACACTCGTCCACCACTCCCACACAATCGTCCACCACTCCCACACACTCGTCCACCACTCCCACACAATCGTCAACCACTACCACACACTCGTCCACCACTCCCACACACTCGTCCACCACTCCCACACAATCGTCCACCACTCCCACACACTCGTCCACCACTACCACACACTCGTCCACCACTCCCACACACTCGTCCACCACTACCACACACTCGTCCACCACTCCCACACAATCGTCCACCACTCCCACACACTCGTCCACCACTACCACACACTCGTCCACCACTCCCACACAATCGTCCACCACTCCCACACAATCGTCCACCACTCCCACACACTCGTCCACCACTACCACACACTCGTCCACCACTCCCACACACTCGTCCACCACTCCCACACACTCGTCCACCACTCCCACACACTTGTCCACCACTCCCACACAATCGTCCACCACTCCCACACAATCGTCCACCACTCCCACACACTCGTCCACCACTACCACACACTCGTCCACCACTCCCACACAATCGTCCACCACTCCCACACACTCGTCCACCACTCCCACACACTCGTCCACCACTACCACACACTCGTCCACCACTACCACACACTCGTCCACCACTCCCACACAATCGTCCACCACTCCCACACACTCGTCCACCACTCCCACACACTCGTCCACCACTCCCACACACTCGTCCACCACTCCCACACACTCGTCCACCACTCCCACACACTCGTCCACCACTCCCACACACTCGTCCACCACTACCACACACTCGTCCACCACTCCCACACACTCGTCCACCACTACCACACACTCGTCCACCACTACCACACACTCGTCATCCACTACCACACACACTCGTCCACCACTCCCACACACTCGTCCACCACTACCACACACTCGTCCACCACTACCACACACTCGTCATCCACTACCACACACTCGTCCACCACACCACACACTCGTCCACCACTACCACACACTCGTCCACCACTCCCACACACTCGTCCACCACTCGCACACAATCGTCCACCACTCGCACACAATCGTCCACCACTCCCACACACTCGTCCACCACTCCCACACACTCGTCCACCACTCCCACACACTCATCCACCACTCCCACACACTCGTCCACCACTCCCACACACTCGTCCACCACTCCCACACACTCGTCCACCACTCCCACACACTCGTCCACCACTCCCACACACTCATCCACCACTCCCACACACTCGTCCACCACTCCCACACAATCGTCCACCACTCCCACACACTCGTCCACCACTACCACGCACTCGGCCACCACTCCCACACACTCTTCGACCACTCCCACACACTCGTCCACCACTCCCACACACTCGTACACCACTCCCACACAATCGTCCACCACTCCCACACACTCGTCCACCACTCCCACACACTCGTCCACCACTCCCACACACTCGTCCACCACTCCCACACACTCGTCCACCACTCCCACACACTCGTCCACCACTCCCACACAATCGTCCACCACTCCCACACACTCGTCCACCACTCCCACACACTCGTCCACCACTCCCACACACTCGTCCACCACTCCCACACACTCGTCCACCACTCCCACACAATCGTCCACCACTCCCACACAATCGTCCACCACTCCCACACACTCGTCCACCACTCCCACACACTCGTCCACCACTCCCACACACTCGTCCACCACTCCCACACACTCGTCCACCACTCCCACACAATCGTCCACCACTCCAACACAATCGTCCACCACTCCCACCCACTCGTCCACCACTCCCACACACTCGTCCACCACTCCCACACACTCGTCCACCACTCCCACACACTCGTCCACCACTCCCACACAATCGTCCACCACTCCCACACAATCGTCCACCACTCCCACACACTCGTCCACCACTCCCACACACTCGTCCACCACTCCCACACACTCGTCCACCACTCCCACACACTCGTCCACCACTCCCACACAATCGTCCACCACTCCCACACAATCGTCCACCACTCCCACATACTCGTCCACCACTACCACACACTCGTCCACCACTCCCACACAATCGTCCACCACTCCCACACAATCGTCCACCACTCCCACACAATCGTCCACCACTCCCACACACTCGTCCACCACTACCACACACTCGTCCACCACTCCCACACAATCGTCCACCACTCCCACACACTCGTCCACCACTCCCACACACTCGTCCACCACTACCACACACTCGTCCACCACTACCACACACTCGTCCACCACTCCCACACAATCGTCCACCACTCCCACACACTCGTCCACCACTCCCACACACTCGTCCACCACTACCACACACTCGTCCACCACTACCACACACTCGTCCACCACTCCCACACACTCGTCCACCACTCCCACACACTCGTCCACCACTCCCACACAATCGTCAACCCCTACCACACACTCGTCCACCACTCCCACACACTCGTCCACCACTCCCACACAATCGTCCACCACTACCACACACTCGTCCACCACTACCACACACTCGTCCACCACTCCCACACACTCGTCCACCACTACCACACACTCGTCCACCACTCCCACACAATCGTCCACCACTCCCACACAATCGTCCACCACTACCACACACTCGTCCACCACTCCCACACAATCGTCCACCACTCCCACACAATCGTCCACCACTCCCACACACTCGTCCACCACTACCACACACTCGTCCACCACTCCCACACACTCGTCCACCACTCCCACACACTCGTCCACCACTCCCACACACTTGTCCACCACTCCCACACAATCGTCCACCACTCCCACACAATCGTCCACCACTCCCACACAATCGTCCACCACTCCCACACACTCGTCCACCACTACCACACACTCGTCCACCACTCCCACACAATCGTCCACCACTCCCACACACTCGTCCACCACTCCCACACACTCGTCCACCACTACCACACACTCGTCCACCTATACCACACA
This sequence comes from Cherax quadricarinatus, assembly GCF_038502225.1. Taxonomy (NCBI): domain Eukaryota; kingdom Metazoa; phylum Arthropoda; class Malacostraca; order Decapoda; family Parastacidae; genus Cherax; species Cherax quadricarinatus. The sequence continues at coordinate 23,893,974 of NC_091298.1, forward strand.
CTCGTCCACCACTCCCACACAATCGTCCACCACTCCCACACACTCGTCCACCACTCCCACACACTCGTCCACCACTACCACACACTCGTCCACCACTACCACACACTCGTCCACAACTCCCACACAATCGTCCACCACTCCCACACACTCGTCCACCACTCCCACACAATCGTCCACCACTACCACACACTCGTCCACCACTCCCACACACTCGTCCACCACTCCCACACAATCGTCCACCACTCCCACACACTCGTCCACCACTACCACACACTCGTCCACCACTCCCACACACTCGTCCACCACTCCCACACAATCGTCCACCACTCCCACACACTCGTCCACCACTACCACACACTCGTCCACCACTCCCACACAATCCTCCACCACTCCCACACAATCGTCCACCACTCCCACACACTCGTCCACCACTACCACACACTCGTCCACCACTCCCACACACTCGTCCACCACTCCCACACACTCGTCCACCACTCCCACACACTCGTCCACCACTCCCACACACTCGTCCACCACTCCCACACAATCGTCCACCACTCCCACACACTCGTCCACCACTCCCACACAATCGTCCACCACTACCACACACTCGTCCACCACTCCCACACACTCGTCCACCACTCCCACACAATCGTCCACCACTCCCACACACTCGTCCACCACTACCACACACTCGTCCACCACTACCACACACTCGTCCACCACTCCCACACACTCGTCCACCACTCCCACACAATCGTCCACCACTCCCACACACTCGTCCACCACTACCACACACTCGTCCACCACTCCCACACACTCGTCCACCACTACCACACACTCGTCCACCACTCCCACACACTCGTCCACCACTACCACACAATCGTCCACCACTACCACACACTCGTCCACCACTCCCACACACTCGTCCACCACTCCCACACACTCGTCCACCACTCCCACACAATCGTCCACCACTCTCACACAATCGTCCACCACTCCCACACACTCGTCCACCACTCCCACACAATCGTCCACCACTCCCACACAATCGTCCACCACTACCACACACTCGTCCACCACTACCACACAATCGTCCACCACTCCCACACAATCGTCCACCACTCCCACACACTCGTCCACCACTCCCACACAATCGTCCACCACTCCCACACAATCGTCCACCACTCTCACACAATCGTCCACCACTCCAACACACTCGTCCACCACTCCCACACAATCGTCCACCACTCCCACACAATCGTCCACCACTACCACACACTCGTCCACCACTACCACACAATCGTCCACCACTCCCACACAATCGTCCACCACTCCCACACACTCGTCCACCACTCCCACACAATCGTCCACCACTCCCACACAATCGTCCACCACTCCCACACAATCGTCCACCACTCCCACACAATCGTCCACCACTACCACACACTCGTCCACCACTACCACACACTCGTCCACCACTCCCACACACTCGTCCACCACTCCCCCACACTCGTCCACCACTCCCACACACTCGTCCACCACTACCACACACTCGTCCACCACTCCCACACACTCGTCCACCACTCCCACACACTCGTCCACCACTCAAACACACTCGTCCACCACTACCACACAATCGTCCACCACTCCCACACAATCGTCCACCACTCCCACACACTCGTCCACCACTCCCACACAATCGTCCACCACTCCCACACAATCGTCCACCACTCCCACACAATCGTCCACCACTCCCACACAATCGTCCACCACTACCACACACTCGTCCACCACTACCACACACTCGTCCACCACTCCCACACACTCGTCCACGACTACCACACACTCGTCCTCCACTCCCACACAATCGTCCACCACTCCCACACACTCGTCCACCACTCCCACACAATCGTCCACCACTCCCACACAATCGTCCACCACTCCCACACAATCGTCCACCACTCCCACACAATCGTCCACCACTCCCACACACTCGTCCACCACTACCACACACTCGTCCACCACTCCCACACACTCGTCCACCACTCCCACACACTCGTCCACCACTACCACACACTCGTCCACCACTCCCACACACTCGTCCACCACTCCCACACACTCGTCCACCACTCCCACACACTCGTCCACCACTCCCACACACTCGTCCACCACTCCCACACACTCGTCCACCACTACCACACACTCGTCCACCACTCCCACACACTCGTCCACCACTCCCACACACTCGTCCACCACTACCACACACTCGTCCACCACTCCCACACACTCGTCCACCACTCCCACACACTCGTCCACCACTACCACACACTCGTCCACCACTACCACACACTCGTCCACCACTCCCACACACTCGTCCACCACTACCACACACTCGTCCACCACTACCACACACTCGTCCACCACTCCCACACACTCGTCCACCACTCCCACACACTAGTCCACCACTCCCACACACTCGTCCACCACTCCCACACACTCGTCCACCACTACCACACAATCGTCCACCACTACCACACACTCGTCCACCACTACCACACACTCGTCCACCACTCCCACACACTCGTCCACCACTCCCACACACTCGTCCACCACTCCCACACACTCGTCCACCACTCCCACACACTCGTCCACCACTCCCACACACTCGTCCACCACTCCCACACACTCGTCCACCACTCCCACACACTCGTCCACCACTACCACACAATCGTCCACCACTCCCACACACTCGTCCACCACTACCACACACTCGTCCACCACTCCCACACACTCGTCCACCACTACCACACACTCGTCCACCACTACCACACACTCGTCCACCACTCCCACACACTCGTCCACCACTCCCACACACTCGTCCACCACTCCCACACACTCGTCCACCACTACCACACAATCGTCCACCACTCCCACACACTCGTCCACCACTCCCACACACTCGTCCACCACTCCCACACACTCGTCCACCACTACCACACACTCGTCCACCACTACCACACACTCGTCCACCACTCCCACACACTCGTCCACCACTCCCACACACTCGTCCACCACTCCCACACACTCGTCCACCACTCCCACACACTCGTCCACCACTCCCACACACTCGTCCACCACTCCCACACACTCGTCCACCACTCCCACACACTCGTCCACCACTACAACACACTCGTCCACCGCTCCCACACACTCGTCCACCACTCCCACACACTCGTCCACCACTCCCACACACTCGTCCACCACTCCCACACACTCGTCCACCACTACCACACACTCGTCCACCACTCCCACACACTCGTCCACCACTCCCACACACTCGTCCACCACTCCCACACACTCGTCCACCACTACCACACACTCGTCCACCACTACCACACACTCGTCCACCACTCCCACACACTCGTCCACCACTCCCACACACTCGTCCACCACTCCCACACACTCGTCCACCACTACCACACACTCGTCCACCACTACCACACACTCGTCCACCACTCCCACACACTCGTCCACCACTGCCACACACTCGTCCACCACTCCCACACACTCGTCCACCACTCCCACACACTCGTCCACCACTACCACACACTCGTCCACCACTCCCACACAATCGTCCACCACTCCCACACACTCGTCCACCACTCCCACACAATCGTCCACCACTCCCACACACTCGTCCACCACTCCCACACACTCGTCCACCACTACCACACACTCGTCCACCACTCCCACACAATCGTCCACCACTCCCACACACTCGTCCACCACTCCCACACACTCGTCCACCACTCCCACACACTCGTCCACCACTCCCACACAATCGTCCACCACTCCCACACACTCGTCCACCACTCCCACACAATCGTCCACCACTCCCACACACTCGTCCACCACTCCCACACACTCGTCCACCACTCCCACACAATCGTCCACCACTCCCACACACTCGTCCACCACTCCCACACACTCGTCCACCACTACCACACACTCGTCCACCACTCCCACACAATCGTCCACCACTCCCACACAATCGTCCACCACTCCCACACACTCGTCATCCAGACCAACAGTGCATTTAACAAAAAATTTAACTTTTTAAGAAGTATTTATTCCTTTAAACAAAGAGTTTACAAATTATAAGTCCAGATTAGTTTAGAGTTTATTCTTTTTCTCAGATCTATAAATTATTTATTTTTCCAAAAATATTAACGGTAGGCATTTTTATGATTATATCTGCTTATGTAGTTGTGGGTGTTGTGTGGTGGGTGTTGTGTGGTGGGTGTTGTGTGGTGGGTGTTGTGTGGTGGGTGTTGTGTGGTGGGTGTTGTGTGGTGGGTGTTGTGTGGTGCGTGTTGTGTGGTGCGTGTTGTGTGGTGGGTGTTGTGTGGTGGGTGTTGTGTGGTGGGTGTTGTGTGGTGGGTGTTGTGTGGTGGGTGTTGTGTGGTGGGTGTTGTGTGGTGGGTGTTGTGTGGTGCGCTTTGTGTGGTGCGTGTTGTGTGGTGCGTGTTGTGTGGTGCATTTTGTGTGGTGCGTGTTGTGTGGTGCGTATTGTGCGGTGGGTGTTGTGTGGTGCGTGTTGTGTGGTGGGTGTTGTGTGGTGCGTATTGTGCGGTGGGTGTTGTGTGGTGCGTGTTGTGTGGTGGGTGTTGTGTGGTGGGTGTTGTGTGGTGCGTGTTGTGTGGTGCGTGTTGTGTGGTGGGTGTTGTGTGGTGCGTGTTGTGTGTTGTGTGGTGGGTGTTGTGTGGTGCGTGTTGTGTGGTGCGTGTTGTGTGTTGTGTGGTGGGTGTTGTGTGGTGGGTGTTGTGTGGTGGGTGTTGTGTGGTGGGTGTTGTGTGGTGGGTGTTGTGTGGTGGGTGTTGTGTGGTGCGTGTTGTGTGGTGCGTGTTGTGTGTTGTGTGGTGGGTGTTGTGTGGTGGGTGTTGTGTGGTGGGTGTTGTGTGGTGCGTGTTGTGTGTTGTGTGGTGGGTGTTGTGTGGTGGGTGTTGTGTGGTGGGTGTTGTGTGGTGGGTGTTGTGTGGTGGGTGTTGTGCGGTGGGTGTTGTGTGGTGGGTGTTGTGTGGTGGGTGTTGTGTGGTGCGTGTTGTGTGGTGGGTGTTGTGTGGTGGGTGTTGTGTGGTGCGTGTTGTGTGGTGCGTGTGTGGTGCGTGTTGTGTGGTGGGTGTTGTGTGGTGCGTGTTGTGTGGTGCGTGTTGTGTGGTGCATGTTGTGTGTTGTGTGGTGGGTGTTGTGTGGTGGGTGTTGTGTGGTGGGTGTTGTGCGGTGGGTGTTGTGTGGTGGGTGTTGTGTGGTGCGTGTTGTGTGGTGGGTGTTGTGTGGTGGGTGTTGTGTGGTGCGTGTTGTGTGGTGGGTGTTGTGTGGTGGGTGTTGTGTGGTGCGTGTTGTGTGTTGTGTATTGGGTGTTGTGCGGTGGGTGTTGTGTGGTGGGTGTTGTGTGGTGCGTGTTGTGTGGTGGGTGTTGTGCGGTGGGTGTTGTGCGGTGGGTGTTGTGTGGTGCGTGTTGTGTGGTGGGTGTTGTGTGTTGTGTGGTGGGTGTTGTGTGGTGGGTGTTGTGTGGTGGGTGGTGGTTGTTGTGTGGTGGGTGTTGTGTGGTGGGTGTTGTGTGTGTGGTGGGTGTAGTGTGGTGGGTGTTGTGTGGTGGGTGGGGTTTGTGGTGGGTGTTGTGTGGTGGGTGGGGTTTGTGGTGGGTGTTGTGTGGTGGGTGGGGTTTGTGGTGGGTGTTGTGTGGTGTGTTGTGTTGTGTGGTGGTGCGTGTTGTGTGGTGCATGTTGTGTGGTGCGTGTTGTGTGGTGGGTGTTGTGTGGTGCGTGTGTGTGGTGCGTGTTGTGTGGTGCATGTTGGTGTTGTGTGGTGGGTGTTTGTGTGGGTGGGTGTTGTGCGGTGGGTGTTGTGTGGTGGGTGTTGTGTGGTGCGTGTTGTGTGGTGGGTGTTGTGTGGTGGGTGTTGTGTGGTGCGTGTTGTGTGGTGGGTGTTGTGTGGTGGGTGTTGTGTGGTGCGTGTTGTGTGGTGCATGTTGTGTGTTGTGTGGTGGGTGTTGTGTGGTGGGTGTTGTGTGGTGGGTGTTGTGTGGTGGGTGTTGTGTGGTGGGTGTTGTGTGGTGCGTGTTGTGTGGTGGGTGTTGTGTGGTGGGTGTTGTGTGGTGCGTGTTGTGTGGTGCATGTTGTGTGTTGTGTGGTGGGTGTTGTGTGGTGGGTGTTGTGTGGTGGGTGTTGTGTGGTGGGTGTTGTGTGGTGGGTGTTGTGTGGTGGGTGTTGTGTGGTGCGTGTTGTGTGGTGGGTGTTGTGTGTTGTGTGGTGGGTGTTGTGTGGTGGGTGTGTGTTGTGTGGTGGGTGTGTGGTGTGAGGTGTGTGGTGCGTGTGGTGTGTGTGTGGTGTGTTGTGTGGTAGTGGGGGTGTGTGTGGTGGGTGGTAGTGCTGGTGTGTGGGTGTGTGTGGGTGTGTGTGTGTGGTGGCTGTGTGGTGGTGTTGTGGTGGTGTGTGGTGGGTGTCTGTGTGGGTGTGTGTGGTGGTGTTGTGTGGTGGGTGTGTGTGTGGTGTTGTGTGGTGGTGTGTGTGGTGGTGTTGTGTGCTGTGGTGGGTGTGTGTGTGGGTGTGTGTGGTGTTGTGGTGGTGTGTGGCTGTGCTGTGGTGGGTGCTGTGTGGCGTGTTGGTGGTGTGTGTGTGTGTGTGTGGGTGTGTGTGTGTGGGTGGTGCTGTGTATAGTGTGTGGTGGTGTGTGTGTGTGTGTGTGTGTGTGGTGTGTGTGGTGGTGCTAGTGGTTGTGTGGTGTGTGTGTGTGGGTGTGTGTGGTGTGTGGTGTGTGGTAAGTGTGGGTGGGTGTTGTGTGGTGGGTGTTGTGTGGTGGGTGTTGTGTGGTGCATTTTGTGTGGTGGGTGTTGTGTAGTGGGAGTTGTGTGGTGGGTGTTGTGTGGTGGGTGTTGTGTGGTGGGTGTTGTGTGGTGGGTGTTATGTGGTGGGTGTTGTGTGGTGGGTGTTGTGTGGTGGGTGTTGTGTGGTGGGTGTTGTGTGGTGCATTTTGTGTGGTGGGTGTTGTGTAGTGGGAGTTGTGTGGTGGGTGTTGTGTGGTGGGTGTTGTGTGGTGGGTGTTGTGTGGTGGGTGTTGTGTGGTGGGTGTTGTGTGGTGCATTTTGTGTGGTGGGTGTTGTGTAGTGGGTGTTGTGTGGTGGGTGTTGTGTGGTGGGTGTTGTGTGGTGGGTGTTTTGTGGTGGGTGTTGTGTGGTGCATTTTGTGTTGTGCGTATTGTGTGGTGGGTGTTGTGTGGTGGGTGTTGTGTGGTGCGCTTTATGTGGTGGGTGTTGTGTGGTGCATTTTGTGGTGGGTGTTGTGTGGTGGTTAGGTGAAGCTGACGGCCATTTTGTAAATATATTATAGAGCAAAAGAACGACTATAACATAAGATGTTAGGTGGCAGCGCGGTCAGTATGAGGGACGAGGAACCATGAATAATCTGGGTGTCAACTGACAGTGTTGAAGGCTGGATGCTCTGGTCAAGGGATGGCAAGGCTGCCAAAACAGTACAGCGCTGTAAGGATTCTAAATGATTATGGATTATTTTTTGTTAAAAAGTACGGTATAAAACTAAAAAATATTTTCCTCATAGTAGGGTACGGTGCTTTTCAGATACAAATAAGATGAAGAATGCCATACTTTAGCGCACTGCCAGCCTTGCCGTATAGCGAAATTCGCTACCAGATTTCATAAAATTTGTGACATTTCTTAGCGCCTGGTGACAGAGGACATGACACTTATTGTGACAGTGACATAGGGCAAAACCTGGTGCAATCTGGTGATGTCCCCATTACCAAGTGCAGGGACGGAAAGTAAGGAAATATTCAAGCGGAGATACAAATATCTTCAGCAGGACTATGAGGAAGGTTGCTGAAGTAACACTTGCTGTTGCTGTCATTCAGGTGAGCGAGCAGCGCACACACGTGCAATCAAACATAATAATTCAATTATGTTTCTGAGATGAAACACCGATGGTATACTATTTATATATTTCACTTCACTAAATTATTATTATTATTAAGGGGAGCGCTAAACCCGTAGGATTATACAGCACATGTGGAAGGCATTCAGGCTCAATTCAGGGAACTGGAGCACAGATCCAATTAACTAGATCAAGAGCCCCTCACCAGCGTCAAGGAATCTCCCTTGAGGGTCACGTCACTACAGTCAAGTGAAACATAAGTTAGAAATTTATTTTGCTCTTAATTTTTGTTAAGCTGAGGTTTCGGTTTTCTAACTATATATTCTGAAATACGTTTTCAAATAAAAAAGAATGAACTAAAAAAAAAAACTCTTATTCACTTAGCGAGTTAATCATGAAGTCACAGGTAAAGGGGTTAATATTTTGCCCCTTTTTGAATATCAATTTTGGGACAAGAATTTATATTCTAATTCGTCAAAACTTATCTAATAGACTGGGTAAAGTGTTTCATTATTTCCTTATAATTTTCGAAGTGTGTCGTCTTGATTGTATCAGAAAGTTGAAATAAATTTATAAATTAGCTAAATGAAATATTCCGTTTGATGAAAATATGAACCACACTCAGGAGTGTGGAGAGTAATGTGTGTGTGTGTGTGTGTGTGTGTGTGTGTGTGTGTGTGTGTGTGTGTGTGTGTGTGTGTGTGTGTGTGTGTGTGTGTGTGTGTGTGTGTGTACACACCTAATTATACTCACCTAATTGTGGTTGCAGGGAACTGAATCATAGCTCCTGGCCCCGCCTCTTCACTGGTCGATACTAGCTCACTCTCTCCCTGCTCAATGAGCTTTATCATACCTCCTCTTAAAGCTATGTATGGATCCTGCCTCCACTACAGATTATTCCACTTCCTGACAACTCTATGATTGAAGAAATACTTCTTAACATCACTTTGACTCATCTGAGCCTTCAACTTCCAATTATGATCCCTTGTTGCTGTGTCCCATCTCTGAAACAAACTGTCCCTGTCCACCTTTTCGATTCCTCTCAGTATTTTATATGTTATAATATCCTCTCTGTCCCTCCTGTCCTCCAGTGTCCTCAGGTCGATTTCCTTTAACCTCTCTTCGTAGGACATGCCCCTTAACTCCGAGACTAGTCTCGTTGCAAACCTTCGCATTTTCTCTAATTTCCTGACGTGCTTGGTCAGGTGTGGGTTCCAGACTGGTGCTGTATACTAAAATTTAGGCCTGACGTACACGGTGTACAGAGTCCTGAACGAATAATTACTGAGATGTCGGAAAGCTATTTTCAGATTTGCTAGTCGCCCATATACTGCAGCAGTTTTTTGGTTGATGTGTGCCTCAGGGGATTGGTGTGTGTGTGTGTGTGTGTGTGTGTGTGTGTGTGTGTGTGTGTGTGTGTGTGTGTGTGTGTGTGTGTGTACTCATCTATTTTTACTCGTCTATTTGTGGTTGCAGGGGTCGGGTCATCGCTCCTGGCCTCGCCTCTTCACTGATCGCTACTGGGTCCTCTCTCTCCCTACTCCACGAGCTTTATAATACCACTTCATAAAACTATGTATGGTTCCTGCCTACACTACGTTACTTGCCAGACTGTTCTACTTCCTAACAACACTATGACTAAGGAAATACTTCCTAACATCTCTTTGACTCAACTCAGTCCTGAACTTCCAATTGTGACTCATTGTTTCTGTGTCCAATCTCTGGAACTTCCTGTCTCTGTCCACCCTGTCAATTCCTCGCAGTATTTTGCATGTCATTATCATGTATCCCCTAACACTCCTGTTCTCCAGTGTCGTCAGGCCGATTTCCCTTAACCTTTCTTCGTATGACATTCCCCTTAGCTCTAGAACTATCCTTCTTGCAAACCTTTGCACTTTCTCTAATTTCTTGACGTGGTTGACCATGTGTGGTTTCCAAACAGGTGCTGCATACTCCAGTATGGGCCTGACGTACATGGTATACAGTCTTGAATGATTCTTTACTGAGGTATCGGAACGCTATTCTTAGGGTTGCCGGGCGCCCATATGCTGCAGCAATTATCTGGTTGATGTTCGCTTCAGATGTACTCGGTATTACACTCACCCCAATAGCATTTTCCTGGAGTGAGGTTTGCAGTCTTTAGCCACCTAGCCTGTACTCTGTCTGCGGTCTTCTTTGCCGTTCCCCGATCTTCATGACTGCATTTGGCCGGGTTAAAGTCAAGGGGCCAGTTGTTGGACCCGGCTTGCAACCTTTCTAGGTCTCTTTGTAGTCCTGCCTTATCTTCACTCGATTTAATTCTCGTCATTAACTTCACATCATCTGCAAGCAAGGATACTTCTGAGTCTATCCCTTCCGTTATGTCATTCACATATACCAATAACAGCACCTGTGGAACCCCACTCGTCACAGGCGTCCACTCCGACACCTTGTCATATAGCATGACTCGTTGTTGCCTCCCTGTCATGTACTCCCTGATCCACTGCAGTGCCCTTCCTGGTATACGTACCTGGTCCTCCAGCTCTTGTACTAATCTCTTGTGAAGAACTATGTCGAAGGCCTTGCTGTCCAAGAAAATGCAATCTACCCATCCCTCTCTCTGTCTCTCTCTCTCTCTCTCTCGTGTCTTGCTTCCGTTACCTTGTCATAAAACTCCAGTAGATTTGTTACACAGGTCTTTCCTTCCCTGAATCCGTGCTGGTTGTCGTTTATAAGCTTGTTCCATTCTAGGTGCTCCACCACTTTCCTCTTGATAATCTTCTCCATGACTTTGCATACTATACACGTCATGACACTGCTCTGTAGTTTAGCGCCTCGTGTCTGTTTCCTTAAAAATGGGGACTACATTTGCGCGCGCAGGTGCGTGTGCTTGCGTGCGTGCGTGTGTGTGTGTGTGTGTGTGTGTGTGTGTGTGTGTGTGTGTGTGTGTGTGTGTGTGTGTGTGTGTGTGTTTGTTTGTTTTCTTCAATAAATAAGTTAATCTTAATTCCTATTAGGAAGTTTTGAGGGACAATAAAACGTCATTCCTACTACTATCAGGACTAGATGTGTTATGGCCGCTGTGTGATCTAGAAAAGGCATCCTCTTACCCCATAACCCCAGTTCCCTGTGGCTTAATGCTTCGACTGGAATAATAAAGAGTGCAGTCTAAGTTGACAATGTAGCTAAATATTAAAGTTGAAGAATTGAAAGGAATCAAAAGAGGTATTCACAAGTCAACATATGGAAACCAATACCCAAATTTCCTCAATTAAAAATGGCAAATTAGGATATTATGTAGCACAAATCTAATTCAAATCTTTCAGAGACCAAATAGATTAATATCCTAAAATACACAAGCCCATTAAGCTAGAAGCCGCTTAGAAGTTGCATTATTAAGTAATCAGCTGAAAGAACTGAAGCTAATCAAATGCGACACTAAGAAATTATCGCACAAATACCAGTATTATTTATACTGTTCCTTGTTTATAAAACAGCAACTCTGAACCTATATAGTCTAATATCAATCCATTTCTTCTCCAAGACTGAACACCACGTGAGTCTCGTCAGGGGAACATCATTTGGGTGTCGTGGGTGGGAACACCACGTGGGTCTCGTGAGGGGAACACCACGTGGGTCTCGTGAGGGGAACACCACGTGTTAACACTTAACAGGTGCATTATTCCAGTACACCCAGTATTTTGTGTAGCATATTTGCCACCTCCGTATTCGACTTACAAAACGTAGTATGTAGGCGAAACGCTTCAGAATGAGGATACATAACTTGCACATATGCCTTACTTATCTTCGTGAAAAGATATAACATAAAAGTTAAAGAGTCCATATAGGCATGTGGAGAACTGCCGGAAATTTTGGTCGATCATTACAGGTTAATTGTCAAACGAAGTAACGATTTTCGGTGTTCAACTGATAAACTTTAATGGCATGGGACTGACGTTGTGTGTATGCCTCACTTAAAACAGTTAATCGCTGTAGTGTGCATGCCTGACCCGATTAAATCCGGGAAATACCTCAGTTAAAGCTGTGTATTATTAAGACCACCTTTCGTTAGCTTTTCGACACCTAGTGAATATACGGTGTTAAGTGTTTAGCACAAGGGTGGATTTATTTATACCACAAGTTGTGCTTCACTAGATCAGAGTGTTGACACACTAGGAAGACAGATTCACGGTAACATCTACACGACATACACAGTAAAAGAGGTTTCCACATGTACAATATACGAGCATGTCTATTCCCTCATTCTTTGAACTAAAAATCATTAAATTAAACTACTCGTGTAAATTTCTCAGCAATATAGTTTACTTTGTCTTGTTTTCCAGGATCACATCCCTGTGTTACTTTCTCACTCTAATTTATTCCAGCTCATTAAAAGAGATGTTAAAGTATACTGCCTGTAATTAACATCTGAGATTAACATGTTATGCTTTAGCAAAATCTTATCTCTTAAAAAGTTAATGTAATTTTTCAGCCTAGCTTGAATGGCTGCGAAAGCTGCGCGACCCTCTCACGATTAGCGGACGGAGGATCGAGGTCCACTACTACTTACGCTGAATGACCCACATGTATTTAGCGTTTCATAATAATAATAATAATAATAATGTAATTTTCTATTTCACTTCATTTCCCTCCCAGAAAGAAGTTTCAATATATATTTTATGAATGTCTTACATAAGGGAGAATGCTGAAGGGTTGTTATAGAAGCTTTAACAATTTTTTCAAAGAGATACTTTATCAATGATACATGATTTATTGATTAACCTTATTTTCACAAAGTACAGTTTGCAATTAATTAAAAAATGGATATGCAGAGCATTTCCGGCAGCCTCATAATAAACTTAGTACTGGAATTTTTTGCAAAATAATTTAATGGATTTTTTCAAAACAATTTGTAGGAATTTTTGTAAAACAGTTTGCTACAATGTTTGCAGTGGTTATTAAAAAATGTTGATCAAATAAAAATATTTCAGTATTATTGGACAGGACATACAATATATAATCTGAAGGCCCATGGAATGCAAAGCATCATAGGCAAAACTTTGAATATAATATACTTAAAATTTACTATATTTTTTAATTAATTTTTCAATTTTATTTTTTTCCAAGGGTTTAATACACAGTCTTAATAGTAACTTAAAATTAGACACAAGTTACAGGTTGATTAATAAAAAATCACAATAAGAAAATAAAATTGTTTAGTTAAGCAGGAGTAGGAGAGTGTTGTCTAGCACTAGATTGGATGATCGTTCGTACAGCAGTATTATTGATTTCAAGTGATTTACTGTAGTAGATCCCCTGACACAATACCACAAGTTAGGTGAGAAATAGATACGAATGTAGTTCAAAGTAGTGCTGTTTGAGGTACAGAGTGATGTATTTAAAGAGGATGTCTACTGTTTTGGAGACCTTAATTATGTGCTGGATGTGGGTGTTGAATTTCAAATTGTTGTCATGGTACAGACCTAAGAAATTTCCATCGTTTTGTTTTACAGTGTGAGAACCACTAATCATTATATTTAGCTGGATGCTTGCAACTCTGTTCCCAAACATCATGTAGAAAGTTAGTCATTATGTAAAAATCTTGTCAGTATTATGAGAGAGTTAATTGGTAATCATCCAAGTAAATATCTTTACGAGCTCCACATGTTATTGAAAGAATTCAGATTTGAATGAGAGATGACAGAAGCTGTTAATGGGAAGGTCATTCATGTATGTGAGGAAAAGCAGAGGGGCGAGAACACTACCTTGAGGTACCCTGATGTTTATTGGTCGAGTTGAAGAAGTTATGCCCTTGATGGATACATACTGTTGTCTGTTGTTAAGGTAGGACTTAAAGTATGCAAGAGTATTACCTCCGTTACTATGTTCTACGATGCTGTGGTTTACTGTATCGAAAATTTTCTAAGGTTTATGACCAGGCCTATTGGATATTCCTTATTTTCAAGAACATTTTCATAACTGCATCATTCTTACTTTTTACTGCAGAAAATTAGGAAACAGACTACTCGCTTTTGAATTAATTTTTCGAAGATTTTAGACAACAATATCAAGTTAGATACTGGATTATAGTTATTTACATCGGCTGGGTCTCCTCCTTTATGAATTAGGGTAACCCTTGCTACCTTAAATGGTTGGGAAAGTTTTTTTTATAATGTTTTGTTGAACAAACTGCAATGGTGTTAGATAGCACATGAACTGTACATTTGCTACTTTCCTGTTTTGTTTCTCAGTTAATTTATTGTCGAAATAAGGTCAGTAGGATTAGTTGGAGTTAGATACAGAGAGTCTGGGAAATTCCCAGCAAGTTAGTCAGTTGATAAATTAGACACATGTGCAACACTTGCGTATCTTTAATGAGGAGACGTTTCGCCACGCAGTGGCTTCAACAGTCCATACAAAGGAGAATGGTGAAGAACAGGAGTTCGAGCTAATCAGTCCCTCAGCCTTGAGTCGATGTAATCAGTGCATCAATCTTGAAAATCTTTTCAAGATTGTGTCTAATTTATCAACTTGTCGGTTCTCTGAACCATTCATCTACAAGTTATTCGGTTCTTTGGGCACTCTAACTCGGGATTTTGCTGGCTAGGCTTGATCCTATTGTAGAGAAGAAATCATTTAGTACACTGGTTGCTTCTGCAGGCTGCATAAGAGGCTGATTTGGTTTAGTTAGGTGAATGTCTCTAGTTTGGTCAATTTTCGAGAACCCAGGATTTGGAAAAATGTTTTCCAAATCCCCTTTGATATCATTAAACCAGTTAGCATAGTATAGTTGTTTAGACTTTCTTATTAGAATCGTAAGTGCTAGTTTTTAGTTTATTCTCTAGTTATTAATTCCAGTCTTCAGTATTTTGCATAGTTATTTTTTCAACGGATCTGAGGATGCTATTTGTTAGCCATAGGCTACTTAGTCTGCTTGCTGTGATCTGCATAGTTTTAATAGGACTATGCCTATTGTAGAAAAACACTGGCCTATTTGTCAGTTTCTTGATCGTCAGTAAACTCTCTGTGTAACTCTCTGCTGTAATAAAGTTATTTACTGATGTCTCATTATGGAGACGGAATGAAATCTACTAGTTTAGAGAGGTCGTGATCAGTAGCACTGTATGATTATTTATTATTACAAGTACAAGTACATGTACAAGGTATACAGTATTAGCTAACATCAGTGATATACTACTATATACAAAGCCTCTTGTTATGCAGAGCATTTCGGGCAAATTAGGTTAGTTTTGTCCCAGGATGCGACCCACACCAGTCGAGTAACACCCAGGTATCCATTTTAATGATGGGTGAACATAGACAACCGGTGTAAGGAAACACGTCCGATGTTTCCACCCTTTCGCAGGGAATCGAACTCGGACCCTCGCCGTGTGAAGCGAGAGCTTTTGCCACCAGGCCACGGGGCACAGCTTTGAGAGGAGCTATTGTATTAGAGCAAATATGATCAAGAAAGGATGCAGTCATCTCAGAAATTCTTGTAGGTTTAATTATAGTTAGTATTAGCAAGCAATTTAACATATTATTAAGGAACTTATTTACTTGTGACTCTTCAGCTAGGATAAGGTTTATGTTTAAGTCTCCATCGAGCATTAGGTGATGCTTAACTCCTTAACATTATTAATTTTTTTTTTTTAAGGTAGGAGTATTAGTTCAAGGTAACCTTTAGACCGATCCAACTGTAACTGAAGTCTTAAGTTTTTGGTTTTAAAATTAGCAAACATATATTCACTACATTCATCCCGGTTACATGTGGAGTTACAATATATTAATTCATTATAGTAGTAGATCGCGGTACCTCCCATTATTTAATCAGACCTACAGTTATGAATGGTTGTGTTCCCAGGTAAAAAATGTCTGTTGTTTCGTAGTTAAGCCAAGTTTCCGTAACAATAAAAATTATGTTAGCACTTAAAGAGTCTAGAATAGGTATATACGAGGTCATCATAGTACTCACTCTGGGATCTAACACTGTAACTTAATTCTGATATATTCTTGGTGCTGCTGAGAACAGGTTTTGCTTGATTTGGTATGTAATAAAGAAAATTATTTTCAGAAGAATATTATCCCTGTGATAAGAAGGGAAACATAAATCAGGGTCGATATCCGTATTCATGGATGTGAAGCAGGATGTTAAAAAGGAAGAGGGATGAGGTAGAAGTATCAATAATTAAGTGCTAGTAATATGAGAAACTCAGTAAGAAACAATGTAAAGTAATTAACTGGTAAAATTATTAACGAAATCAGTTGTGAAAATAGAGACAATATAGATCGAGTGACGTGGTGAGTGATCGGTGGTTTAGTGATGGGTTAAGCAGAAAGTGATCAGTGATTGACAATGGAATTGTTACCGTGAGGCGACACAATAAGGATTACTGTGGCCAGTGAATCTGGTGGGTTGATATGAGCTGACAGACAGTGGATATTAAAGTAACGTAATAATGTTCATATATTTTAAAGTCACAATATAGTTCCATTTAATTAAAATACTACAAATTTTGTTAACAGATATATTTTAATATTTAATCTCAGTCTCTTATAGTGTAGTGAGTCTAGTGGGTGTAACATTTGTAGTGGGTGAAAACGTGTGTGTATGTCACGCCCTAAATGTTGTGAAAGTTATAATATGTTTCACACACCCTTAACGTGCTGGGTGATAACAAGCCTCTCTCGTCCACTCTCACTCCATCCCTAACACAGCAGCTATGAGCCATGCACTAGTCAGGGTCAACACTGTCTGCCGTCACTACAGCAGGCTCGTTGGTGCAGTAGCTTCAACACCTCACTATTTGCCACAAGGTTTTGCCAGTTTTGTCTCTCTGGCAAAGTATTACTGAATGATCGTCACGTAATACGCCCACAGTTTGTATTTTCCTGCATAACACTCACTACAAAGATTTTTTCATGCATTTGTGTTGCTATTACGAGAAATGCGAGTGAGAGAGGTGTCGGGTGAAGGGATGATAACGAGGTGATGGTGGTATCGTGGCCTCACGACGCCACAACACAAGTGCTCTTCACAAAGATATAGTGCTGCCATCAGCCAGTCACGCAGGAAGTGGAAGGCGTAAACTGCAGCGAGCCAGGCCTCGCTTGAGCACCACATATAAACTAATCCAAGTTTCCTTCTCTCCTGGAAATGTTGCAGCGAGAGAGGAAGTCATATTTTAGCTTGAATGCGTCAAGAAAGTCATTTCAGGTGCCGGCAAGTTGTGGCTCAAATTACGTGTGAAATCAGGCTCTATATTTTACTTGTATGTTTCAGGAAGTCACTTCAGCTACTCATCAGAGTTTCCAGGCTTCTGACTTAAGAATTGTAAGGCTCACATGTACAGGAAGTCGAGGATGCTCAAACTGACGCAAGGAAGAAAGACTTAGTCAAATAATATTCTTTATTTGCAACTTAACCCAGCTGGTCAATTTATATATTTTGTGTTTGATACATTAGGTAAAAAGTTCGCATATTACAAATACACAGGTAATGGGTAAACACAATACAGAAAATTTTCATATATGCGCTCTCGCAAACATAATACTCATCTACATACATGCATTTTTATTTTTCTATTATTCGTTTTGCACATGTTACCATTGTTATTCTATGTTTATGGACCTCTAGTGTTATGTTCGGAGTAATTTTTCACTCCTAAAATATTTTTCCGTGTGCGATATCAGTAGTCTGTTATCTTTCTCTTTTGTTTTCCATTCCAGTTTGCAAGACTTTACACTTGTTTAGACTGAGCTCTAGCTGCAACCTATCTTAGGCCCTTGCGGCCTGTGCAAGACTTCGTGTATCCTACATATTCTCTCATTAATTTATTCTATATTTTATTCTCACGTTATCTGCGTATAACAAGACGTAGGATTCAATCTTCTTTAACATGTCATTTATTTATGAAATGTAATGCTCCTATTACTGATCACCGGGAATCCCGCTAGTAACAATTTTCTATTATGTTATAATATATCTTCACTTACCATCTTCTGTTCATTAGCTATTTCTTGATCCACCTAAGCACTGTCTCCTATATCCTTTCCTGCTCCTCTAATTTGTGAATCTCAATACGGTGGGGTGTTGTGTCCAATGTTTCCTAATAGTCCAAGAACATGCAACTGACTCGTCCTTGTCTTACATATTCCGTTTGCTGACATTAAACTAATAGGTATATATGGCAAGACTCACCTTCCCTATACATTTGTGGTAATTTTTTTGAGGTGAATTTTCATTTATTGAGACACTGAATTAACCTCTTGATTTCTTTTTGGCTGGTACTTTAGATACTGTACATGTTAGTAATAGCGACCTATAATTTAGAGTCCAACTACTTCTCTTGACTTGATCTGCATTATTTACAAATCGCTGTTACCGTTCTGTTATTCAGTGCTACAAGACTGCGGTTCACCCCATTTCCAATTTTATGTTCTCACTTTGACTGTCAAATTGCAGACATCATTCCCACGGAATACAAAAAAGTAAGCAATTATTCATATTCTACAATTTATACGCAAGTCACTAACTTTATCATTACAATACTTGGCTCTAGGGGACGCTGTAACTTGATTAATCATCTCTTGAATGAAGCGTCGCTTTAGACAGACTTACACTGTTTTGTGCTTCTTTTCGTCCACTTGCAGAGGTGTTTGATGAAGGTGATACAGGGAGAGGGTAATAGAAGGATAAAGATAATAGGGGAAGGATGGAGGGTGAGAGGGAAATGATGGAAGGTGAGAGGGAAAGGATGGAAGGTGAGAGGGAAAGGATGGAAGGTGAGAGGGAAAGGATGGAAGGTGAGAGGGAAAGAACGGAGGGTGAGAGCGAGAGGATGGAGGGTGTGAGGGAGAGGATGGAGGGTGAGAGGGGAAGGTTGGAAGGTAGGAATGGTAGGATGGAGTGAAGGTGGAAACTGAGAGTTAATGTGTGTGGGTGGGGGCATTGAATGAAGTTGTAACACCAAGAACACACATTAACTTACAAGGCCACTTACTGCTACTCTCATAAAACCTTTTCAATCATACACACTCACAAGAAAAAAATCATACAAAAATACAAATTCAACCACATTAATAAGCATACAGCAAAACCTATCATTACAAAAATAAAACAACCCTTATCAAAAAAAACGAAAATTAAAACCTTACTACCAAAGAATTCGAAATCTCCTAAGTCCATTATGTACCACAGTACACAATAAAGTATATATACATGTGTATGCATTAGACATGGGCTGGTAGAAGAAGTATGTTTACACAATATCAAGGACACCTTTTCCTGGAAGACTTGTTTGTTTATCTCTCCTCCCAGGCTGCGAGTCCCCACACCAGGAGTGCCACTCATCATAAAAACTGATTAAGGCTAAAAGGGAAAAACCGCGGGAAGAATGACTGAAGTGTGTTGCACGGTCAACAATACTGCTAGTAACACAGTAGCTACAATCAGCAACACTGCTAGTAACAGTGGCTACAGTCAGCAATACTGCTAATAACACAGTAGCTACAGTCAGCAACATTGCTAGTAACACAGTGGCTACAGTCAGCAACACTGCTAGTAAAAGTGGCTACAGTCAGCAACACTGCTAATAACACAGTAGTTACAGTCAGCAACACTGCTAGTAACAGTGGCTACAGTCAGCAACAGTGCTAGTAACAGTGGCTAAAGTCTGCAACATCGCTAATAACACAGTGGCTACAGTTAGCAACACTGCTAGTAACACAGTGGCTACAGTCAGCAACACTGTTAATAACACAGTGGCTACAGTCAGCAACACTGCTAATAACACAGTGGCTACAGTCAGCAACATTGCTAGTACCACAGTGGCTACAGTCAGCAACATTGCTAGTACCACAGTGGCTACAGTTAGCAACACTGCTAGTAACACAGTGGCTACAGTAAGCAACACTGCTAATAACACAGTGGCTACAGTCAGGAACACTGCTAGTAACACAGTGGCTACAGATTGCAACACTGCTAATAACACAGTGTATACAGTCAGCAACACTGCTAATAACACAGTGGCTACAGTCAGCAACACTGCTAGTAACAGTAGCTACAGTCAGCATTACTGCTAATAACACATTGGCTACAGTCAGCAACAGTGGCTAAAGTCTGCAACACTGCTAGTAATAGTGGCTACAGTCAGCAATATTGCTAGTAACACAGTGGCCACAGTCAGCAACACTGCTAGTAATACAGTGGCTACAGTCAGCAACACTGCTAGTAATACAGTGGCTACAGTCAGCAACACTGCTAGTAATACAGTGGCTACAGTCAGCAACACTGCTAATAACACAGTGGCTACAGTCAGCAACACTGCTATTAACACAGTGGCTACAGTCAGCAACACTGCTAATAACACAGTGGCTACAGTCAGCAACACTGCTAATAACACAGTGGCTACAGTCAGCAACACTGCTAATAACACAGCGGCTACAGTCAGCAACAGTGCTAGTAACAGTGGCTAAAGTTTGCAACATCGCTAATAACACAGTGGCCAGAGTTAGCAACACTGCTAGTAACACAGTGGCTACAGTCAGCAACACTGCTAGAACACAGTAGTTACAGTCAGCAACACTGCTAGTAACATAGTGGCTACAGTCAGGAACACTGCTAGTAACACAGTGGCTACAGATTGCAACACTGCTAATAACACAGTGTATACAGTCAGCAACACTGCTAATAACACAGTGGCTACAGTCAGCAACACTGCTAGTAACAGTAGCTACAGTCAGCAATACTGCTAATAACACATTGGCTACAGTCAGCAACAGTGGCTAAAGTCTGCAACACTGCTAGTAACAGTGGCTACAGTCAGCAACACTGCTAGTAACAGTGGCTACAGTCAGCAACACTGCTAGTAACAGTGGCTACAGTCAGCAAAACTGCTAGTAACAGTGGCTACCTTCAGCAACACTGCTAGTAACAGTGGCTACAGTCAGCAACACTGCTAATAACACAGTGGCTACAGTAAGCAACACTGCTATTAACATAGTGGCTACAGTCAGCAACACTGTTAATAACACAGTGGCTACAGTCAGCAACACTGCTAATAACACAGTGGCTACAGTCAGCAACACTGCTAATAACACAGCGGCTACAGTCAGCAACAGTGCTAGTAACAGTGGCTAAAGTTTGCAACATCGCTAATAACACAGTGGCCAGAGTTAGCAACACTGCTAGTAACACAGTGGCTACAGTCAGCAACACTGCTAGAACACAGTGGCTACAGTCAGCAACACTGCTAGTAACACAGTGGCTACAGTCAGCAACAGTGGCTAAAGTCTGCAACATCGCTAATAACACAGTGGCTACAGTTAGCAACACTGTTAGTAACACAGTGGCTCCAGTTAGCAACACTGTTAGTAACACAGTGGCTACAGTTAGCAACACTGTTAGTAACACAGTGGCTACAGTCAGCCCGATTATCCAGTGGTTTCTGCCTCTTCTCGGAGCACAAGATACTTGTCTCCTCTCACTATAGGTCTCATGATTCTGGCTTACGAGGTTTCTTTTTACACTCCGCAGCAGCTGCTAAAGTTTGTGCTTTAAACTCATTTCTGATTTACATAGCCACAACAATTTTAACACCGACTAAACCTTGCACTGATGCACACACTATCAGTGGTGCATTTTTCACAAATGTCAATGTCGATTATTTACTCACTGAAATTACATGAACCGCGCGGGGCCAAACTCTTAGCATTTCTGTCAATTACTTGATTATGGTCCAAAACATGACTGAAACGTCATTTATAGTTTGCTTTAAACAGTGTGGGAAGTTTGTGGATTGTTCAAGCTAGTGTGACAATATTCCTCTCTGCATGTCTATTCATAATTCTATTTTTTTTTTTTTGCAATGCTCGTACAATTCAATTTATGAAATTTTGAGTCGTTTCAAATATATTCCGGAGAAAACGACAATAATAGGAGTCTCATGGATGCGTCTTACACAATGGTGCAGCCAGGATTTCAATCTTGGGAGGAAAGACTTAAACATCATGAGATGTTAAAATAATAAAAACATCGTCTTCAAAAACATGATTTTCAGTAAGTTGTGCTCATTATTTCCCACCTTTAGCAATATTTCAAGATATAATTTATTTTTTATTTCGAATGGTTGTAGCGCTTGACGCTTCCTTTTATGATTCATTCCTTCGGTCTAACACTCATATTTTTCACCTCTAGTAGCCATTCTGTACCTCGTATGGAAACCTTGCATAAGTTATACACATGTTTTTTGAGGTATGGGCATCACACAGCAACTGCATATTCTAATTCTGACTTAACATAGTTGTAAATATTTGTCTAACATATTTTCCAGCTATATATTTGAAAGCTTTTTATACTTTTCCAGTTTAGTATACGAATTTCTCATATTTTCATTTCTAATATGTTGTTACACAGTCCATATTTTTCATGCGGCCTGAGTTCCCTTTCTCCCATTTGTATTACATAGAATTTATGCACATTAAATTTCATTATTTGGTAAATTTATCTAAATCATCCTGTAATGATATACATCCATTATCATTATTGTTTCATCTTTATGCATCATCCACAAACATATATATTTAGTTTTCAATTCCTTTTGCTAAGTCATTTATTTAAATTCAAAAATTTTGCTGGGGCAAGTAAAGATACTTGTGGCACCCGACTGCTGACATCTGGCCACGAATACATTTTCCCTCTTTAAATGTCCTCGGCTTCCTCTCGAAAACAAAGTTTCTCATCCATTATAACAGTCTGGCTTTTACTCCTGCTAAATTTTGCAGTTTCCAGGTTATTTTTTCACGGGGAATTCTACCGAAAGCATTATTAAAGTTTGAATAAATGTAACTCTGTGTTAATAACGTATATGAATTTGCCAACCGGAAACCAAATTGTTTAATAGTAAGTTTTTGCTTTCTAAATATTTTATCCATTCTACCCTTTTTCCAAACTTTTGACAACACTTCAGCGAAAATGGTCTGTAGTACAAAGGGTCTTCCTCATCTTTTTTTTTTTTCTTTAAATATTAGCACAATGTGTCATCTTCCCTCTGTCTGCCAATTTACCCTCTTTTAGTAAAATTCTAAAATAATTCGAAAGTGGACATTATAATTCTTGTACATTAAACTATACTTTTTTTTTGTCTTAAATATTTTATTTAACAAAAGTAATACAGTTCCACTGTCATGTACGTTACTAAACGTACACAATATTTATATCCGTCCCTTGTGTATTATATTATATTTTAATATATCTAAAGCATTGTCATAAAATATATTTTATAATCAGTCTTTCCTATTTACGTTTCTTTTTCATTTCCTAAGTATTATTTACGAAATATGTTATTTTCAATAGAAGATGATCACTGTTTTTGTGGGTTATTTGTGTATTGTTGCAGTCACGGTATTGTTGCAGTCACGGTACTGTTGCAGTCACGGTATTGTTGCAGTCACGGTATTGTTGCAGTCACGGTATTGTGGCATTCACGGTACTGTTGCAGTCACGATACTGTTGCAGTCACGGTATTGTTGCAGTCACGGTACTGTTGTAGTCACGGTACTGTTGCAGTCACGATACTGTTGCAGTCACGGTATTGTTGCAGTCACGGTACTGTTGTAGTCACGGTACTGTTGCAGTCACGGTATTGTTGCAGTCACGGTACTGTTGTAGTCACGGTACTGTTGCAGTCACGGTATTGTTGCAGTCACGGTACTGTTGCAGTCACGGTATTGTTGCAGTCACGGTACTGTTGTAGTCACGGTACTGTTGCAGTCACGGTATTGTTGCAGTCACGGTACTGTTGTAGTCACGGTACTGTTGCAGTCACGGTATTGTTGCAGTCACGGTACTGTTGTAGTCACGGTACTGTTGTAGTCACGGTACTGTTGTAGTCACGGTACTGTTGTAGTCACGGTACTGTTGTAGTCACGGTACTGTTGCAGTCACGGTATTGTTGCAGTCACGGTACTGTTGTAGTCACGGTACTGTTGTAGTCACGGTACTGTTGCAGTCACGGTATTGTTGCAGTCACGGTATTGTTGTAGTCACGGTACTGTTGTAGTCACGGTACTGTTGCAGTCACGGTATGCTGCCTTATCTTACTTGTGCCGCATCATAAGCTGCCCAATTTAGTTTTTCACAGTAAAAATTTCCACTTACAATAACTCTTTCTTTTCACGGTCATCCATCAATAACTCTCTAGTTTAATATATTACCCTTCATTTATCTTATTAAAGTCATCTCTTTCCTTAGTGTTATTAAACGGTGGGTTGTATTCATTAATCATTATTAGGTTCTAACCTTTACTTTGGACTTTTATAAGTAAAATTTCATTGTTTGTGTGCGATTTGAACTTACTTTCCTTAGTTTGTATTGTTTCTCTTGCCAATATTGTTACTTCCTCTCTTTCTCTTCCGAACTGAACACTTTCTGTCGAGAACAAACTCATCTCAACATGGTTTTCTAGATGACTTTGACAAAAACTATATTATCATTTATTTTCATTTATAATGTCTCTTCGTTTTAGCTTTGGAAATTATTTCATCTATATTAGTATACAAAATATTCGCATATATTTAACTCATGAATTTTCTGTTCTATTTGTTTTCGTCTGAAAACAAAAAAAAAACATCTGTGCTTCATTTCTTTCCTTGTTTAGAATGTCATCAGCGTTTATGAAGGTCTTTATTCTCGCTGTATCCTCCTCTTTTAAGTTGTATATCCTTTTAGTTTTCTAATTTCTTTATTGTCCCTAGCTTTATTTTGTTTTTCTTTTTTATTCTTCACAATCTTAAATGTTATTCTTAGCGCTTCGTCTAATCTTTCTCATATTTTCTAACCTTTTTTCTATGTCCCTGAACATGCTCTTATTATTATAATCATGGGTGAGCACTAAACCCATAGGATTATGGAGCGCAGATGGAGGTGGGGGGGGGGGAATGGAAGGTATTCAGGCTCAATTCAGGGAACTGGAACACAGATCCAATTCCCAAGATCAAGAGCCCCTCACCAGCATATCATTTTCTTATTTCACTTCTAATATTTGTTCTGGCAGTAATCACAAGCGGTTCTATCACTCTTTTCCTTTGTAATTTCGGCATAACTTTCTTCTTTTTTAGCTTTATACTAATCTAACCTTTTCATTTTTTCTCAAAGCATTTGTTAACATTATCTAAGATATTGTGAGTTAGCTGTACGTGTTGTTCTGGTTCTGGCTTTAGTGATTTTATACCGGCATAACTATTTTCAATTTAAATTCTGTGATCACTCTAAGCATATTATCTTCTCTATATAATCCATTTTTCCCACCAATTCCTGATCTATATTCCACATTGCTTCCCTATCCACTCTAAATCCATAAATGCAATAAAAACTTCCCTACCTTTATCTAAATACTGCTCACATATATGCATCAATGTAAACACTTGATCTACACATCCCCCTACCCACTCTAATACCTCCTTGCTCATCCACAATTCTACATTCTGTCTTACCTCTAATTCTTTCAATAATAACCCTACCGTACACTTTTCCTGATATACTCAGTAAACTTATTCCTCTATAATTTTTACAATCTCTTTTGTCCCCCTTCCCTTTATATAAAGGGACTATACATGCTCTCCGCCAATCCCTAGGTAACTTCCCTTCTTTCATACATTTATTAAACAAAAGTACCAACCACTCCAACACTATGTTCCCCCTGCTTTTAACATTTCTGTCATGATCCCGTCAGTTCCGGCTGATTTACCCCATTTCATTCTACGTAATGCCTCACGCACCTCCCCCACACTCACATCCTGCTCTTCCTCACTCCTAAAAGATGGTACGCCTCCCTGGCTAGTGCATGAAATTACCGCTTCCCTTTCTTCGTCGATATTTAAAAGTTCCTCAAAACATTCTCGCCATCTACCCAAAACCTCCATCTCCCCATCTACTAACTCCCCAACTCTGTTTTTAACTGACAAATCCATTTGTTCCCTAGGCTTTCTTAACTTGTTTAACTCCAATTTTTTTTCTTATTTTCATTAAAATTTCTTGACAGTACCTCTCCCACTATCATCCGCCCTCCTTTTGCACTCTCTCACCACTCTTCACCTTTCTTTTACTCTCCATATACTCTACTCTTCTCATAACACTTCTGTTTTGTAAATACCTCTCATAAGCTACCTTTTTCTCTTTTATCACACCCTGTACTTCGTCATTCCACCAATCACTCCTCTTTCCTCCTGCACCCACCCTCATATAACCACAAACGTTTGCCCCACATTCTAATACTACATTTTTAAAACCATTCCAACCCTCTTCAACCCTCCCCCCCACAACTCATACCTGCACCAGCCCACCTTTCTGCCAATAGTTGCTTATATTTCACCCGAACTTCCTCCTCCCTTAGTTTATACACTTTCACCTCCCTCTTACTTGTTGTTGCCATTTTCCTCTTGTCCCATCTACCTCTTACTCTAACTGTAGCTACAACTAGATAATGATCCGATATATCAGTTGCCCTCTATAAACGTGTACATCCTGGAGCCTACCCATCAATTTTTTATCCAACAATACATAATCTAACAAACTACTTTCATTACGTGCTACATCATACCTTGTACATTTATTCATCCTCTTTTTCATAAAATATGTACTACTTATTTCCAAACTTCTTTCTACACATAGCTCAATTAAAGGCTCCCTACTCCCTCCACAACATTTTTACCCACTTTAGCATTAAAATCCCCAACCACAAGTACTCTCACACTTGGTTCAAAACTCCCTACGCATTCACTTAACATTTCCCAAAATCTCTCTCTCTCCTCTACACTTCTCTCTTCCCCAGGTGCATATACGCTTACTATAATTCACTTCTCACATCCAACCTTCATTTTATTCCTCATAATCCTTGAATTAATACATTTATAGTCCCTCTTTTCCTGCCATAGCTTATCCTTCAACATTATTGCTACTCCTTCTTTAGCTCTAACTCTATTAAAAACCCTTGACCTAATCCTATTTATTTCTCTCCACTGAAACTCACCCACCCCCTTCAGCTTTGTTTCACTTAAAGGCAGGACATTCAGCTTCTTCTCATTCTTAACATCCACAATCATTTCTTTATCATTTGCACAACATCCACGCACATTCAGACTTCCCACTTTGACAATTTTCTTCGGGTTATTTTTTTTAGTAATCTTTACAGGAAAAGGGGTTACTAGCCCATTGTTACCGGCATTTTAGTTGACTTTTACAACACGCATGGCTTACGGAGGAAAGATTCTTATTCCACTTCCCCATGGATATAAAAGGAAAAGTACTAAGAACAAGAACTAAAATATATATGTATCTATATATATATATATATATATATATATATATATATATATATATATATATATATATATATATATATATATATATATATATGTGTATGTGTGTGTATATATATGTATATATATATATATATATATATATAATATATATATATATATATGTATATATATATATATATATATATATATATATATATATATATATATATAAATATATATATATATATATATATATACATTATATATATATATATATATATATATATATATATATATATATATACATTATATATATATATATATTATATATATATATATATATATATATATATATATATTATATATATATATATATATATATATATATATATATATATATATATATGTAATATATATATATATATACATATATATATATATATATATATAATATATATATACATATACATATATATATATATATATATATATATATATATATATATATATATACATATATATATATATATATATATATATATATATATAATATATATACATTATACATATATACATTATATATATATATATATACATTATACATATATACATTATATATATACATTATATATATATATACATTATACATATATACATTATATATATACATTATATATATATATATATACATTATATATATATATATACATTATATATATATACATTATATATATATATATTATACATATACATTATATATATATATAATTGTACATATACATTATATATATATATATATATATATATATATATATATATATATATATATATATATATATATATATATATATATATATATATATATATATAATGCCTAATAGCAAGGACTCATTTAAAATTAAGTCCTTCCTAAAAATTTCTCTTATACATTTAAAGCTATACTTTTTCATAAATGTTAATGTAAAAATTTATAATTTTGCACCAAAAGAATCTTAGAAAACTTACCTAACCTTATTATAACAAGCGCAATTTAATTTAGCCTAATCCAACTAAATATATTTTAGATACGTTTACAATAATTTAATAATAAACACAATGAAATATATTTTTTTGTTAGGTTCAGAACGATTTTTCCGAAATTATTGCATACACAAATTCTCGCTTGTCTTATATGGCAAGATGAGTGTTGTTATTTAAGCCAAAATCGCAAGTTTTACATATTCGCCACGGCATATATATATATATATATATATATATATATATATATATATATATATATATATATATATATATATATATATATTCTCCACACACTCCTCAAGTGTTTACACTTTACTGCTGATAACTTCACTTCTTTCCTTATTTATGACACACAGCCTGACCATGGTAGTGATGAATGGTTTTGAAAATTGAGACACTTATGCAACATATGGGAATCTTTATTTAGGAAACGTTTCGCCACTTCCTGGAGGCCTACAATATGCTAACCTTCACTGATACTTTTATTTAGATTTCACGTTCTTCCTTTTGCTTGTTTGTTATCCTATCGCACTTGCTATCTGCTACCTTAGAGTTCACTCACTAACCAACTTAATTTACACTTGACATTCTGATTTTGGGTTTACTTGCCCTTATAAGTTGACTATTTGTAGCTCTGTGGCAGCAGGTGCTTGCTAAGCTTCTAACAGACTCTGGCACTTTCAAATTTCCTGAAATTTCAGTCTTTCTCTCGTCCATTTCACTTTTAAGATTTTGTTGTCACTTGTTGGATTGTTCACTGAACCAGTCACTATCACTGGCTTCTGCTAAGAGCTAAAACACGCCATAAAAACACTAAAATTCTAGGAGCCTTGTTGCCCCTACACTCTGACCACCGCCGTGTGTACTCCCTGTGGTTGCAGGGGTCGAGACTCAGCTCCTGGCCCCGCCTCTCAGTGAGTGCTATTAAGTCCTCTCTCTCCCTGCTCCATGAGCTTTATCATACCTCATCTTAAAGCTATGTATGGTTCCTGCCTCCACTACCTCACTTGCTAGGCTACTCCACTTCCTGACTACTCTATGACTGAAGAAATACTTCCTAACATCCCTGAGACTCGTCTGAGTCTTCAGCTTCCAATTGTGACCCATTGTTTGTGTGTCCCCTCTCTGCAACATCCTGTCTCTGTCCACCTTATCTATTCTACGCAGTATTTTGGATGTTATCATGTCTCCCCTAACCCTCCTGTCCTCCAGTCTCGTCAGGCCGATTTCCCTTAACCTTTCTTCGTGGGACATTCCCCTTAGCTCTGGAACTAACCTTGTCGCAAATCTTTGCACGTTCTCTAATTTCTTGACGTTACAGGTGCCCACTGTGATACTTCATCACGTATCATGACTCACTGTTGCCTCCCTGTCAGGTATTCTCTGATCCATTGCAGTGCCCTTCCTGTTATACGCGCCTGATCCTCCAGCTTCTGCATTAATCTCTTGTGAGGAACTATGTCGAAGGCCTTCCTGCAGTCCAGGAAAATGCAATCAACCCACCCCTCTCTCTCGTGTCTTACTTGTTACTTTATCATAAAACTCCAGTAGGTTTGGAGTTTTATGATAAAGTGTGTGTGTGTGTGTGTGTGTGTACTCACCTATTTGTACTCACCTATTTGTGGTTGCAGGGGTCGAGTCCTAGCTCCTGGCCCCGCCTCTTCACCGGTTGCTACTAGACCCTCTCTCTCCCCGCTCCATGAGCTTTATCAAACCTCGTCTTAAAACTGTGTATGGTTCCTGCCTCCACTACGTCATTTTCTAGGCTATTCCACTGCCTTACAACTCTATGACTGAAGAAATACTTCCTACTATCTCTCTGACTCATTTGTGTCTTCAACTTCCAATTGTGGCCTCTTGTTTCTGTGTCCCCTCCCTGGAACATCCTGTCCTTGTCCACCTTGTCTATTCCACGCAGTATTTTATATGTCGTTATCATGTCTCCCCTGACCCTCCTGTCCTCCAGTGTCGTCAGGCCGATTTCCCTTAATCTTTCTTCATAGGACATTCCCCTTAGCTCTGGAACTAACCTTGTTGCAAACCTTTGTACTTTCTCTAGTTTCTTGACGTGCTTTATCAAGTGCGGGTTCCAAACAGGTGCTGCATACTCCAGTATGGGCCTGACATACACGGTGTACAGTGTCTTGAATGATTCCTTACTAAGGTGTCGGAATGCTGTTCTCAGGTTTGCCAGGCGCCCATATGCTGCAGCAGTTATCTGATTGATGTGTGCTTCCGGAGACATGCTCGGTGTTATACTCACCCCAAGATCTTTCTCCTTGAGTGAGGTTTGCAGTCTTTGGCCACCTAGCCTATACTCTGTCTGTGGTCTTCTGTGCCCTTCCCCTATCTTCATGACTTTGCATTTGGCAGGATTAAATTCGAGAAGCCATTTGCTGGACCAGGTGTCCAGTCTGTCCAGGTCTCTTTGAAGTCCTGCCTGGTCCTCATCAGATTTAATTCTCCTCATTAACTTCACATCATCTGCAAACAGGGACACTTCTGAGTCTAACCCTTCCGTCATGTCGTTCACATATACCAAAAATAGCACTGGTCCTAGGACCGACCCCTGTGGGACCCCGCTCGTCACAGGTGCCCACTGTGATACATCATTACGTACCATGACTCGTTGTTGCCTCCCTGTCAGGTATTCTCTGATCCATTGCAGTGCCCTTCCTGTTATATGCGCCTGATGCTCTAGCTTCTGCACTAATCTCTTGTGAGGAACTGTGTCAAAGGCCTTCTTGCAGTCCAAGAAGATGCAATCAACCCACCCCTCTCTCTCTTGTCTTACTTCTGTTATTTTATCATAAAACTCCAGAAGGTTTGTGACACAGGATTTGCCTTCCGTGAATCCGTGCTGGTTGGCATTTATACTCCTGTTCCGTTCCAGGTGCTCCACCACTCTCCTCCTGATAATCTTCTCCATAATTTTGCATACTATACACGTCAATGACACAGGTCTATAGTTTAGTGCCTCTTTTCTGTCTCCTTTTTTGAAAATGGGAACTACATTTGCTGTCTTCCATACCTCAGGTAGTTGCCCAGTTTCCAGGGATGTGTTGAAGATTGTGGTAAGTGGTACGCACAACATATCTGCTCCCTCTCTAAGGACCCATGGAGAGATGTTGTCCGGTCCCATTGCCTTTGAGGTATCGATGTCCCTTAGCAGTTTCTTCACCTCCTCCTCATCTGTATGTATGTCGTCCAACACTTGTTGGTGTATTCCTTGTTGGTGTCCCCATCTGGTCTGTCCCCCCAGAGTCCTTCCTGTCTCTACTGTAAATACTTCCTTAAATCTCGTGTTGAGCTCCTCACATACCTCTTGATCGTTTCTTGTGAGTTCCCCACCTTCTTTCCTCAGCCTTATCACCTGGTCCTTGACTGTTGTCTTCTTCCTAATGTGGCTATACAGCAGTTTCGGGTCAGATTTGACTTTCGATGCTATGTCGTTTTCATACTGTCTCTGGGCCTCCCTCCTTATCTGCGCATACTCGTTTCTGGCTCTTCTACTAATCTCCTTGTTTTCCTGGGTCCTATGCCTCCTGTACCTTTTCCATTCTCTGTTGCACTTAGCTTTTGCCTCCCTACACCTTCGGGTAAACCAAGGACTCGTCTTGGTCTTCCTATTATTTCTGTTTCCCTTGGGAACAAAACTTTCGTGTGTGTATGTGTGTGTGTGTGTGTGTGTGTGTGTGTGTGTGTGTGTGTGCGTGCGTGTGCGTGTGCGTGTGCGTGTGCGTGTGTGTGTGTGTGTGTGTGTGTGTAGTGTGTGTGTGTTTCTATATACACATATTTTTTTTAACTTTCACATTAAAATTTATTATAACAATTTGTATTCAGTGTGTCATTTTACAGTGGGCTTTTTAGAGCTAAAATTTCACACAGGAGTTATACTGTTATTTTCGTCTAATGCTGAAGCCACACCTCTTTTTACTTTCAGTGTAGCTTCAATTTTATGACATCAAATATAACAAGTTTACTAAAATAGTGATGGTCACAGCCTGCATATATATATATATATATATATATATATATATATATATATTTTTTTTATTATCACACCGGCCGATTCCCACCAAGGCAGGGTGGCCCGAAAAAGAAAAACTTTCACCATCATTCACTCCATCACTGTCTTGCCAGAAGGGTGCTTTACACTACAGTTTTTAAAACTGCAACATTAACACCCCTCCTTCAGAGTGCAGGCACTGTACTTCCCATCTCCAGAACTCAAGTCCGGCCTGCCGGTTTCCCTGAATCCCTTCATAAATGTTACTTTGCTCACACTCCAACAGCACGTCAAGTAT
>NC_091298.1:23939027-24029027 GCF_038502225.1 Cherax quadricarinatus
ATACATGGAATTTTTTGAAACAAGGTTGCTTAACACAATGCTCCCTAATAGAGCTAAATGGTTCAGATATGTTGATGATATTTTGTGTCTTATGCCCAAAAATGTATATATACACCATTTCCTTGGAAAATTAAATAGCTTAGCCCATTCTATAAACTTTACTGTTGAGTTTGAAGAAAATAACTCATTGCCTTTTCTAGATGTTTTAATTATTAAGGGTACTAATGAATTCAAAATTTACAGAAAACCTACAAATAACTGTTCCTATGTCCATTATTATTCCTCGCATCAAGATAGAGTCAAACTGTCTGTTTTCTCATCAATGTTTTTGAGAGCTTTACGAATTTGTAGTCCTGAGTTCATAGATGAGGAAATATCCAAAATTTATGAAATAGGTAATGATTTAAAATACCCAAGAAATGTAATTGATAAATCTTTTAAAGTTGCTAGAAATACTTTTTACAATCCAAAAAGGGACAACCAGCCTTATTCAACTAAAAATATGTTGGTTCTCCCTTACCATGAAAACTTGGTTGATATGCCTTCTCTTCTTAAGACTTTTAATATTAAAGTTGTATTCAAAAATCTTGATACAGTAAAAAAACTTTTGATAAAGAATTCCCCCCAAAATGCTGATGGATGTGTCTATAAGATTCCTTGTAAAATTTGCGATAAAGTTTATTACGGTCAAACTGGTAAAAATCTCGAACTAAGATTAAAACAACATAAATATAGCATTAGAACTGGACAAGATTCCAATGCTCTATTTATTCATGTAAGAGATTTTAACCATCCAATTGATTTTCAAAAAGTTGAGAAAGTAGTATCAAGCAAGTCTATGGTCGACAGGAATATAATTGAATCTTGTTTCATAAAAAGCAGTTTTGACAATAATATGAATATTTCGTTTGGTTTATATAAATTAGATCCATTTATAATTAATAGAATTTGGGAAGAATTTAATAATACACTGGACAAACAATAATTTTAAAATTTTCTTGGGTAGAATAGTTTGTGGGTGAGTTGTGCAAAGGACCTATCCAAGTTGGGTCGGCGCGCGTCAGGTGTTTAACCGTTGTGGGATCTGATAGTGAGGTGTTGGCCAGACCCCTTATATAGCTTCCTTGGATGCTTTACTTTCATAGTTCCTTGATAATGTGAGTAGTCACGAAAGCGCTTGGAATTTCTCTATTCTTTCAGAGTGGTTGTTTTGCATGCATATATATATATATATATATATATATATATATATATATATATATATATATATGTGTGTGTGTGTGTGTGTGTGTGTGTGTGTGTGTACTCACCTATTTGTGGTTGTAGAGGTCGAGACAGCTCCTGGCCCCGCCTCTTCACTGATCGCCACTAGGTCCTTTCTCGAGCTGCTCCATGAGCTTCATCATACCTCTTCTTAACACTATGTACGGTTCCTGCCTCCACTACTTCGCTTGCTAGACAATGCCACTTCCTGACAACTCTATGACTAAAGAAATACTTCCTAACATCTTCAACTTCCAATTGTGGCCTTGTTGCAAACCTTTGCATTTTCTCTAATTTCTTGACGTGCTTGACCAGGTGTGGATTCCAAACTGGTGCTGCATACTCCAGTATGGGCCTGACGTACACGGTGTACAATGTCTTGGACTATTCCGTACTGAGGTATCGGAACGCTTTCTCAGGTTTCACAGATGCCCATATGCTGCAGCAGTTATCTGGTTGATGTGTGCTTCAGGAGATGTGTTCGGTATTATACTCATCCCAAGATCCTTTTCCTTCAGTGAGGTTTGCAGTCTTTGGCCACCTAGCCCGTACTCTGTCTGCGGTCCTCTTTGCCCTTCCCTTATTTTCATGACTTTGTATTTGGTGGGGTTAAATTCGAGGAGCCAGTTGTTGGACCAAGCTTCCAGCCTGTCCAGGTCTCTTTGTAGTCATGCCTGTTCCTCATCTGATTTAGTTCTCATTAACTTTACATCTGCAAACAGGGTCACTTCTGAGTCTATCCCTTCCATCATGTCATTCACATACACCAAAAATAGCACTGGTCCTAGTACTGACCCCTGTGGAACCTCGCTCGTCACATGTGCCCACTCTCATACCTTGTCACGTACCATGACTCGTCACCTCCGTGTCCGGTATTCTCTGATCCGCTGCAGTGCCCTTCCTGTTATACGTGTCTGATCCTCTAGCTTTTGCATCAATATCTTGTGAGGAACTGTGGTGAAGGCCTTCTTGCAGTCCAAGAAACTGCAATCTACCCACCTCTCTCTCATGTCTTAATTCCGTTACCTTGCTATAAAACTCCAGGGAGTTTGTGACACAGGATTTGCCTTCACTGAATCCGTGCTGATTATTGTTAATAAGCTCGTTCCGTTCTAGGTGCTCCACCACTCTCCTCCTGATAATCTTCTCCATGACTTTAATACTATATACGTCAGTGCCATTAGTATATAGTTTAGTACCTCGCTTCTGTCTCCTTTCTTAAAAATGGGGACTACATTTGCCATCTTCCATACCTCAGGTAGTTGCCCAGTTTCAATGGTTGTTGAAAATTGGGGTTAGTGGCACACACACCGTCTCTGCTCCCTCTCTAAGGACCCACGGAGAGATGTCTGGTCCCACCGCCACTAAGGTATGAAGGTCACTTAACAGCTTCTTCACCTCCTTCTCGATTATGCATTTCCTCCAACACTTGTTGGCATATCCCTTGTTGGTGTACCCCTCTGTTCTGACCTCACAGAGTCCTTTCTGTCTCCACTGTAAATATTTCCTTACATCTCATGTTGAGCTCCTTACATACTTCTTGGTCGCTTCTTATGAGTTCCCCACCTTCTTTCCTCAGCCTGATTACCTGGTCCTTGACTGTTGTCTTCCACCTCATGTGGCTATACAAGAACTTTGGGTCGGACTTGACTTTCGATGCTATGTCGTTTTCGTACTGTCGCTGGGTCTCCCTCATTATCTGTGCATACTGGTTCCTGGCTCTTCGACAGATCTTTTTATTTTCCTGGGTCCTTCATCTACTGTACTTTTTCTATTCTTTAGTGTATTTTGTTTTTGCTTCCCAACGCCTTTGAATAAACCAAGGACTCGTTTTGTTCTTCCCATTATTTCTGTTGGCCTTGGGAACAAACCTTTCCTCTGGCTCCTTGCATTTTGTTGTTATTTAGTCCACCATTTTGTTTACTGACTTTCCTAACAATTCTGTTTCCCAATGAACCTCCTGCACGAATTTCCTCATACCTGTGTAGTCCCCCGATTTGAGGTTTGGTTTTTCCCATCCTACTCCTGTTACCCTCTCAACTTGTAGCTCAATATATTCAAAGCTCAGAACCACGTGATCCTAGCTCCAAGGGGACTCTCGTATGTGGTGTCCTCAATGTCCGAGCCACTCAGAGTGAACACGAGGCCCAGTCTTGCTGGTTCATCCTCCCCTCTCTCTCTCTGGTAGTGTCCCCTAACATGCTGATACATGTGGTTTTCCAGTACCACATACATCACCTTGGTTCTCCATGCTTCGGGACTCCCATTTGGCTCCAGGTTTCCCAAATCAATCCCCTTCTGATTGAAATCGCTCACAACTAGTAACTTTGCTTTACCTGTGTGAGCTCTTCTCCCCACCTCAGCTAGTGTGTCCACCATTGCTCTGCTGCTCTCTTCATATTCTTCTCTTGGTCTCCTGCAGTTCTGTGGTGGGTTATACATCACTGCAATGACTACCTTATGTCCCCCAGACTGAACTGTACCCTTTTTTCAATTTCGTCCATTCCGTCCATTTCCTCAAACCCATCCATCGGTTTTAAATGAACAGTGCAACTACTCCCTATCTGCTCCTTCTATCTTTCCTCAGGATCTGATATCCGGGTGGGAAGACTGCATCTGTTATCATCCAGATGAGTTTCGTTTCTGTTACTGTTATGATGTCTGGAGACGTCTCCTTCATTCTTTCATACTACTCCTCACATTTATTTCTTATTCTATCTGAACTTTTCTAAAACTGTGGCCTGAGGAGAACGTTGAAGTAGGGAGAGCGGGAGCCCTGGCAGGGACCTATGGGGGGTTGCTGTGGGGGTGGAGTTTGTGATAAGAAGGGTAGGGGCAGAGGGTACAGTGTGTGGGTTTTGGTTTAGATTGTTTGGTTCCATTAGTTTCTTATGTTCTGTCTCGATCGAGGTACACCCTCCGGTACTTCGGTATGTCCCTTAGTCGTGCTTTCTCATGCGGGATCCTGTTTCAAGCTGATTCTGCCTTGAGAATCACTGGGACTAGCCGGTTTTTTACCTCTTGCAAACCATCCATCACTTCTAAAACTGTCAATGATATCTAAAACCCTGCTATAACCAGGCACAGATCACTCTTTGATGTTCCTCATGTCCATCTCACACTATGTCAAAACGCAATGCATATAAAAGGCACAAAAATCTGGAATTCATTTTTACTGCATATTTCGACGATTTAGAGCATTTAGAACACTTTTCCTCAGAAAATTTGTCAACTGGGTTATATTCTCCTCTCCTATTGCTTTCATGATACTTTCAATCGCTTCTGTCTCCTCCTGTCTTCCCATACGACTTCCTGTGTGTGTGTGTGTGTGTGTGTGTGTGTGTGTGTGTGTGTGTGTGTGTGTGTGCGCGCGCATGTGCGTTTGTGTGTGTGTGTGTGTGTGAGAGAGAGAGAGAGATTTTATGTTTATGGATCCCTCTTCGTATTAATGTATATCATGACTTTCTCTTTCCAGCTGCATATTTATCAATACGGAAACAAACACTAACAGAATGTGATATATTTTAAACGAATTGCATACAAGAATTAGTTCCAACAATAAAAATAATGATAATTACTGGAAACATCGGTCTTCGTCCCTTAATAGCAAACATGTATCACGCACCTCAACAAATGTTCTTTTTAACAAATTACTTACTGTGGTACAGTGTGTATGGTACACTGAAGATCAATATATAAAATCTGGTATACTAAAGATGGATACAGAAATTATGTTGTATAATGAATACTTTACCACCTGGTTATTGATTAAATATTCCATTGAGAACATTTGTTTATATCACATTCTGCTTTTAATCTTCAACTGGCTAGAGTGAAGATGAAAAGATTCATTATACCAAATTTCGCTCGTGTGAACATCGTAATCCCTCGTTGAAACGAAACGCTGGCCAGTAAGAAGTCGATGGCTGATAAAAAGAAGCTTAGAGTAAAATGAGCCTTGTTTTAGGCAAAGTTTCGCTCAAGGAGAACAGTATCAAGCAACGAAAATTGGCTAGGGCTCTATTTGTCTTAAGAAGCTCATGTCTTTATACTGCCTTTATACTACAGATTTGTTTTACAATGTGTAATTTGTCTGCTACAGTTGTCTACAGTTAAGTGCACGTTTGTTATTAAGACAAGACTGACAGGTAAGAGAGAGACATGCAAGACAGAGATAGTCAAGACAGAAAGGCAAGCCAGAGACTGACAAGGCATAGTCGATCGCTCCCCACAAAGCAATCAACCTCCAAGTGAGCACCGGATCTTCTCCTCCAATAGCTTTCAACGAACAAGTATGTGTCACATATTAATACCGCACACAAAGCAGAAAGGACACAAGTGCATAACATTAAGACATATTTATTGGATACGTTTCGGTCCTGGGACCCTGGTCACTCGAAATGAGTGACAAAGGTCCCAAGACCAAAATAAAATCATAGAGAGGTGTCCTACTTGTGTGCAACTGTGTCCTTTCATCCGTATTCTCGGTAATGTTAAACCTTTTACTTTCACAAAGTAAAAAGACTATAGAATATGTAATGTTTTTTACATTTTAATGAAGCGAGTCTCGCTGTGAAATATTCATATCCTCGAAACATTCCGAATTTTCCATGAATATAGGATTTACTTGTTCATCTAAAGATAGAGTTTTAACTGATCAATTATATGAACCAGTAAAGAAAATTCCTCTAAACATCAGACTAATAAAAAAAAATCCCCATCATATCTGAAATTATCCTTGATGTTAGTGCTCATAAACACACAAACCGCTGCGTTGCGAAATATTTTGTGGTAACGCAGGTGTAAAGTACAGGGAAGGATGACGTAGGTACTAGGATCATACTGCTACGTAGCAATTTAAGAGTGGTAGAATAAAGTTTAAGAAACAAAATGTTCCTGATCTGTATAAACTAATGCTGGCCTGGTCCGCTAGAGTGGGTGGTGGAGTGAAGCAAAATTGAGTGAGGGTTGAGGGGATCCTGGGATCAAAGAAGACTCCTTCAATCCTCCCCACTCCACCCCCGAGGCACTTCCCAAAAATAGGAAATTCTGGAGGCAAACGCCGTAAAAAATATATATATCGTTATTATTAAGATCATATTACATTTCTGTACCTTCTATGTTTATAGTTCATAAACATTGCAAGAGTGTGTTTTGGTCGACAAGTAAAGTCGCATTTCGACCGCCTGAGCAAGCCAAACTAACTCTATATTTATACAGACACAGACACAGACTCAAGACACAGACACAGATACACACACACACACACACACACACACACACAAATACGCTCTGGATACTAGAGCATCACCACACTAGAGTGAACCGAGCCTCAGCACACACTACTTAGAGCACCAATCCACCACCACACACTATGCTGGAGGGCACCAGAGCACCACCACCACACTGGAGGGCACCAGAGCACCACCACCACACTGGAGGGCACATGAGCATCACACACGAGCATGAGCATCACCACAATTAGGTGAGTACACTACTAAGGACACCACCACATTCCACACTGGAGGGCACCAGAGCACCAACACACCACACTGTAGGGTACCAGAGCACCACCACACACCACACTGTAGCGTACCAGAGCACCACCACACACCACACTGTAGGGTACCAGAGCACCACCGCACACCACACTGGAGGGCACCAGAGAACCATCACGCTGGAGAGCACCTGAGCATCACCACACACCACACAGAATACCACCGTCAGGGAAGGTACGAGGCCGTGTTAGCAAGCTTACAATTACGTTACAGGAATTCCCTAACTGCCACAACTTAGTGGAGGAGTTTAAACAGCACTCTGGGGCCTCGTCCTCCTCACTCATATTTTTATGTCCCTACATGTTGCCACTCTCGAAATTAATATATTTCCATAATATTAAATACTATCTAAATTTATGCTCACCTTATATTCAACTTTAAACTCAGCTCAGTTAAGTTAGTTTTGTCACAAAATAACTATTTTGCATACACGTTGATTAAGGCGAATACATATATCAGTGAAATATATTTTAAGATGTTTAGTGACTTTCTTTGAGATATAGCAAAAGTAATTACAAGATGTACTAATCTCATGAAACTATCTTCTGTTTTCGTTATATTACCTATGTAGAGAACAACGATAGTGCAAATGGCTGACAGGAATGGATCCCAGTGTGGTCTGCTGTTTATGGCTGCCAACCACTACGAGGTTCTGTGTTGTGTACTGAGTTACTCTTCATTCGATTACTGTGTAATAATATTGATACTGTTATTCTTTAGAACATTTTATTATTACTTTAAAGAAAAATGTTAATGGATATTATTTGCGGTATTACTGTATTATTAAGAGTTGTCATTAATGATAACTATCATAACAGGAAGCAAAACATGCATGAGATAAAATCTAAATGGCGTGTAGAGAGCTCCATCTTGACGTGATAAAACAATGCACATAGAGCGAACACGTTCTCAGTGAAAGCTTGTTCTTTATCGTATCCTTTCTTATACTGTGTATCACATGTCAAATGTGTGGTATCCGCAGATAAAACAAGTGAGCAGCCTGTCCATCACTGGTGTTACAACAGGCTTTCACTTACAGTTAAAGGTATGAAATGCTCGATAACACACTAGCGTGAAGCTAGTGCGTTTTCAGATGATATTCATTATAACGATGGTAACCAATGGAACATCACCACCGTGATGGTGACTCCACGTCCACACCACTATGATAGTGACTCCAGGATCGCACCTCCGTGATAGTGACTTCAGCTCCACGCCACCGTGATAGTGACTACAGCTCCACACCACCGTGATAGTGGCTCCAGCTCCACACCACCGTGATAGTGACTACAGCTCCACACCACCGTGATAGTGACTACAGCTCCACACCACCGTGATAGTGGCTCCAGCTCCACGCCACCGTGATAGTGACTACAGCTCCACACCACCGTGATAGTGGCTCCACACCACCGTGATAGTGACTACAGCTCCACACCACCGTGATAGTGACTATAGCTCCACACCACCGTGATAGTGACTACAGCTCCACACCACCGTGATAGTGACTACAGCTCCACACCACCGTGATAGTGACTACAGCTCCACACCACCGTGATAGTGACTACAGCTCCACACCACCGTGATAGTGACTACAGCTCCACACCACCGTGATAGTGACTACAGCTCCACACCACCGTGATAGTGACTACAGCTCCACACCACCGTGATAGTGACTACAGCTCCACACCACCGTGATAGTGACTCCAGGTTCACACTATCGTGATAGTGACTCCAGGTCCACACACCATTTTAAAGGAAATACTGCAGATCCAACCAAAACGATTGCTTACAATTCCTTGTGGTCTCTGAAGGACACTCCCGGTGCCTAAAATGATAGGTCTGAGGGGGACTATGTTGGCTTTAAGTATTTTGGGCAGCCCTCATACAGCCTGGCTAGTCCTGCGGTGCTGGATAAGAGATACAGTAACATCTTTCCTAGTTCCGTGTTGCTGAACATTCTCCAAACCATGCAGGAACATCAGTTGTGATGATTGGTTTGAAAAACCGACAAGTTGAAGATTGAGACACTTATGCAGCATATGGGAATCTTTATTCAGGAAACGTTTCGCCACACAGTGGCTTCATCAGTCCAATACAAAAAGGAAGGCGAAAGGAGAAGAGGAGTATGAGGTAATCAGTCCCTCAGCCTGGAGTCGATGTGTTCAGTCCATCAATCTTGTAGAATGTACAGCATAGGGCCGTAGACGTGACTTATATACTGTAGTGAGGTGAGGTGAAGCAGGTGGAGGCGGGGTCATAGTGGTACCATCCACTAGTCGAAGTAGGTCTTCGTCCAAAGGTTGAACAAGTGTTGAAGAATTCTTTGTAACAAGATCCCATGATGCTGCAGTGTCTGACAGTTGTGATGAATGGTTTGAAAAACCGACAAGTTGAAGATTGAGACACTTATGCAGCATATGGGAATCTTTATTCAGGTGAAGCAGGCGGAGGCGGGGTCATAGTGACCCCGCCTCCGCCTGCTTCACCTCACCTCACTACAGTATGTAAGTCACGTCTACGGCCCTATGCTGTACATTCTACAAGATTGATGGACTGAACACATCAACTCCAGGCTGAGGGACTGATTACCTCATACTCCTCTTCTCCTTTCGCCTTCCTTTTTGTATTGGACTGATGAAGCCACTGTGTGGCGAAACGTTTCCTGAATAAAGATTCCCATATGCTGCGTGTCTCAATCTTCAGGAACATCAGTGCCCTGACCTAATCTTTTTCATCGTTATCGTTTCTGTCGTTGTTGTATTTATGGTTTGGTGTGCAAGCACTTGTGAATTTCTTGTTGAAATATGCTCTCAAGAGCAATAAAATTACAAACTAAAAATAATAATTATTATTAGTAGTAGTAGTATTAGTATAAGCATTATTAGTATTATCATTAGCTAGGTTCACAGTATACTTCGCGGAAGAAGAAAACAAACTTCTGTACCTCCACGAAATTACTCGGCGAATTTCCAGCAATTATTTGTATCACAATTTGTGAGTACCTTCTCAGAGAAAATGATAGTCCTACATATCCTGGTGTTTTTAACACATTTTAGGTTTGCATGCTAAGGGCTGTTATCACACTATAGCTCACTTTAAAGACTGGTCCTAGTTATGGTTTACCTTTTCCTAGGATCCCACTGCCAACAGGTAATGAGGGTCGCAATTTGGGGACAAGAGTCGACAACACTGACCAATAGGTCAGTGCTTTTCAAGCAGGGTGTCGCGGCACACTTGTGTGCCACTTGTAGTGGCCAGGTGTGCCACAAGATTATTAGTAATTCTGCCTTTGTTTCATCGTCTTAATTAAAATACCACAATTTTATTTAACTAGTATTTGTTGTATTGAAAAGTTATAATTTTTTATAACAGATGTCATTAAATGATGAAATATTATAGTATAACAGTATATACATGATTAATATTAAGACAAAGGGCACTGTGATGGGAAAATATTTATAAGGTATAATAGTCACTGTTTGCAAGGAAGAA
This sequence comes from Cherax quadricarinatus, assembly GCF_038502225.1. Classification (NCBI taxonomy): domain Eukaryota; kingdom Metazoa; phylum Arthropoda; class Malacostraca; order Decapoda; family Parastacidae; genus Cherax; species Cherax quadricarinatus. The sequence continues at coordinate 23,949,341 of NC_091298.1, forward strand.
ATGAGGGTATGGCTGTCCAGTATTCCACCTAATATTAAAAGGATCTGCCAATCACACCAAGCCCAAATATCTCACTAAGAAAGTTACGCAAGTCAAGTTAGTTTTGTTTATTTTGAGTTCTATGATGCTTGTGTAATATATTTCTTACACTAATAGGCTTGTATATTTTATATTTCCTATGTGTTTTATGACCGTGTATGTTCTCATTATCATTATTATTATTATTATTATTATTATTATTATTTTTTATTATCACACTGGCCGATTCCCACCAAGGCAGGGTGGCCCGAAAAAGAAAAACTTTCACCATCATTCACTCCATCACTATCTTGCCAGAAGGGTGCTTTACACTACAGTTTTTAAACTGCAACATTAACACCCCTCCTTCAGAGTGCAGACACTGTACTTCCCATCTCCAGGACTCAAGTCCGGCCTGCCGGTTTCCCTGAACCCCTTCATAAATGTTACTTTGCTCACACTCCAACAGCACGTCAAGTATTAAAAACCATTTGTCTCCATTCACTCCTATCAAACACGCTCACGCATGCCTGCTGGAAGTCCAAGCCCCTCGCACACAAAACCTCCTTTACCTCCTCCCTCCAACCTTTCCTAGGCCGACCCCTACCCCGCCTTCCTTCCACTACAGACTGACACACTCTTGAAGTTATTCTGTTTCGCTACATTCTCTCCACATGTCCGAACCACCTCAACAACCCTTCCTCAGCCCTCTGGACAACAGTTTTGGTAATCCCGCACCTCCTCCTAACTTCCAAACTACGAATTCTCTGCATTATATTCACACCACACATTGCTCTCAGACATGACATCTCCACTGCCTCCAGCCTTCTCCTCGCTGCAACATTCATCACCCATGCTTCACACCCATATAAGAGCGTTGGTAAAACTATACTCTCATACATTCCCCTCTTTGCCTCCAAGGACAAAGTTCTTTGTCTCCACAGACTCCTAAGTGCACCACTCACCCTTTTCCCCTCATCAATTCTATGATTCACCTCATCTTTCATAGACCCATCCGCTGACATGTCCACTCCCAAATATCTGAATACATTCACCTCCTCCATACTCTCTCCCTCCAATCTGATATCCAATCTTTCATCACCTAATCTTTTTGTTATCCTCATAACCTTACTCTTTCCTGTATTCACTTTCAATTTTCTTCTTTTGCACACCCTACCAAATTCATCCACCAATCTCTGCAACTTCTCTTCAGAATCTCCCAAGAGCACAGTGTTATCAGCAAAGAGCAACTGTGACAACTCCCACTTTATGTGTGATTCTTTATCTTTTAACTCCACGCCTCTTGCCAAGACCCTCGCATTTACTTCTCTTACAACCCCATCTATAAATATATTAAACAACCACGGTGACATCACACATCCTTGTCTAAGGCCTACTTTTACTGGGAAATAATTTCCCTCTTTCCTACATACTCTAACTTGAGCCTCACTATCCTCGTAAAAACTCTTCACTGCTTTCAGTAACCTACCTCCTACACCATACACCTGCAACATCTGCTACATTGCCCCCCTGTCCACCCTGTCATACGCCTTTTCCAAATCCATAAATGCCACAAAGACCTCTTTAGCCTTATCTAAATACTGTTCACTTATATGTTTCACTGTAAACACCTGGTCCACACACCCCCTACCTTTCCTAAAGCCTCCTTGTTCATCTGCTATCCTATTCTCCGTCTTACTCTTAATTCTTTCAATAATAACTCTACCATACACTTTGCCAGGTATACTCAACAGACTTATCCCCCTATAATTTTTGCACTCTCTTTTATCCCCTTTGCCTTTATACAAAGGAACTATGCATGCTCTCTGCCAATCCCTAGGTACCTTACCCTCTTCCATACATTTATTAAATAATTGCACCAACCACTCCAAAACTATATCCCCACCTGCTTTTAACATTTCTATCTTTATCCCATCAATCCCGGCTGCCTTACCCCCTTTCATTTTACCTACTGCCTCACGAACTTCCCCCACACTCACAACTGGCTCTTCCTCACTCCTACAAGATGTTATTCCTCCTTGCCCTATACACGAAATCACAGCTTCCCTATCTTCATCAACATTTAACAATTCCTCAAAATATTTCCTCCATCTTCCCAATACCTCTAACTCTCCATTTAATAACTCTCCTCTCCTATTTTTAACTGACAAATCCATTTGTTCTCTAGGCTTTCTTAACTTGTTAATCTCACTTATTATTATTATTAAAACTAAGTACTGTTGGGAAGAGGTTCTAATAGAAAATTGATTAGAGCTGCCGTAGAATAAGATCCAACACTTGAGGTTGTCATCACTGAAAAAAGGTTGAAAACTACTGCACTGGATGAACACGTGTAGCAAGTGCAGCACGTGCCAAGTGTAGCAGGCGCAGCACGTGCCAAGTGTAGCAGGTGCAGCACGTGCAAATGTTGCCTTTCCTGTATTTATTCTCCTGTTATATAATATTTTATGTGAATAACAACAATTCTCGAGTGTTTAACCCATTTCATTTTCTTTAATGGCAAGCACTCAAGCATTCAAGCTGCCTGGGCAGGCATGTCCTTCCTCTCCTTTGTTCCGTCTCATCATCTGACGCCTAGAATTTAACCTCTCGCTTTACCTCATTACACATCTCCTTAATCTTCTTCTCCCACTGCTTCCCTTATATTAATCATTCCCTTTTATCATCTTTATCACAGGAGGATTTTTGAGCTTCGCTCCTTTCCAGACTTCGATAAATCATTAGACCAACCCCCCTTCCCCAATCCTTCTCCCAGCCTACGCCCCCCCCCCCCCCGAAAAAAAAATATTGAAGTTACTTACAACACCGTAATATCTTGAGGCCATTATCACTACCGTGAGTAATTATGTTGGAGGCGAGAGAATTACCTGTCTTATCGTAGCCTGGTATGCAAGGCTGACGTCAGTGTGCCGGCGTGTTCCTCGTAGGCTGATAAACAGCAGTTGATTCAATACACTGAATCTAGCTTCCCTTTCCTTGCATAAAAAATAATTACCGTCCATTTTCCCCGGGGGCGGAATGACTACTACGGCTTTAGCGATTCCATGTGAATGCTAATAATGTCAGTGATATTACTTGTTGTATAGCAGCGTCTGGTAAGTAGCTGCAGTAAAACTACAGCTCAAGAAGTGTGTAATACAGCAGCTGACTACTAGCACACACAGGCAAACAATGTTTATTTTACAAAGCTGAACGTACTGGTTAAGAGCTGTTATTCTATCTTATTTCAGAGTGCAGCACTAAGATAATATCCCCCTCTCAATTACTTATCTTAAAATTAAAAATACTAAACCCGTGTGGGTTATACAACGCTGCGACCCCCCCAGGGTGCGACCCACAACTTTCAGGCATACATTTACCTGCTTGATAAACAGAGGCAACAAAGAAAGGAGCCAACCCCAACCTTCTCTAATTGCCCTGCATTGAACCCGAGCCCTTCGATTGAGAGCCGATAGCGCTGCTGCTGACATACGAAACACTTTGACCACATCAAAAGGATAAATTAGATGTGAACACTTCCTATAAAGTTTTTAAAGCATTGTTTTAAACGCAGTGTTTTATATGTTATCCGGTCTCCATGGATTAAAGCATCGGTGGCACTGAACCTGCCTTTCTTTTTACTGACTTTGATTTATCGCTCGTGTTCTTTATCTGTTATAACTCTCATATACTTTGTTGAGTCTCAGTAGTGTTATTGATCTATGCTAATGATCTATGTTGTTGACCTGTGTACTTGACCTGTGTGATAGACTTCTGTGGTTGACCAGTGTGTTTGACCTTTGTGATTGATCTGTGTAGCTGACCTGTGTGCTAGACTTTTGTGGTTGACTTGTGTGCTTGACCTGTGTGATTGATCTGTGTACTTGACCTGTGTGCTTAACCTGTGTGCTGTTGACCTGTGATGCTGACATGTCTTGACTTTTTTTTATTTTGTTTACTTTTGCACATAAAAGGTTACAGGCTAAGAGTTATCCTACCATAGTACAATTCAAAGTTTATCCCTCTATAAAATATGTTGGTAATCCGTCTTGATGACCTGTTATTATACCAATTTAAAAGATGGCATTGAATTATTATTATTATCGATATTGATATTTAGCATAACATAAAGCAATGAAAAGACGTCTGGCGATTGGCGGAAGGAGGATCGAGCCTCAAGCACTGCTGTAATATGAGCAACCCGAGTTCATCCTTTTATATAAGGTACACAACAACTGATCAACATGACGACCGAGAACCAAGAGAAGACGAGGAATCAGAGACGAAGAAGAAAAAGAACTTACGAACTGTCGAAAAAATCAGAGAGAGAGAAAGACTACAACACCTGTGAAGAATACATAAATACGAAAATATTAAATAATTTCTGAAATAGGCAAGAGCAAAATATTTAAGTACGAACGAATGAGATACACACACGATGTACACACACGAGGTACAAACACGAGGCGCACACACGAGGTATACACACACAAGGTACACGCACGAGTTACACACACACACACACACACACACACAGACGAGGCACACACAAGAGGTACCCTACAAACACGAGGTATACCCAAGAGGTACACGTACACACACACACACACACACACACACACACACACACACACACACACACACACACACACGATGTCATAGAAAATAAAATCGTAATCTAAAAATGAAGCCATGTTTAGCACTGCTGTCATGAACCTCAGTGTGTACGTATCACGCAACTTTTTATGCACTGTGCTCGCTCTACAAATTAAATTTTTGGTAACACAAATTTTGCAGATTTCGATGAATAAATTGACAGGATGCTCATGCACTCTACGCCGACCGCCCGTTTCTTCGAACTCTATATTCATAAAAAAATGCAAAATGCCTCTAGCACGGCGCTCAGTGTGATTTGAAGAAGGAGTTTTGATTCAGGTGAGATCCCAGAGGCAATAAAAACTGCAGACACAGCTTTCCGTTCACACAAGAAACAAGAGAGCAGGAGTTTCTCATCTCAGGTCAACAGTGTTACAAAAGCGTGGTCGCCTTGGTCTCTCTCAACTATGAATCTCATAAAGGCACTGATAAAAAAAAATATAAACGCAGAGGTTAAATCACTGTGTTTGGCAAAAGTAACTGACATACACAGTGGTGAAACGAATATTGATATTTTTTACAAACAGATCAGAAAGATGTATAACATATATAACAAAATCTCCTCTGAGCAAAGCTGAAAGTTTATACGTCAAGGCACGTAAGCTCTTTGTAACTTTTTCTCATCTCAATACGACAAGAACACGAATTATAGAAAGCTTCTCATTGTGCAAGAGAAAATTTGCATGATATTCAACAGGGACAAATTACAACTACTTCTTTGTGTATAGAATGAAAAACACCAAGGAGCACATGATGAATAACGCTGCCTACCTACGTTTAGCAAACGTAAGTCAAACCAGGAAAATGACAGAGTGCATTGTGAGAAGTTCCCAGTCAATGGTGTCATATCAATGGTAGTACTCATCAAAGCAGTTTGCCTTTTTCGTTTACATAGAGTTAGGGGGAATCGAAGTCGGTAGTCATTGCCCTTGCGGTCCAGTTCAAGATCAGACAGTTCTTACCTAGATTAAGACACTTGTGGAACATATGGGGATCTTTAAGGGAACGTTTCGCCACACAGTGGCTTCATCAGCCCAATACAAAGTAGAGATGGGTAAGGAGGAGGAGTTGAGGTAATTAGTCCCTCACCCTGGAATCGATGTGTTAGTCCATCACTCTTGTAGAAAGTACAGCATATGGCCAGAGAGGTGGCCTATATACTGTAGACAGGCGAGTCGAAGCAGGTGGGGGATCACAGTGGAACCATCCACTAGTGTAAGTAGGTCTTCGTCCAAAGGTTGGATAAGTATTGAAGAATTCCTTGTACAAGTTCCCATAATGTTGCAGTGTCTGGCAGATGTGATAAATGGTTTGAAAACCGACAAGTTGAAGATTGAGACACTTATGCAACATATGGAAATCTCCTTACCTCTCTCTACTTTGTACTGGACTCAAGAAGTCACTGTGTGGCGCAACGTTTCCTTAATAAAAATTCCCATATGTTGCATAAGTGTCTCACTCTTCAACTTGTCGGTTTTCAAACCATTTAGCAGACAGTTCTTACCTAGTATATGTTTTTCAAGCTATTTAAAGATTCTATTAAGAAATTATCCAGATACACTGCTCGCACACAATAAACTTCTATACAACTTGGACCTCCTAAAAGTAATATCTCTCTGGGAAATAATACTTGTAACCTAAATCTACAGTCTACAAAGACAACTTTCCGGCGTGAAAGATAAAGGGAAAATGTTGAATAAATCCAGTGGAGAGCAGTAGGGCCATAAAAAAATTTCATTTCGCCACTTTCCACAACATTTTCACCTCCCATTAGCAAATACGTACTGAAACTACGTTTAAGTATACAAAACGACACTGGGCAAGACCTAGCAGGATGTGACTGGTCATCCAGCAACAACCTGGCTAACCAGGAAACCTTGGAACCAGGGCGGTCGGCTACACTAGATCAAACAAAGCTGGCAACGGGTATACCGAGGTGTACTTTTTATATGTACAAAATAAGCTGGAAGAAAAGCCGGCTCACCATAACCCAGCCACGTCTAGAGCAAGGCAGGGGAGGCTACCCAGCGTGATGTAGTTAATTATGTTCTCGTGTCTGTAGTTGTTATTGTTGTGTGTGCAGGAGTTTCCAGCCATCTTTTGCATCCGGCAGCAAGTGTGTCCTACTTGGAAGGTCTGGGATCCACCTGAGCGCAACGTTTTCAGGGCCAGTCTAATGTTCCTAGTGCAAGTTTAATGTCTCTAGCGCCAATGTCACGCCTCAAGAGCTAATATAATATTTCCAGCGCTAATATAATGTCTTTAGCGCTAATATAATGTCTCTATGGCTAGTATAATGTCCCAAGCGCCAGTATAATGTCTCCACCGTTAGTATAATGTGCTCAGCTCCAGTATAATATCGTCGGGGTTAGTATAAAATCTTAAACGCTAGTATAATGTCTCCAACAGTATAATACATGGATAGTATAATGTCACCAGGACTAGAATAATGTCCCCAGCGCAAGTACAAGTTCCCCAGCAACAGAGTAATGTCCCCAACTCCAGTATAAAGTCGCAAGCAACAATATAATGTTTCAAGCCAGTTGTCGGTCTAGGGAATATGAAGGAGCCTCAACATGCGCTACGGATTTCTTGTTATGTTTTGCTTATCTTGAGGTGTGACTCGCTTAGCAGCTGCTCCTCAAGTGTGACATTATGTTAAATGGAGTGAACTGCATGTCATTATCCTTCCAGAGCTAACAATGAGCCTAATATGCGAGAGTGCTCGCTGGAGTGTGATCGCGGAATGGTGGTCATGGGATGGTGATCGTGGTATGGTGGTTATTGGGTGGTGGTCGTGAGGTTCGTTTTTTTAATTTTGCAAAAATGGTTACGTAAGTAGTGTGTTGTTACCCTATTCATTATGACAGTTACACAGTGAGTTTGCTATGTTTCCCTGTGATTTTAAAATCACGCCGGATGGGTCGGTCACTTGTTAGTCCAGAGATTGTGAGAAGAAGGGATGTCGAGCGTAAATGAATTTTCTCTAGAGTGTTCCAATTAAAGTGAGCACTAACCTTAGTACTAATTTCTGTAATCAAGTGAGTACAGTTTATAAGTCGTAAGAATTACAATCTTAACAATAACAAAAGTCACTGTGTGACCTGAGAATAAAAAAGTTAATGTCCCAAGGTTCATAAACCCTATTCATACCTTGCTAGTCCGTGAAAGGTATACCCGCATCCCAAAATTCCTGCACCCTTTCTACCTCAATTACCCGTTAAAGGTCCACCCCGTATTCCATAAGCTCATCAACCCCCCCCCCGGACCTCAATGCACGTAAAAAGAATAGTACAATTATATTTCAGCAAAGTAGATCTGAATTTAACCAGAAGAACAATTCAAAAGTTACCTCACGGATATTATCTCAGGTTCTTAAATAAAAGTGTCACCACCGCAGCCCAAAACTCATCTGAACTTTCCACTAAGTAAGGTACACCAATTTTCAAAGTTTTAAACTAATCAGATGACGCATTTTCTAGTTATCGTACAGAGACCTAACATTTTAAAATACTCCAGGAATAAGGTAAAGGAGCACAAAACTGGCTTTCTCATGTTATCGGTGCTGAAGGTTTGAAGCCGACTGCGTAAGGTATTTACAAATTGATGCATAAAAGCCAGATTTTCAAATTCCAAAATTTCTTGAATAAAACTAGCAAATTGGCAAATACCACAATCCAAAATTCATTCAAACCTAATTAAGATACACCTGCGTTTAAAGTTTGAAGCCGGTCAGAAGAGGCATTGTTCAGTTATTGCAAGAAAAGCATTAGGTTGAATAAAACTGGCAAATTAAAACTAACACAACCATAAATCAGTGCGAAACTTCGTTGAAGGAAATCACCGAGAAGTTACATTCTCCAGTTACTGCACAGAATCCAACAATTCCACGATTATTACCTGTGTTAGTAAACTGACACACCTACACTATCTACACTCAAAATGCATTAACAATTAAGCCCTCCAGAAGAAGCACACACAAGTTATTTCATAAAAAAAATTCTATACCACCTTAAAAACATAGCTTTTAAATTTTCACATTCCTGGAAGTAGGATACGCAAGTGATGAAAGTTCACAGCTATCAAAACATGCCTTCTCAAGTTACTGCACGGAAACCCAAATTGACAATATCTATTTGAAATTGATCAGAGAGAAACTAGACAAGAAATCATGGATTTCCATGAACTTTTCCCTAGGCGTAGTTCACCAACGCTGAAACATTAAAGTCGAATGAGGTGTTCTCAACTTATAAACGAAAATCTTTCTGGAAGTAAATAACACTAGACCTGAGTGTATGACCGTCTCTCCAATAAAACCGCACGATAATGCAATATTTAAGGGCTCACTATCCTCGTGAAACTTTAAATACCCATAAGAGAGTTTTTAATATTTATCAGTTTTCTTGTCTCGTTTATATTCTATTTAAAGTTTTTCTACAAACATATATATATATATATATATATATCTATATATATATATATATATATATATATATATATATATATATATATATATATATATATATATATATGTATATATATATATATATAATTAATTTTTTACTTATATAGTATTCTATTAACACATCGGCAGGGTGGCCCGAAAAAGAAAAGCTTTCACCATCATTCACTCCATCACTGCCTTGCCAGAGGCGCATTACACTACAGTTATAAAACTGCAACATTAACACCCCTCCTTCAGAGTGCAGGCACTGTACTTTCCATTTCCAGGAATCAAGTCCGGCCAGCCGGTTTCTCTGAATCCCTTCATAAATGTTACCTTCCTCATACTCCAACAGCACGTCAAGTCCTAAAAAACCATTTGCCTCCATTAGCTCCTATCTAACACGTTCACGCATGCATGCTGGAAGTTCAAGCCCTTCTCACACAAAACCTCCTCTATCCCCTCCCTCCAACTTTTCCTAGGCTGACCCCTACCCCGCCTTCCCTCCAGTACAGATTTATAAGCTCTCCAAGTCATTCTCATTCGTTTCATCCTCTCTACATGCCTGAACCACCTCAACAGCCCCTCCTCAGCCCTCTGGATTAAAGTTTTAGTAATCCTACACCTCCTAATTTCCAAACTACGAATATATATATATATATATATATATATATATATATATATATATATATATATATATATATATATATATATATATATATATATATGTCGTGCCGAATAGGCAGAACTTGCGATCTTGGATTAAATAGCAACGTTCATCTTGCCATATAGGACAAGTAAAAATTTGTGTATGCAATAATTTTGCCAAAATCATTCTGAACCTAACGAAAAAAATATATTTCACTGTGTTTGTTTAGTATTAAATTATTGTAAACGTATCTAAAATATATTTAGTTGGATAAGGCTAAAATAAATTACGCTTCTTATGACAAGGTTAGGTAAGTTTTCTAAGATTCTTTTGGTGCAAAATTTTAAATTTTTACATCAACATTAATGGAAAAAATATATCTTTAAACGTACAAGAGAAATTTTTAGAAAGGACTTAATTTTAAATGAGTTCTTGCTAATTGACCAGTTTTACATATTCGGCACGACATATATGTATGTATATATATATATATATATTAGGTTGGTAGACAGCAACCACCCAGGGAGGTACTACCGTCCTGCCAAGCGAGTGTAAAACGAAAGCCTGTAATTGTTTTACATGATGGTAGGATTGCTGGTGTCCATTTTTCTGTCTCATAAACATGCAAGGTTTCAGGTATGTCTTGCTACTTCTACTTACACTTAGGTCACACCACACATACATATATAGAAGCATATATATACACACCCTTCTGGGTTTTCTTCTATTTTCTTACTAGTTCTTGTTCTTGTTTATTTCCTCTTATCTCCATGGGTGAGTGAAACAGAATTCTTCCTCCGTAAGCCATGCGTGTTGTAAGAGGCGACTAAAATGCCGGGAGCAAGGGGCTAGTAACCCCTTCTCCTGTATAAATTACTAAATTTAAAAAGAGAAACTTTCGTTCTTCTTTTTGGGCCACCCTGCTTCGGTGGGATACGTCCGGTTTGTTGAAATATATATATATATATATATATATATATATATATATATATATATATATATATATATATATATATATATATATATATATGCTGAATATGTAAAACTGGTCAATTAGCAAGAACTCATTTAAAATTAAGTCCTTTCTAAAAGTTTCTCTTATACGTTTAAGGATATATTTTTTTCATTAATGTTAATGTAAAAAATTTTAATTTTGCTCCAAAAGCATCTTAGAAAACTTACCTAACCTTATTATAACGAGAACAATTTATTTTAGCCTAACCCAACTAAATATATTTTAGATTTGTTTACAATAATTTAATACTGAACAAACAGTGAAATATATTTTTTTTCGTTAGGTTCAGAATGATTTTGGCGAAATTATTGCATGCAAAAATTTTCGCTTGTCCTATATGGCAAGATGAGCGTTGTTATTTAAGCCAAGATAGCAAGTTCTGCCTATTCGGCACGATATATATATATATATATATATATATATATATATATATATATATATATATATATATATATATATATATATATATATATAAGAAACTGGAATTAACATCTGTCCTATGCGCAAATGTGTTGAGGACAGCAGTGGGATTATCGTAAAATTTTGCACATTGGAACCTACTATGTGCAGTGACAACAGTAAGCTTATTATTAGTAAGACACGTCAATGTTAAATGTTTGAAGCCGATCGGACGAGGCATTCACAAATTATCGAATGAAGACTGAAATTTAAATTTTCACAATTTCTTCGATAAAATAGGCATTTACACAGCCCAAGATCTATCTTCATATTTATCTAATTATGATACAGGAGGGTATAGGGTTTGAAGCTGATTAGAACAGCCATTCGCTAGTTACCGTATGCAAATCAATGCATCAGATGCATTAGTCTTTAAAGGTTGAAGCTTTATAGAAAAATGCTACATTTCAAAAAATAAAATTGGCAAATTAGCAATTTCAACATTCCTCTAATTAGGATACATCAATGTTGAAAGATTTAATCCAACCAAAAGAGGTTTTCTCTGGTTATAAATAGAAACTTAGGAAGAAAAAAATGGCAAGAACTTCAAGGCGCCCTTTCAGGAATACACAATAAAACACGATACTTACAATGTCTTATAAAGTTGTCAATTTTGAAATGTCCAGTAACAGGTAGGTTGTTATTTCTTATTTTATTAAGCGCTGAACTCACGTAGATCATTCAGTTCAAAGACTGGTCAAGGTTCAATTCACGGTCTGCTAATCGCGGCTTGGTCTCTGACCAATCAGGCTCCTGGTTATCGATAAGTTGCTGGTCTAGTACAGTGAAAATAAAACGCTACCCCGTTGCTGCTTATTATCATATAAAAAGAAAACGTAATAGCATACTGATGATATATCCAATTTTATTTAGTATCTTTCGTTGGTTCCCTGCCTTTCATGAGTCTCCTTCTCCGTCACATTCCCTCCCATCTCCCAGCGTTTTCATGTTCCTTCCTTTGAGCCAGAAAATCTAGCGCCCTCGGCAACGTCCTCTAACCCCAGCATTCATTTAGTCGTCTCACCGGATTCTTTTAGGCCATCTTGTTGGATTCTATACACGATCTTAACCCTTTGAGCTGGCTCTGTTCCCAGTTTTGTTCATCAGAATTTCTAGGTCATTTAACCCAGAGGGTTCACCTTGTTGACATGTCTTCCTCCGGTTTTCGGCCGTCGACATGAGCATCGAGGGTCGTCACCACAACAATGATCTTTATGACAGTACTGAAAGACGGTAATTCTCAAGTAATAGTGACTAGCGCTGCTGGAAGGGAACCTTTGAAAACTGCTGAGTTACTGATCCCTATATCGGAATGCTTGGCGATATTCTCATTCGGTTGACAGATTTCATTATCTGACGTATAATATCTGTCTTGTTTGATGGAATATAACAGGGAATAATAGCTAGCTTTTGTTCCCACTGTGTAAATATAATATAGAGTAAGGCAACAACACATTACTCATATAACCAATATTAATTAATAGTGATAAAAATAAGCTGCGAATTCGCCTTCCTGAACTAGGATAAAACTGGTGTGTGTTGTTTATACTAGTCAGGATATAAATACTTGCTCAAAGGAACACCTTCAAAACCATTTCACGGGTTATGAAATGGACCCTTGGTAGCGTACGGTCACACAGTGATCTAGCTGACTACTGGCAGTACCATGTATCCATTCGGTAGTCTGCTGTTGAATCAATCACAGAACAAGACCACTCAGTTGCGTATTGATGGACCCTTAGCAGCAAAAGGCCAATATAGTAGCTAGCAGAATGCTCACTTAATTCCTCTCCTTTTTTTAATGATTAAATTCTCCTCCCTCCACTTCAAGCCTTCCCTCTCTGCCTTCCAGTCTCCTACTCGGCATATCTCCATCCCTGCCTAATTCCTTTTCTTCTGTCGACCCCTCCTTGCTAACTTTCCGTCCTTATTCTCTTCATATTGACTCACACACACACACTCCTTAATCCCCCCCTTCCTCATTACAGACTTACCATCCCTCATTCAATCTCTTCCTTGCTGTCTTCCCAGCGGTACTTACTCCTTCCCACCCGCCTCTACTCTCTCCTCCCTTCCATCATCTTTTACTCACTCCTCGTCGTTTACTCTTACCTTCCTTCCATCATCCTCTACACCCTAACTCCGTCCCTTTCTCTCTCTCCCGTCCATTACATTCTTCCTTCCTCGGCTATGACGTCACTTCCTCCATTCGTCCTGTCTATCTCTCCGGTCTTTCCCTTCATTCCCAGCTTCCTTCCTATCCCTCCCTCAATGCCTTACCTACGTTCCTCTCCTCCTCGCTCTCTCTTTCCTCCCTCCCTCCCACTGTTTTGTCTATGAAACAATGGTGTGTTTAGAATTCTTGTTGATCTTATCATTTTCTTGTTTGTGTGCATATATGTCTTTGCATAAGCAAACAAATATTTTTTACATTATCACTGGGAAACAAGAAAACAGATGGTGAACTAAGCTACTGTCTACATTTGAAAATAGCTGTCCTCGTCATTTCATCTCGGGCAGGAGAAGAGGTATATTAAGACCCCACACCACTAATAAGAGAAACATAGACCTCCCCAACAATCGCCAAATGCTTCTCAAAGGTTTTTTTTCTAATATGAAACCTCAGGTACCTTGCTGGACCGTAAGAAATGTTTCTGCTAACCCCGGGACACCAGTGAGCCTCAACATGGCCTCCAGCTATTTCAGGCTCTTCCTATATGTTCTGGCCTCACAAGCGATACTATACTCACTGCACCTCGCAGATCGCAGAAATAAGCGAAAATATATGGAAAGAAATATCGCAGCCAGCAAGATTCGACTCTAGGTCGCGTGTTTCGTCGAGGGGATATTGATTATAGTAAATAATCATCCTAGATTCAAATCTTGCTGGTTGTGTTATTTTTGTGCATATACTTTCGCTCGTGTCAGCGAGGTACAATGAGTATGGTATCGCTGGTGAGGCCAGAACATACAGGAGAATGAAATAGCTGGAGACCATGTTGAAGCTCACTGGTTTGACCGGTGTTTGGAAGAACATGACTTGCATTCCATTAAGCTACCTAACGTTATGAAGCTCCTGTAGCCGAGTGGTTCACGGCGTTAGGGTGGTAGCTAACTACACTCAGAGATATGACGACCTAGATTCGAATCCTGTAGGCTGCTATATTTCTTTTCTCTGTTAACCGGCCGTCCACTGTAGTCCAAGAATTAGATTCAGTGGTTCCCTGGCCACTGCAAAGGACTTGTGCACCTTAACATCCCTTTACCTACCGCTGCTGATTCTAGCACCATACACTGCAGAAATGAGATGCATAATTTACAAAGCAGTAAATTATGATGAATATAAAGAAGTGATAAAACCGTAAGGCTTATGTAGCGAAAGCACTAGAATTCTACGTTAATTCAGAACTTTTAATATAAAACAATTATTAACATTAATAATTTACTGTTGACAAGTCCAATTTGGTGACTAATTTATATTCAGATTAGAGATATTATCACAATATAAATAAAATAACCAAAGAATAGCAGTCAAAACAATATTCATAAATTCCTTTTAGGTTATAAGAAACAAACAAGTCACACTATTTATGCCGAAAGAGATGCTAGGATCTTAAGCAACCGATCACTGGAAAAAGTAGCACCACTCGCAGAGAAGCAGAACCTACAAACCACTTGCATATCCTCGCCGTGTTAAGGTTAGCCAGCGTCCGAGGGAACGGTAAAGTGATCACAGCTTCGAAGAGGAAGGACTGGGAAAAAGAGCCTGCCCAGAGTTTAGTTGAATCCGATATTTGCTAAGTACTTGTCCGATTGCTTCTAAAAGACTAGTTTTAGGTTTAAAATGCTGAGCGAAAATGAGTGCAAACAGATTGAGTTCAAGAGAATCAGTGCGAGATGCTGAGTGGAAGACAGAAGCGAGGAAATAATGAGAAAGAAAATATTTGAGGAAGAATGTTTCTGCAATAACTCACTCTCACCAAAGATCCCTTCTACGTATTCTGAAATTTAAGACAACCTTACGATTTGTTCTACCAATTTCCCAGTTTGTTCCACGGAAGAGCCTCGGGGTCAGAGCATCTACACTCACCATCTCCTGGGAAATGCATTTCACAACACCCACCACTTCCAGTTCTGACTAAGAAGGAACAGGCTTCAACTTTCACCTGTTTGTCAAGTCTTTAAATTACACCGAGCCTGACACTGAGATTTTCCAAGTATTTAGAGTTTGATTCTTCAGAGAAATGATTCCTAATAAATTTATTAAGTGCTATTTTCTACACCTCCAATTTATCTGCAACTTCTATGTTATCTGTAAGCCAAAATGTAACAGCTTGTTCAACTTGCGGTCTCAGTATTGCAGTATTGTCGACTTTTTTAAAAACAAGCGTTCCTTCTATGAAGCTTTGCCTTTTGTTAAATTTACCGTGGTGCTCGTGGCTACACATTACTTTGTGTACTTATTCATTACTGATGACATATCTTTAGTATTTGTCGTCATTTCACTTCGTGATAACCCAAACAATATACAAGCTTGTTTAACATTATTGTAGTTCATGTGAACTACTCTATACTGTAACTTTTTTTTCCAGTTTTCTTTACTCACATTCACAGTCGTCTTTTTTTTCACACCTCCCTCTATCAATTCCATTTCATTATATTTCTTAATTTTAATTATGTTTTATAACACAATCGTTTAACTATGCAGAGTGATTACATACTGATACAGCATTTTGAGGAAAACTGTTGCTTTTCTGTTATAAGGAAATTTCCTGATTTTTACCTTCTGTCTCTCAAAAACTTCCTGTGACCTGCTTCTCATTATTATAAAGATCTTATTTCAGGAATGCGGAATGTATTAGGAATCTCCACATCATTCACTGCCATTTTTTCCTGTGGATAAAACTTTTTCCGGTAAACAAGAGATTTTATGTTACTAAACATAATACGATTCGAATAACCAATCTAAAATTTAAAGTAACAACAGTGACCTCGTCCTACACTCTGCTCTCCTCCCACAAACACTGCAGCAACAGTGACCTCGTCCTACACTCTGCTCTCCTCCCACAAACACTGCAGCAACAGTGACCTCGTCCTACACTCTGCTCTCCTCCCACAAACACTGCAGCAACAGTGACCTCGTCCTACACTCTGCTCTCCTCCCACAACTCTGCTCTCCTCCCACAAACACTGCAGCAACAGTGACCTCGTCCTACACTCTGCTCTCCTCCCACAAACACTGCAGCAACAGTGACCTCGTCCTACACTCTGCTCTCCTCCCACAAACACTGCAGCAACAGTGACCTCGTCCTACACTCTGCTCTCCTCCCACAATCACTGCAGCAACAGTGACCTCGTCCTACACTCTGCTCTCCTCCCACAAACACTGCAGCAACAGTGACCTCGTCCTACACTCTGCTCTCCTCCCACAAACACTGCAGCAACAGTGACCTCGTCCTACACTCTGCTCTCCTCCCACAAACACTGCAGCAACAGTGACCTCGTCCTACACTCTGCTCTCCTCCCACAAACAATGCAGCAACAGTGACCTCGTCCTACACTCTGCTCTCCTCCCACAAACACTGCAGCAACAGTGACCTCGTCCTACACTCTGCTCTCCTCCCACAAACACTGCAGCAACAGTGACCTCGTCCTACACTCTGCTCTCCTCCCACAAACACTGCAGCAACAGTGACCTCGTCCTACACTCTGCTCTCCTCCCACAAACAATGCAGCAACAGTGACCTCGTCCTACACTCTGCTCTCCTCCCACAAACACTGCAGCAACAGTGACCTCGTCCTACACTCTGCTCTCCTCCCACAAACACTGCAGCACCAGTGACCTCGTCCTACACTCTGCTCTCCTCCCACAAACAATGCAGCAACAGTGACCTCGTCCTACACTCTGCTCTCCTCCCACAAACACTGCAGCAACAGTGACCTCGTCCTACACTCTGCTCTCCTCCCACAAACACTGCAGCAACAGTGACTTCGTCCTACACTCTGCTCTCCTCCCACAATCACTGCAGCAACAGTGACCTCGTCCTACACTCTGCTCTCCTCCCACAATCACTGCAGCAACAGTGACCTCGTCCTACACTCTGCTCTCCTCCCACAAACACTGCAGCAACAGTGACCTCGTCCTACACTCTGCTCTCCTCCCACAAACACTGCAGCAACAGTGACCTCGTCCTACACTTTGCTCTCCTCCCACAAACAATGCAGCAACAGTGACCTCGTCCTACACTCTGCTCTCCTCCCACGAACACTGCAGAAACAGTGACCTCGTCCTACACTCTGCTCTCCTCCCACAAACAATGCAGCAACAGTGACCTCGTCCTACACTCTGCGCTTCCCTTCCGCAAACACTGCAGCAACAGTGACCTCGTCCAGATTAATTATAAACAACTTAGTTTTAATACTCGGTTGCAATTTATTCATGCTTGAATCACCATTATTGTTTATAAGCACTTTCCTAGCTCACCAGTATTCATGTGGAGAGAACGCTGGAAGCGTACTGCTGGGGCTGTGTTTGTTGACCTGACGAACGGTAATTTATGGGAGAGTTGTGCGACACGCCTTATCACCACGCAGCCTGAGAGAGAATGAGTGATGGAAGGAGGTAGTGAGAGAGTATGAGAGGGCGGTAGTGAGAGAGTATGAGAGGGAAGTAGTGAGAGAGTATGAGAGGGCGGTAGTGAGAGAGTATGAGAGGGCGGTAGTGAGAGAGTATGAGAGGGAAGTAGGGAGTATGAGAGGGAGGCATTGGGAGAGGGGGTAGAAAGGAAAGAAGATAAAAGGAGCGAGGCAGGATGAGATAATGAAAAGGAGGAAGGCAGAGAGGATGAATGGCAGGGAAGTAGGCAGAGAAGATGAAAGGGAAGAACATAGAGAGAGGATTAAAATGTGGCAGGAATGGAATGAGGTTGAAATGGAGGGAGGTAGACACAAAATACGAAAGGAAGGAAGGAAGGTAGAGGAGATGAATAAAGGTTGGGAGAGTCATGACAAAGATTGAGATAATGAGAGAGAGAGAGAAAGAGATAATGAGAAGTAGGGAGGAAAGAATGAGAAGTAGGGAGGAAAGAATGAGAGGTAGGGAGAAGAAATAGAAGGTTGGAAGCAAAGAGAAAAAAAGAACGAGGAGAATGGAAGGAGAAAGAATCAGAGAGGAAAGCAGGGCGATAAAATGAACGGGGAAAAAATCGAAAGAAAACAGAGGAAAGATGGGATAATGAAAGGGTGGGAAAGACAGAGAATAAGGAGACAATGAGAGAGAGAAAAGATGGCGGGAGGAAATGAGAACATGATATGAAAATACTTTTATTAAACAAAGTTGTTTACATCCTCATCGTAGTACTAAACTGCTCCCTGTGACAGGTCACTACTCCCTGTGACAGGTCACTACTGCCTGTGACAGGTCACTACTGCCTGTGACAGGTCACTACTGCCTGTGACAGGTCACTACTCCCTGTGACAGGTCACTACTGCCTATGACAGGTCACTACTGCCTATGACAGGTCACTACTGCCTATGACAGGTCACTACTGCCTATGACAGGTCACTACTGCCTATGACAGGTCACTACTGCCTATGATAGGTCACTACTGCCTATGACAAGTCACTACTGCCTATGACAGGTCACTACTGCCTATGACAGGTCACTACTGCCTATGACAGGTCACTACTGCCTATGATAGGTCACTACAGCCTATGACAGGTCACTACTGCCTATGACAGGTCACTACTGCCTATGATAGGTCACTACAGCCTATGACAGGTCACTACTGCCTATGATAGGTCACTACTGCCTATGACAGGTACGCAGTGGGAACAAAAGCTATGCATGACATCTTGTTATATTTCTTCACGCATGATGGGACTGATACTGTAGGTAATGAAATATGACAACTTGAGTTGGGAGATTTCGTTTAAGCGTTGCGAACATTTGCAAGGAATACTCGATAGCGTCAGCATTATTACTTACATAAGGAGCGTTAAACGTGTAGGGACCAGCCGAATAACTAAAACTGGTCAATTAGCAAGAACTCATTTAAGTCCTTTCTAAAAAATTTCTCTTATACTCTCATTTATGGTAATGTAAAAATTAATAATTTTGTACCAGAAGAACCTCAGAATACTTACCTAACCTTATAATAACAAGCGCAATTTAATTTAACCTTATCCAACTAAATATATTTTAGATAAGTTTACAATAATTTAATAATAAACAAACACAATGAAATGTATTTTTCTCGTTAGGTTCAGAATGATTTTTGTGAAATTACTGCATACACAAATTTTAGCTTGCCTTATTCGGCTTGAGGAGCGTTGCTAGTTAAGGCAAAATTGCAAGTTTTATCTGTTCGGCACGACATTATATATACATATACATCTTCTGCTAGCAGTCAAATCCACTGCCAGCAGTATCCTATCCCATATCCCTAAAGCGGCTCGTCCATATGCACCAGGAAAAATCAGACTTTCTTAAGCAGGTAAATGGAGGTTCCACCAACTCAGATGCCCGAGGCACCATTAAAGCATGGAGCAACCTACTCCTGTTTGGCAATGTCTGTCTTGCAGTTCGTGAAAGACGAGGCAAACTGCTAACCACACCAGTCATCAAGGCAGTGCGCAACTACCCAAGAACGGTTAATTGTGTCCCTTTGTCCCTTCATCACAGGAATCACAGAGGTAGACCTAAGAAAAATTCCACTGAAAACGAGAAAATCTGCGCATAGGTTAGCAAAAAATCGAAGAAGGTAATACAGTGGGAGCAATCAAAATAATTACAAGTGACGACACTGTAGCTCCCAAAGATGAGACCACAGCCCAAGCACTAAGAGACAATCATCCAACAAGGGTCACCATAACCGTCAACAACAACCTTGTTTAAGAACCCATCACTGAACAATTAATTTTGCCAGAATCAGAAGTCTGTAAGGCGATAGTGTCATTTCCAGCAGAATTTGCAGGAGGTTACATTGGAATTCGAACACAACGCCTCAAAGAAATGGTACATCCAGTACTCGGTGAATCTGCATCAATTCTTCTCACCGAGTTAACAACTTGCGTCAACAACTCCCTGGCTAGGCGAATACCAGAAGAAATTAAACTTTTATTTTTTTGGAGCCTCACTATACGCTTTGAAGAAAAAGGATGGGGGAATCAGACCCATTGCTGTTGGTAACACATTCGCCTAGAAGCTGTCAGTTTACTCCAGCCACACCACATGGGCTTTCGGGTCTCTCAAGGTAGTGAAGCCGCAGCTCATTCGGCAAGGGCCTACATCAGGGACCTACTAGAAAACAAGGCCGTAGTCAAACTTGAATTTAGAAATGCCTTTAATATGGTGAAGAGAGATGTGGTCTTGCCGGCTGTTCGGGATCGGTTCCCCAGTCTTTTTCCCTTCATTTCAGCTGGCTACAGCAAACCCTCAATTCTTTTGTTTGGTGAACATGAAATTCCCTCATCAGAGGGTGTTCAGCAGGGTGATCCACTCGCTCCACTTCTCTTCTGCTTGGCAGTAAGAGAACTAACTTCCAGCCTACGCAGCGAGCTCAACATATGGTACCAGGTTGATATCACTCTGGCAAGTACTGTAGAGTCCCTGTTAGAGGACCTACAACTGGTGAAGACACAGGGAGAGGCCTTGGGACTCATCCTCAATCCCTCCAAGTGTGAAATAATCACAACCAGGAAATAATCAATGCTCTGCGAACAAGCCTCCTGGAAGTCTCTACTACCACTCCATCCAACAGTACCCTTGGGAGCACCACTGAGTCACCAGGCCATCGACACAGTCCTCAAGGAGAAATTGAATGACCTGAATAGAATGGAATAGAGAATAAGTGATCTTGATGCCCATGATGTCCTGTATCTCCTCACAAGGTGTCTTCCTATACCAAGACTCACTTCCTGAGGTGAACACCCTCTTTTAACATCCCAACACTTGACGAATACGACGCACACCTGAGATCAACCTTTAAGAAGGCACTGAATCTGTCACTAAAGGATCGGCAATGGAATCAGGCAACCCTCCCAGTGCGACTGGAAGGCATAGGGGTGCGCAAAGCAACGCAGGAAGCTTTACCTGCATTTCTGTCTTCGTGTTTGGCATCCACTGAATTAGTCAAGAGGATTGTCCCTAAACGTTTGAGAGACGCGGTAGGAGCTCAAGACCCAAGGTTCACTGAAGCAGCCTTGCGGTGGGACACCCTTGAAGAATCCTCCAGTAGACCAGCTCCTCCTAAAGAGCACAAACAATCCCACTGGGACAAACCGATTATGGAAAAAATCGCCAACATAATGCTCACCAACGCTTCAGGAAAGGACAAAGCTCGTCTCCTTGCGGTGAAGGCAGCACACTCAGAAGATTTCCTTCTAGCTGTTCCCAATTCCCCCTGGACACTCGACTCGACCCACAGGCAATTCGGATTGGTGTTGCTCTTCGCCTAGCCGCCCCCATCCTCACCGAACATAGGTGTATTTGTGGCAGGGCAACGGCTGATCAATTTAGACTTCATGGTCTTGTGTGTCACACATCAGAAGGGAAATATGCCAGACATGAGGAGGTCAACATCATCATAAAGAGAAGCCTCGCCACAGCCCATTGCCCAGCCCAACGGGAACCCCAAGTGCAGAGATCTGACGGAAGTCAAAAGTATCCTGATGGAGCCACTATGCTACCCTGGAAGGATGGAAAGCAGATTGCCTGGAAATACACCTGTGCTGCCACATTGGCAAACCCAGAAGACCCGCAATATGAAGGCCTTCCCCCTTGTTATAACTTCATCTCAATAGGGTCAGAGACCCTTGGAGCATGGGGCAAGTGTGCTCTGAAGTTCCTCAAAGAGCTGGGTGAAAACTCATCATAGAAACCAAGGACCACAGGGCGACGAGCTCCCTCTTTCAGAGACTCAGTGTTGCAATCCAGAGGGGTAATGCCTTTAGCATTCTAGGCACGCGGCCCACCGCTGGGGAGCTGGACGAAGCATTCAAGATGTAGCTCTGAGATGTTATCGATGTTGTTCTACTCCCTACTGTACTTTTGTCAATGTATTCTGTCTTTAAATAAAGTCTACAAAGAATACAGAAAACAATATTCAAACAGTTTCAGCGATAACCTTGACTTTCTCCCTGAATCAAGTGTATTCTTTTTTCTGAGGACGAGGGTCCCCAGCACAGTTCCAGAGGTGGTTCCACATAACACACACACACACACACACACACACACACACACACACACACACACACACACACACACACACATACACAAAGGTTTGCAACAAGACTAGTCCCAGAGCTAAGAGATATGTCCTACGAGGAGAGGGAAATCAACCTGACGACACTGGAGGACAGGAGAGATAGGAGGGACATGATAACGACTTACAAAATACTGAGAGGAATTGACAAGGTGGACAAAGACAGGATGTTCCAGAGATTGGACACAGCAACAAGGGGACACAGTTGGAAGTTGAAGACACAGATGAATCACAGGGATGTTAGGAAGTATTTCTTCAGCCACAGAGTAGTCAGGAAGTGGAATAATTTGGGAAGCGATGTAGTGGAGGCAGGATCCATACATAGCTTTAAGCAGAGGTACGATAAAGCTCATGGTTCAGGGAGAGTGACCTAGTAGCGACCAGTGAAGAGGCGGGGCCAGGAGCTTGGACTCGACCCCTGCAACCTCAACTAGGTGAGTACACACACACACACACACACACACACACACACACACACACACACACACACGCTTATACAACAGGCCTAGTGTCTAATCGACATGTGCCTAGGACAAAATGGTAACTAACAAATGTTTGCAACAAGACTAGTCCCAGAGCTACGGGGATTGTCCTACGAAGAAAGGTTGAGGGAAATCGGCCTGACGACACTGGAGGACAGGAGGGTCAGGGGAGACATGATAACGACATATAAAATACCTCGCGGAATAGACAAGGTGGACAAAGACGGGATGTTCCAGAGAAGGGACACAGACACAAGAGGTCACAATTGGAAGTTGAAGACTCAGATGAATCAAAGGGATGTTAGGAAGTATTTCTTCAGTCATCGAGTAGTCAGGCCGTGGAATAGCCTAGAACGTGACGTAGTGGATGCGGGAACCATACATAGTTTTAGGGCGAGGTATGATAAAGCTCATGGGGCAGGGAGAGAGAGGACCTAGTAGCAATCAGCGAAGAGGCGGGGCCAGGAGCTATGACTCGACCCCTGCAACCACAAATAGGCGAGTACACACTACAGGAACTCATTTTATTCTCCTTCCATTTTGATACTGGTCTTACAAGCAGTGCACACATTTATGCAGACGCATCCAGGAAACAAATGATTTTTAAGCAAATAACACTACTGCGACCAGCTGGGGTTCGAACCCGAAATATTTAACCAGCCTCCGGGGAAGTTAGGTAAATATCTCTACACTTTTTGTCCACTACGCCACCATGCTTCAAACGTTAGGTGCCCAGCAAGTATACTGGGCATGCCAATCCTAACTCAAGCACATTTGTGGCTGTAGAATGCTGCTATTATTAATTTAATTCCTCTCCCGTTTGGATACCGGTCTCACTAGCAGTAAATATGTACGTATTTGCCTTAAAAAACAATTGTTTCATGGGTGCATTAACATGTGTACTGCTCGCGATAAGCATGCAATACATCGAACCTTCAAGTGGATGGGATACAACAGCAGAAAAATGATGCCTGGTTTCACTGCTGTCAGCTAAGAATGGGAAACTGAGGCTGCAATGGGAACAGGCTTACCAAACCTGGACAGATGAAGATTGGAAAAACGTCAACTGGTCTGACGAATAGCGATTTCTGCTGCAACATGCAGATGGCAGAGTCACAGTTTAATGTAAATCTTTGGAATGTAGTGGGAAGGGAAATTTGCAGTATGAATGTGCAGCAGACAAATCTGAAGCAACTACGTGATGTTATCTATCATGGAAATAAATGGTATAAAATACCGACACAATGGAAATATAAACACAAATGCAGTATAATGTGATCCTTTATTGACAACGTTTCACCCACACAGTGGGCTTTTTCAAGTCACACACGGATCTACCTGGGGTTGGAAGGTACGAGGGTATTTATAGGCATGTTCAGAATGTTGAGGTCAGGTGGAGAATGCTGCATCTGATGATCTACCGGGTTGGGTCTTGGGTAGCTTGGCAGGGGTATTGGACAAGTTGTGAGTAGACC
Organism: Cherax quadricarinatus; assembly: GCF_038502225.1. Taxonomy (NCBI): domain Eukaryota; kingdom Metazoa; phylum Arthropoda; class Malacostraca; order Decapoda; family Parastacidae; genus Cherax; species Cherax quadricarinatus. Next base: position 23,973,803 of record NC_091298.1, read on the forward strand.
TTCTGCAGTGTTCTATGTTCTTATGTGGGATAGCGATGAAGAAGTTTCTTGGCGAGTGGTTCAGCTATGTTATAGAAGCCATTGTTCTGGTTGAAATTGTTGGTTGTAGAGATGAGCGATGATTCCAGGATTCTTCTGTATTGAGTGTTGTCTTCTGTGGCTATAAGTCTTGAGTTTCTGTAGTTAATTAAATGGTTGTGTGAATTGCGATGTTGTACACAGGCATTCCTTGTATCGTCAGTCCTGCTTGCATATTGGTGTTCTGAAATACGTGTTTGGAGGTCTCTTGATGTTTCGCCCACATATAATTTGTTGCAGTCATTACAAGGGATTATGTATACCCCTGCAGAGGATGGAGGCTTGTCCTGTCTACTACTGGTGATGTCCTTGATGGTCACCAGTAGTAGACAGGACAAGCCTCCATCCTCTGCAGGGGTATACATAATCCCTTGTAATGACTGCAACAAATTATATGTGGGCGAAACATCAAGAGACCTCCAAACACGTATTTCAGAACACCAATATGCAAGCAGGACTGACGATACAAGGAATGCCTGTGTACAACATCGCAATTCACACAACCATTTAATTAACTACAGAAACTCAAGACTTATAGCCACAGAAGACAACACTCAATACAGAAGAATCCTGGAATCATCGCTCATCTCTACAACCAACAATTTCAACCAGAACAATGGCTTCTATAACATAGCTGAACCACTCGCCAAGAAACTTCTTCATCGCTATCCCACATAAGAACATAGAACACTGCAGAAGGTCTACTCACAACTTGTCCAATACCCCTGCCAAGCTACCCAAGACCCAACCCGGTAGATCATCAGATGCAGCATTCTCCACCTGACCTCAACATTCTGAACATGCCTATAAATACCCTCGTACCTTCCAACCCCAGGTAGATCCGTGTGTGACTTGAAAAAGCCCACTGTGTGGGTGAAACGTTGTCAATAAAGGATCACATTATACTGCATTTGTGTTTATATTTCCATGTTATCTATCATGCTGGGTTTCCAACTCATTAAAAATATTAGTCGCTAAATGTGGGTAAATAACATTTTAAAAAGCTAACAATGCAAGTTATGTATACCAGTAACATTTCTACCAGAAGAGGATAAAAGAACATGCTAAAGAAATTATAATTTTTGAACATTGGCGTTCACACTATTATTTATTCTTGTAGTTGCACCACTCTGCTGATTTTATTTTCGTTAAAGCATCTGATGATGTGTAAGTAAGGACCCTCATCATTTTAACCTCGAACACCATTATATATTCCGCCCATTACTGATTCACTGACAGTTCCAAATGCTGCAAATCTTTGCAGATCCAGTCCATTATTTAAGGACAGTTGTGTTGCAACTCATATTCGCATCCGAATTTCATTCACTAAATTCAACTATAACTAAAAGTAATGCCACAGTTTCTTTCTTTACATCAAAATAATACCTTATGGTAATAATACCTAATGGTAATGCCTATGTTCATTAAGAAGTGTGCGGCGATCACATCACGAACCACTGAACTGCACTTAGATCTTTAGTTTCAGATCCTTGCATCTCCTGATATTACTAAAGAACACTTTACAGTCAAATGGTCCACTACTTTTAATGTACAGCGCTGTGCTACAAACAGAAACAAGACCCTTTGACTTTCTGGTATCATTATTCATTCTTTCTGCTCTCTTGTGCTTTGCAGTGTTCCGATACTTGTCACTATCACTTAACTTTTGTAGTCAAGGAACATTTACAGTATTTACGGCAGCATTTAGTGTCATTACCATCAAGTCTAGTCAGCCACTTTCTATACTTTGTATCACTGAGCCAGTTTCCAAGAAAACGTTGGCTATATTTCTTGTTCATTTGTTTTGCAAATCTATTAATGGTGAAGTACTTATAGAGCTTCACATGACCACCCGTGAAATGCTGAGAATGTGATCGCGAATTAGAAATGGACGTGATGGTGAGTGAGGCAATGGGAGGACGTGCTGTTCATGGACGCGTACAAGACATGTCCACTTATCACTCACATTACACCGTTCAAACATTTTACTGCTTAGCCTAAGATTATATTTTACCAATTATTCAGAAAAAAATATTAAGAGCACTGATGGGAAAACTCGCTCAAAATACAGCCAGATTGAATGAGAAGTCGATAAATTACTGCATGCTAAACACAATAGCTAAATTACATCAAAAGCAGCTATATCTAGCGACAAAGTCACCAAGATGCCAACCCTGCTATCATGTAAACATGGACTAGAATCTTTAGGAAATGTTTCCAGTACCTTGTTGAATCCATGCCACGAAGCATTCAGGTTGTTCTGAGGGCAAAGAAGGGCCCTGCACATTATTAGACGAGTGTACCTAATGAGGTGGCCAATGAGTGTGTGTGTGTGTGTGTGTGTGTGTGTGTGTGTGTGTGTGTGTGTGTGTGTGTGTGTGTGTGTGTGTGTGTGTGTGTGTGTGTGTAGTAAAAATACATGGTCAATTATACAAATAATGCACATGTAAATCATTAAATCATATGTAGCACAAATATTGGCTAGTTTGCGTTCCCGCATGACAATTGACAATATTTCCAAACACGACACACGTGTGGAAGGAACATTAACATTCAGTACAAGAGCGTACAGCGTGAGTGGTCACTGAGTGATGGTTCAACAGGTCGCTAACTCAATATTTTATCCTCTGAACCAACCAACCAACCTACCTACCTACCTACTTGCCTGCCTGCCTACCTACCTACTTACCTCTTTCCCTCTCTCTCTCCCTCCCTCCCTTTCTTTCCCTCCTTCCCTCTCCCTCCCTCCCTTTCTCTCTCTCTCTCTCTCTCTCTCTCTCTCTCTCTCTTTTGGTTATCCGTGTCTATTAACTGAGTTTTTTTGTTGTCTGCTCACGTAAATGAAATTTACAACATAACATTATTTGTGTCAAAACTTTGTAATCTCTATTACATTTTAAGTGTTACGCAATGAAGTTTTAACAAACCCAACAAATTCTTGATTAATTTTTCTTCACCAATTATTTACCTACGGAAAATTAAATGTACCCGATGGTCAGTGGCCAAAAGAATTCAGTTTGAATCCAAAGGTCAAGACAGATCATCAGTGCATTAGAATTAGACGACCTTGGAAAGTTTGTCTAATTCATTATGCCCTTCAGAGTAATCCTTTAAGTCGAGGTAAACGCACTACACTTCCTCTCTACCATCTGTTCTGCCTTAGCCGCAATTCTGCTTCTCTTCTCTCGAACGTTTTAATCTCTCCTCTCTCACTAGCCTGTTCCCAGCGCAAATATCAGAGTTCCTCTCCAACAATCTCATGTTAAGGTTGCAATGGCTTGATTTTGTGCGTTTTTTTATCAGCGTTCAATCATACATCCATTCATTTACTATCGCTTTCATTCTCTCTCTCTCTCCACTCAAACCTTCATCACCCAATCTCACGTGAGGGCAACTTGCTATCTGATGAAAAAATGGGGCAGGATCTAATTATCCATAAAATCAACTTCGAGTAGAAAGATTATATATTGTTCAAAGCAACTAGTAGTTTATAAACACAGGTTAATAAATGGGACACTTGTGCAATATGTATATGGGTATCTGGAGTCGATGTGTTCAGTCCATCAATCAAAACTGACGGACTCAACAAATCGACTCCAGACTGAAGGACAGATTACCTGAAACTCTTCCTCATCTTCCACGTCTCTCTGCACTGGACTGAAGGTAGTGAAAGTATAGAAAATGGGGTTGAAGATGTATGGGGTAAGTTTAAGAATGTAGTGTTAGTGTGTTCAGCAGAAGTTTGTGGTTAAAGGAAAGTGGGTGTGGGAAGGAAGAAGAGCGACTGATGGAATGATGAGGCAAAGAGAGTAGTAAGAGAGAAAAAGTTAGCATATGAGAGGTTTGTACAAAGTAGAAGTGATGCATGGAGTTGGTAACAAGGTGCAACGTAACATTTATGAAGGAATTCAAGGGAGCCTGTAGGCTGGACTTGAGTCCTGGAGATGGGAAGTACAGTGCCTGCACTCTGAAGGAGGGGTGTTAATGTTGCAGTTTTATAACTGTAGTGTAAACAAGCCTCTGGCAAGACAGTGATGGAGTGAAAGATGATAAAAGTTTTTCTTCTTCGGACCACCTTGCCTTGGTGGGAAATAAACTCGACTGAGAAACTCACAATAGCTTCTCAAGTCGCTCTACTGAAAAGACACACAAGCACCAAGGCATGTATACAAGCGCGCGCGCGCGCAGAAACACGTTTGCACAGGTAGAAATGTGAGCTCACATATTCACAAGCATGTGTGCACGTGTACCCGCACGGACATGCACGCACACATGAACGCAAGCACGTGGGCAAGCGCTCACACAGAACCAGTACGGAACCCACATCTGAACAAGCTTGTGAAGAAACTGGAGAATGTTTGGAGGTTTGCAACAAGACTGATCCCAGAGCTAAACAGGTATGAACTATTATGAGACGTTAAAGGACAAGAGGATCAAGGATATGATGACGACATAAAAAACATTGACAGAAATTGATGAGATGGAAAAGGACATTGTTCGAGAGGCAGGAAATAGGAACACGAGGGTACATCTGGAATACGAAACCACAGACGAGTCACAGGGATATTAGAAAGTATATCTTCAGCCTTAGAGTTATTAGAAAACGGACCGACACGGACAGTGAAGTGGTCGAGGCAAGACCCATACTTATCTTCAAGACGAGGTACGATAGAGATCTCTAATTCAACAGAGTGAATACAATAGCGGCCAACGAAGAGTTGGGGGCCAATAGCTGAGACTCGACCCTTGTAACCACACACAGCTGTGCACGCAAAACACACACACACACACACGAAACAAAGTGCAAGGAGGCAGAGGAAAGGTTTGTTCCCAAGGGAAACAGAAATAATAGGAAGACCAAAAACGAGTCCTTGGTTTACCCGAAGGAGTAGGGAGGCAAAAACTAAGTGCAACAGAGAATGGAAAAGGTACAGGAGGCAGAAACGAGTATGCACAGATAAGGAGGGAGGCCCAGCGACAGTACGAAAACGACATAGCATCAAAAGTCAAATCTGACCCGAAACTGCTGTATAGCCACATTAGGAGGAAGACAACAGTCAAGGACCAGGTGATAAGGCTGAGGAAAGAAGGTGGAGAACTCACAAGAAACGATCAAGAGGTATGTGAGGAGCTCAACATGAGATTTAAGGAAATATTTACAGTGGAGACAGGAAGGCCTCTGGGAGGACAGACCAGATGGAAACGCCAGCAAGGAATACACCAACAAGTGTTGGACGACATACATACAGATGAGGAGGTGAAGAAACTGCTAAGGGACATCGATACCTCAAAGGCAATGGGACTGGACATCTCCCCGTGGGTCCTTAGAGAGGGAGCGGATATGCTGTGCGTGCCACTTACCACAATCTTCAACACGTCCCTGGAAACTGGGCAACTACCTGAGGTATGGAAGACGGCAAATGTAGTTCCCATTTTTAAAAAAGGAGACAGAAAAGAGGCTCTAAACTATAGACCTGTGTCATTGACGTGTATAGTATGCAAAGTTATGGAGAAGATTATCAGGAGGAGAGTGGTGGAGCACCTGGAACGGAACAAGAGTATAAATGCCAACCAGCACGGATTCATGGAAGGCAAACCCTGCATCACAAACCTTCTGGAGTTTTATGATAAAGTAACAGAAGACATGAGAGAGAGGGGTGGGTTGATTGCATCTTCTTGGACTGCAAGAAGGCCTTTGACACAGCTCCTCACAAGACATTAGTGCAGAAGCTAGAGGATCAGGCGCATATAACAGGAAGGGCACTGCAATGGATCAGAGAATACCTGACAGGGAGGCAACAACGAGTCATGGTACGTAATGATGTATCACAGTGGGCACCTGTGACGAGCGGGGTCCCACAGGGGTCGGTCCTAGGACCAGTACTATTTTTGGTATATGTGAACGACATGGTGGAAGGGTTAGACTCAGAAGTGTCCCTGTTTGCAGATGATGTGAAGTTAATGAGGAGAATTAAATCAGATGAGGACCGGGCAGGACTTCAAAGAGACCTGGACAGACTGGACACCTGGTCCAGCAAATGGCTTCTCGAATTTAATCCCGCCAAATGCAAAGTCATGAAGATAGGGGAAGGGCACAGAAGACCGCAGACAGAGTATAGGCTAGGTGGCCAAAGACTGCAAACCTCACTCAAGGAGAAAGATCTTGGGGTGAGTATAACACCGAGCATGTCTCCGGAAGCACACATCAACCAGATAACTGCTGCAGCATATGGGCGCCTGGCAAACCTGAGAACAGCATTCTGATACCTTAGTAAGGAATCGTTCAAGACTCTATACACCGTGTATGTCAGGCCCATACTGGAGTATGCAGCACCTGTTTGGGACCCGCACTTGATAAAGCACGTCAAGAAACTAGAGAAAGTACAAAGGTTTGCGACAAGGTTACTTCCAGAGCTAAGGGGAATGTCCTATGAAGAAAGGTTAAGGAAAATCGGCCTGACGACACTGGAAGACAGGAGGGTCAGGGGAGACATGATAACGACATATAAAATACTGCGCGGAATAGACAAGGTTGACAAAGACAGGATGTTCCAGGGAGGGGACACAGAAACAAGAGGTCACAATTGGAAGTTGAAGACACAAATGAGTTAGAGAGATATTAGGAAGCATTTCTTCAGTCATAGAGTTGTCAGGCAGTGGAATAGCCTAGAAAATGACGTAGTGGAGGCAGGAACCATACATAGTTGTAAGACGAGGTTTGATAAAGCTCATGGAGCAGGGAGAGGGCGCAGTAGCAACCGGTGAAGAGGCGGGGCCTGGAGCTAAGAATCGACCCCTGCAACCACAAATAGGTGAGTACACACACACACACATACACATATACACACACACACATACACACACATATATACACACACATATATACACACACACATATATACACACACACATACACACATACACACACACACACATACACACACACACACACACACATATATACACACACACACATATACACACACATCATTCAGGACCCTGTACACCGTGTACGTTAGGCCCATATTGGAGTATGCGGCACCAGTTTGGAACCCACACCTAGCCAAGCACGTAAAGAAACTAGAGAAAGTGCAAAGGTTTGCAACAAGACTAGTCCCAGAGCTAAGAGGTATGTCCTACGAGGAGAGGTTAAGGGAAATCAACCTGACGACACTGGAGGACAAGAGAGATAGGGGGGACATGATAACGACATACGAAATACTGAGAGGAATTGACAAGGTGGACAAAGACAGGATGTTCCAGAGATTGGACACAGTAACAAGGGGACACAGTTGGAAGCTGAAGACACAGATGAATCACAGGGATGTTAGGAAGTATTTCTTCAGCCACAGAGTAGTCAGTAAGTGGAACAGTTTGGGAAGCGATGTAGTGGAGGCAGGATCCATTCATAGCTTTAAGCAGAGGTATGATAAAGCTCACGGCTCAGGGAGAGTGACCTAGTAGCGATCAGTGAAGAGGCGGGGCCAGGAGCTCAGACTCGACCCCCGCAACCTCAACTAGGTGAGTACAACTAGGTGAGTACACACACACATATACACACACACTATATATATATATATATATATATATATATATATATATATATATATATATATATATATATAAATATATATATATATATGTGTGTGTGTGTGTGTGTGTGTGTGTGTGTGTGTGTGTGTGTGTGTGTGTGTGTGTGTGTGTGTGTGTGTGTGTGTGTGTGTGTGTGTGTGTCACTGTGTGACTTGCGACATGGGTAGGTCAGGTACTGCAGTTTGCTCTCTTAACCACAGACAACATGGCACTGCTGAAAACAGTCAAATGGGTGGCTTTTGAAGAACCCTTGAACAGTTAAAATGTTATACAATTAAATGAACATATCCTATGTGAATGTGTGACATAGTTATTAGAGGACCGTTGGATGTTAACAAAGGGTCTTGCATGCGTGCACATGACTGTGTGCGCGCGAGAGTGAAAGAGAAAATTAGTAGCAGGTAGTCACTCACTCTCACTCTCTCTCTCACACACACACACACACACACACACACACACACACACACACACGTGCGAGCGGGAAGAACTGAATGCATTAATAGGAGTCACTACAAAGGATCACAGAATACCTGACAAACTAAGACACATGTGCAACATCTGGGTATCTTTATTGTAGACGTTTCGCCATCCAGTGGCTTTATCAATACAAATTCCAGGACGTAACGAAGACAGTAGAACTATGTACAGAGTAGGTGCGAAGAGCACCGTAGTCGTGGAGATTCTGAAGCAGAAGCAAGGCGCCTGACGCTTATATACTAACGTCAGGTGAAAATGAGACGTGTAGCAGACGAGGGCATAGTCACTGGTAGGCGGAATTCCCCAGTGGAAGTAGGTCCTAGCCAAAGAGATGGGTTAGTTGTAGTAGTTGTCGTAGTCGTGAAGGTTATATGTACATGTCCTCAGAATCAAGATTCCGTGATGTTGCTGTGTCTGACAAGTTGTACAAGAATGGTATACAATACCGACATGATGAAACTAAGACACATGTGCAACATCTGGGTATCTTTATTGTTGCACATGTGTCTTAGTTTCATCGTGTCGGTATTGTATACCATTCTTGTACAACTTGTCAGACACCGCAACATCATGGAATCTTGATTCTGAGGACATGTACATAACCTTCACGACTACGACAACTGCTACTACAATTAACCCATCTCTTTGGGTAGGACCTACTTCCACTGGGGAATTCCGCCTACCAGTGACTATGCCCTCGTCTGCTACACGTCTCATTTTCACCTGACGTTAGTATATAAGCGTCAGGCGCCTTGCTTCTGCTTCAGAATCTCCACGACTACGGTGCTCTTCGCACCTACTCTTAGGTTGAGGGACTGATTACCTCATCTTCTGTACATAGTTCTACTGTCTTCAAGTTATGTCCTGGAATTTGTATTGATAAAGCCACTGGATGGAGAAACGTCTACAATAAAGATACCCAGATGTTTCACATGTGTCTTAGTTTCATCATGTTGTTATTGTATACCATTCTTGTACAATACCTGACTGACTGAGAAGAAATGTAGGAATAGGCCTGAGTGACGAGTAAGGTTCCACAGGAGAAAGTATTCCGGATACCTGAACATGATAAAAGACTCAAAGGTATATCTGGTCGCACATTTTTTTATACAGATCAATTTTACAGGCTACTTCAGCTTACTTCAAAGCCCAGCCCTATCTAAGGTATACTACCCATCCCTCAGGAGGCGACCCACAACAGTCAATTAACACCCAGTACCTACTTACTGCTAGGTGAACAGGGGTAGCAGAAGTAAAGAAACATGCCCCGAGTTTCTAGCCATACCAGGGATCGAACCACGGACACTAAGTTTATGAGCTGAGTGCGCTACCAAACGAGTCACGGGCCATCTAATGTAAGCCTAAAAACGGATATGGATACATCTAAAGTGGCTATAGGAAATCAATCCCAACAAATACAAAGTTACGAAAACTGGTGAGAGAGGCAAAGAAGACCAGATACAGTACAGACTCTGGGGAACAAAACCTGCAAACTTCACTCAAGGAGAAGAACCTCGGATTAGCATAATGCGGAGCACACTGCTTCAGGAGAACATCATCCGAATAACTTCCGTCGCAAATGCAACATCTAACAAACCTAAGATTAGCTTTCAGGAATTTCAACAGAGTCATTCAAGACACTATAGAGCTTTAAAACAAAAACACACACATGAGTAATAGGGATATTAGCAAATATTTTTTCAGCTTGAAACGACCTGGACAGTGAAATAGCTTAGGCACGATCCATACCAAACTAAGTCAACAGGACAATGAACACGGGTCAGCTGCCAGAGATCTGGAGGATAATGAATGTAGTCCCAATATTTAGGAAAGGAGACAGAGAGGAAGCACTGAACTACAGATCAAGATCACTGACATGCATACTATGCAAAGTAATGGAGAAGATAACAAGACAGAAAGTGACAGACCATTTTGAGAGACGTGGTTTCATAAATGATAACAAACATGGGTTCATAATTGGCAAATCTTGTCTTACCAACATGTTAAAGTACTATGATGAAGTAACAGAAATGAGTTAGAAGGGTGAACTGAGTTTTCTTAAACGCCAAGAAGTCATTCGATACTGTACCCCACAAGAGACGGGCAATAACGCGAGGTGCGAGCAGGAATAACAAGGAACGTACTCCGTTGGATCCAGGAGTACCTTAGTGGAAGGAAGCAAAGAATGACTATCCTGGATGAGATGTAAGAATGAGGAAAAGTAACAAGTTGGGTTCCACAAGGATCGGTATTAGCACTGATTTATGTGAATGGCATATCAGCTGGGAATGAATCAGATGTTTCTTTGCTTGTTGATGACGTAAAAGAGGAAAATATAAGCCCATGAGGACAGGAAAAAATATATAAATGGATTTGGACAAACTTGAAGATTGGTCAGATAAATGGTTACATGAATTCAATCGCATCAAGTGCAAGGTTATTGAGGAAGAAGCACGACAACCAGACATGTATAGACTCGGGGAACCGAGACTGCAAAGAAACCTAAGGGAGAGCATTGCACCAGGTATATCGCCGGAGGCACATATCAACTGAATAATCTCTGCAGCCAATGCTTGCCTGGTGAAGCAAAGAGCAGCCGTCAGGTATCTCAAAACAAGAGCATTTCTGGGCCTTTATGCAACATGTCAGTGCAGAGATATGCACCGATACTAGTTCCAACACTATCTCAAAGGAACCGCCACCATTTAAACATTGCCATACACAACCTCTTTTCCCAACTATACTTATTTCTCATCGCATAAATATCCAGTACCATCCCACCGCAAGCACTAAAATCAAGTAACCACTGCCCACCTGCTGCATTCACCACCGCTGTAACATCATACAAAGGGATCACCACACAACCAGCAACTGACGCTAATACACAATCACCAAAATATAACACTAATCGGTTTCACCTGTCAAGCGAGTGAGAGAGAGCTGGAAAGGTGAGAGAGTGAGAGTCAGTAGTTAGGAACATAAGAGTGGTTCAGAAAAATGTCAAAAGGTAATATTTGAGAAGTATATACTGTAGACAAAATGATCGAGTTGCCTTGATGAAGGGGTCACTTAGATGTCAGGGGAATAACTACGTATCAGTTACACCAGTCACACCTTTCCTGTTGTGAAAATAAACAACGAAAAGTAATAACCCTCAAAAAATAGACAAAAGGATAAATATACAGATATGATAAAAATCATATACCTTTATTACATTTAATCATGAAAAACAAATTTACCTTAAAACACGAGAAAATAATATAAGGGATATAATTTCTTGAGGCGATTACACACTTAATAAAAACGTCTCCCCTTGAAGAGGAGCAGAACACAAAGATTAATCACACTAGCCGTAGCTTCAGAGTTCAAGTGGAGATCTTCTCAAGTTCTATTCAGGACAACCAGCAGTTGAAACAAACTGACTTTCTCTTAGAGCTCAACTTCCAGGTGGTTTTCAATGCACTGTTACTGAAGTGAACATTCTCAAAGTGAGGATCGTGTTTCGCACTGTGTATCAAGTAGGTCTTAGAGTGGTCGGGAAGCTGAGATGGTTTTCCTCATAGAAGTAGCTCGGTTACACAAATCACTTCTTAAATCCAAGCATCAAGCCAAATTCTGCTTCGCAATAGCTCATTCATGCGGTCCCACTACACGGATAGGAAGTTGTCTGGAGAGTGAATATACTTTAAGTCCTTAACCTCACTCATCCTGACCATTAAATAAAGATTAAAACCAAGAGGCGAAGTGGAAAATCCCAGAGTAGGCATCGAAGGTACGAATTCTGGAATATACATAGCGCTGTTAATTGCAGAACTCAGACATTAAATGAGGGGGAAGAAAAGACAACGTACTTGTCATAATGCATCCCGGAAAAAATATCTAATTACAATAAAGGCCCTACTCTTTTCCTGAAATGAGGGGCTGGATGAGAGAGAAAAAGGAGACAGTAGACAAAGGACTAAAGAAGTAGAAAGGAAGAACATGGAATAATTAAAACATATAGAGGAGAAAGATAAATGAAAGTAATTTCAGTGTTTAAAAAAGGCTTTAGAAAACACAAAATAGAGAAGAAGGGAAAACAAGGACTTGGGAAAGCAGTGAATGGTGATATTTGTAGAGGTAAGTGTTTCGACGATAGGGAGGTGTGTAAAAAGCAAAGTGAGTCAACTTTAGTATTCCTAAATGCACTAATAAAAGACTGAGGCAATGTGAATCAGGAAAATAAAGGAAAACCGGGTGTTACTTGAGAAGGAATGGTAAGCAGCCTGAGAATGGAGGATAATTAGATAAAATTAAAAAAAAAATGTACTAAGATTGAAAAAAAGAGGCAGACCAGCAGAGTAATGATTAAGATCATTAACCAGTGTGGTAGAAGAGAACCACAGGACAGACACGATTACTTCTCGAAAGCCTTTCACCAAATTCACACTACCCGCATCCTCTCTCCCAAATATACCATTACTTGACAAAAGTGCTACATTATACAACACCGAAATACCCAACTAACAGCTACATCCTAATCCTGACAAGACTTTCTTACACCTCGACAGACTTCTCCATCTCCTCTACATATTAACTAAGGACACTGAAGAAAAATAAATGGATTATTTAATATCTGGTAGACAAATGCATTGAAAACAAGAGCTGTTGGATATACCTGTCTGGGTTTGGATGTTCTCTGTTTTTTCAGGTCGGCCTAAGACCGGGTTTCCTTGCTGTTATTTTAACCAGGCTGTTGCTGTTTGTGGCATCCTTGGCTGACTGATCAACCTGCTGGTTGATCTGGTATTTGGCCTACGTAGTGGTCACGTTTCTTCTTAAAAGTCGTTTATTTTCGTTCGAGCAATATTTCTGACATTTGGTAGTAGCACTCTGGAGTCTCTGGCTACGGTTGGTAATCGTTTTCTTTTATTAGACTCAAAGTGCTGCTGTTTTTCAAAGGGGTTTATTTTACACTTACTCCCATAACTTTCATTCTAGTAAGTTATGGTTTTGGAATCAAGACCTCAAGCACCTTCCATGTATATATTATTATGAATTTCTCTCGTCTCTGCTATAGAGTACAATCTAAGTACTTCGAAGCATTCCCATAACTTCAAATACTTTATTGGCTCTTTGTGGGCAATAAACAATCTTTATGCACTTCCAAGCTCTGATATCTCTCCTGCCTTGAATATAACTGTGAACACAGAGCAAAACTCTACACGCAAGAGTAAATATGATTTGAATATTACCATCACTGGCGTTAGTTCTTGTGTTTTGATAGTTATCTGTTTCCACTCTGTTATTTTTTGTGGCACATGCTGCATCTGTCTTACTGTTTCCTGAAAGACAGGTCATCCGACAATGTTATACCCAAGTCCTTTAAATGTTTATTTTCTTCTATAAGATGATCTACTTGTGTTTTGTGCTGATTTTGCGTTCATTATTCTTTTCAAACCTAAGCAGATGGAATCTGTTACAAATAACGTGTTATTTTCCTTTAACAAATGGAAGACACTGTTAATATATGCTGACAATTTATCCATGTCTTCAAATGAAGCGACTTTCAAGCATAATTTGGGATCCGCAAAGGATATGAAATTGTGGTTAGTGCTTTTATCTGTCTGCTCTGAGGAAGCAAATAAGTAAAGGTGCCAAAGGTTTTCTTATCTAAGACTAGATTTTGTTTTGTTTACAATTACTTTGTGGTCTGTCAGAAATATCCGGTTTTTTTTTCTATTATACTTGTAGTCCACATGTACTGTACATTGTTTTTTTTTTCGCAGCCTCCATGATTTTCTCATAATGACAAGCACGATCTTTCCACTTTGCCTTTATACTGCCTTGGGTAGTTTGCGTAATCTTCTTAAAAATTTAAATAAAATCAATACACTGACACATCATCACGCTCTCAAAGACTTGTGTGCAATGTGAGTTCTCCTTGTCAGTAAATGTTTGCTACTGCACTGCTGCCTCCTGTGTGCCAAGGAGCTGTCTTCACTTTTTAAGATCGCTGGGATTGCAACTTGAGGCTTGTCCCGAGTATGTTGCATTTTATTCGACGTGCGTCACACACCCATCTATGCACCGGTGAACTAGCAACTCAAGTGTTAACAGGCCTGCGCCCCACTGATATGCTTATTGGTAGTTCAACAGCCAATCACGTGAAAGCCCACGAAATCAGCCAAGGTAAGTTCTTCAACGTAACTTGTTGAGGCAGCAGACTTACACTTTCCTCTGGTCGTGTTCAGTGTTGCCTGAGTGGCTCTAATTTGTACCATTTCCAATCTGTATTTTCTCTCTCTCTTGCATTATGTTGTATACAGTGTTTATATTGGTGAAGGAATACACGGGTAAAGATATCTACCCCTGCTTGTTTGCCTTGCCCTCGCTTTGACCTGCCAAATTCTCCTGCCTGCTGACTTATTCACGGCCGAGTGCGACAGGCCATCAGACAACCACCTGAGCTCGTAATGCAACTCGATCTAAGCGTTTTATTCAAAGATAATGAATATTTCTGAGTACTTTCCGCTTTTTATACACGAGATCAAAGAATCAGCCGCAGCCGTTGCATACCTAGGCAAGTCTATTTCTTTTTCGAATCTGAATTACTTGTGCTTATGTCAACTATATGATTTGTAGAACAGACAGAGGTAACAAGGAAACTATCAGGATCTTCTACTTTCCTTTCATTGAGTGGACTGCAGAACATTTGATTCATACTGTTCTTTCGGTATTTCACTACTTTCATTTTCGTCATTAGTGTCTGAACTTACTGTAAATTATTTTTTTTTCCAATTTCCTGAATGACTGTTTTCCCCCTTGTATTCTTCTTCCATCTGGTGTGTGTTTTAGTTTCTGTCCAACATCGGTAATCTCCTGGGTCAGATTATCTTTAATTAGCGTTGATATATGCCCAGTTTTTAGCAGTTCGCCAACTTTTATTCTTCTGTACATTCTCCTGCGTTCTCTTTCTGTAACTGATCTTGTAAGATTTCTCATCGATTCACATTTTACACAGACCTTGTATACTTCTGTACTCACCTCTTCCATGCACTAGTGGGGGGTTAAAGTTGTTTAGAAAATGAGCGATACTTCTCTTTTTATCAAGGGAAAATTGCATAGAAAGAAAACAGAAAGTGATGGAAAATTAAAGGTAAGTAGAGTTACGAACAGATGAATATCCTATTAAGTGGAGACTTCAATGACTACACAACAAGAATAATGAAAACAGGACGACAGAAATATTAGCAGTAGTTTTGAAAGAACGCCAAACAAAACAAGAAAAGAATATTTGGAGAATAACATGACAGTAATTTAGATTTTGATAGAGGTGAGGGATGGAAACATGAGAAAGCGAGAAAGCAAAGTGAAGGAGAGGAATTACACAGGAATGCAAGCGTTCCTAAATGACATTCAGTAGAAGAGAAAGATGTAAGACAAGGCAATAAATGAGATGACAGAGAATCCTTGACTTATCTCAGGAAACCAAACACAGATTTGAACAAGCAAGAAAGGGTTTATAAACACTTAAATAGCGGAAAAAAAGGCTAAGAGTTAACCAGGCATTGTGAACAAGATCTTCACTACTGGTGGTGCTCAAGTCTTCACTACTGGTGGTGCTGAAGTCTTCACTACTGGTGGTACTCAAGTCTTCACTGCTGGTGGTGCTGAAGTCTTCACTACTGGTGGTGCTCAAGTCTTCACTACTGGTGGTGCTGAAGTCTTCACTACTGGTGGTGCTCAAGTCTTCACTACTGGTGGTGCTGAAGTCTTCACTACTGGTGGTGCTCAAGTCTTCACTACTGGTGGTGCTGAAGTCTTCACTACTGGTGGTGCTCAAGTCTTCACTGCTGGTGGTGCTGAAGTCTTCACTACTGGTGGTGCTCAAGTCTTCACTACTGGTGGTGCTCAAGTCTTCACTACTGGTGGTGCTGAAGTCTTCACTACTGGTGGTGCTCAAGTCTTCACTACTGGTGGTGCTGAAGTCTTCACTACTGGTGGTGCTAAAGTCTTCACTACTGGTGGTGCTAAAGTCTTCACTACTGGTGGTACTCAAGTCTTCACTACTGGTGGTGCTCAAGTCTTCACTACTGGTGGTGCTGAAGTCTTCACTACTGGTGGTGCTGAAGTCTTCACTACTGGTGGTGCTGAAGTCTTCACTACTGGTGGTGCTCAAGTCTTTACTACTGGTGGTGCTCAAGTCTTTACTACTGGTGGTGCTCAAGTCTTCACTACTGGTGGTGCTCAAGTCTTCACTACTGGTGGTGCTCAAGTCTTCACTACTGGTGGTGCTCAAGTCTTCACTACTGGTGGTGCTGAAGTCTTCACTACTGGTGGTGCTCAAGTCTTCACTACTGGTGGTGCTCAAGTCTTCACTACTGGTGGTGCTCAAGTCTTCACTACTGGTGGTGCTGAAGTCTTCACTACTGGTGGTGCTCAAGTCTTCACTACTGGTGGTGCTCAAGTCTTCACTACTGGTGGTGCTCAAGTCTTCACTACTGGTGGTACTCAAGTCTTCACTACTGGTGGTGCTCAAGTCTTCACTACTGGTGGTGCTCAAGTCTTCACTACTGGTGGTGCTCAAGTCTTCACTACTGGTGGTGCTCAAGTCTTCACTACTGGTGGTACTCAAGTCTTCACTACTGGTGGTGCTCAAGTCTTCACTACTGGTGGTACTCAAGTCTTCACTACTGGTGGTACTCAAGTCTTCACTACTGGTGGTGCTCAAGTCTTCACTACTGGTGGTGCTCAAGTCTTCACTACTGGTGGTGCTCAAGTCTTCACTACTGGTGGTGCTGAAGTCTTCACTACTGGTGGTGCTGAAGTCTTCACTACTGGTGGTGCTCAAGTCTTCACTACTGGTGGTGCTCAAGTCTTCACTACTGGTGGTGCTCAAGTCTTCATTACTGGTGGTGCTCAAGTCTTCACTACTGGTGGTGCTCAAGTCTTCACTACTGGTGGTGCTCAAGTCTTCACTACTGGTGGTACTCAAGTCTTCACTACAGGTGGTGCTGAAGTCTTCACTACTGGTGGTGCTCAAGTCTTCACTACTGGTGGTACTCAAGTCTTCACTACTGGTGGTGCTCAAGTCTTCACTACAGGTAGTGCTCAAGTCTTCACTACTGGTGGTGCTCAAGTCTTCACTACAGGTGGTGCTGAAGTCTTCACTACTGGTGGTGCTCAAGTCTTCACTACTGGTGGTACTCAAGTCTTCACTACTGGTGGTGCTCAAGTCTTCACTACTGGTGGTGCTCCTTGGTGTCCCATCACAAGATTACTTATTCTAAAAACGTCTGAAAATCAACTCACGTTTGCAGAGTATCGCAGTTAAAACTGCTGAATGATTTTGGCCGCCAATTTTTTCCCTTTCTCCTCTATTGAAAGTCTATTCTTGCAACACATTATTGATGTGGAGTTGCTGTTGGTGTATTTTTTTCTATATTTCGCTGAAAATCATCGTTAGAATAATTGTTTTATCCCATCGACTTAACGTTACCTGACTAAAGTCAGTACCTGACCTGCCGGACTGTGGTTCCTACGTCGGATTGGGTGCGGCCGGCAATAACAGCCTGGTAAATCAGGCCCTGATCCACAGCGAGGCCTGGTCATGGGGGCGCTGACCCCCGGACCACCCTCCTGGTATAATCCAGGTATTACCATACCTGCCAGTCCATAATTATTTTAGGTTCAATTCATTAGTTTTTCCTCATACTGTCACTGCATATAAACACTGAGGTGTATTTCTCTCAGCGTATCTATAATGAAAGTTTACTCTAGTCCCTCTGGTGGTGAAAAGTTTACTTTAATCCTGTTTGATGGTGAAAAGCTTACGAGCAGCCTTCATGACCCTCGTGTAGCTGATAGGCTCAAAATCCAATTAACCAACGAACCTACCATCAATAAAGGACATATATACCGAGAGGTGTATGTCTCTCAGTGTATATACAACGATAGTTTACTTTAATTCCTATTTCAGAGAGTGAAGTACAGTACTCCCGACAGGTAGTAAACAGGTTACGTGCAGTTTTAATGACCCCGCCACTGTCAACCTATTTACAAAAATCACAATCATTTGTTCACCAGCTGCCTTTCCAACAAGGCACAGACATCATCCGATAATGACCAATCAAACCCAAATATCACAATCAAACTTTCTGATTTTCCTCGCTGCTCCTACACATTCTTTTAATCAACAAGTCTTGTTATTTTCTTTCTAAACTACACATCTTCCTTTCTTATATTGTACATTTCATAAAGCCGGTCGGGTTTAATTTCATGTCTTATTCTTTGCGCAATATTCACAATACACTGATCTTGAACTCGACATTTCCACTGTTTCTAACTTCTTTGTTGAAACATTCATGACTTGTATATTCATACATGCTAATACACTTATGCCTACCTAAGTCAAATATATTCACTATTTTCATAGTGCTTCTTCCAAACTCACCTACAATTTTCTTATTCCTCTTCCCATCCCTTGATATTTTTCTACATTCGAAGGGCGTGTAACTTCGTTTACACACCCTTCGAAACTCCTCGCTATTGTACAATGTACTTTTGTACTGTGAGTAGTTGTACAATGTACAAAGGTATTGCAAAATACCTTTGTGTCATCAGCAAACAGCAGCAAAACGCAGATTTTATCAGCTTTACAAGCTTCAGCATACCTAAAGCATTTCCCTCATTACTCATGCGCTTTAATGAGTTATTATTATGATTATACATAAACGAATATTTAAATGTTAAATTTTTAAGAAGGTTTTAAATCAGTTTTTAAGTTATTTGGACAATTTTTATTAAGCGAATCGCATTGTAAAATTGCGTGAAAATATGTCCGAATTTTTCACTCCCTTCGTGAAAGGCTTTCGTTGCATTTTGCATTTTATTTTAGCTTTCGCTGCATAGAAAGACTGGCCACTTGGAAATCCTGGCCATCGAAGTCTAGTAGTGCCGCTATACATAACCAGGACTGGCGCATTAAGCAGAGTTTAGTACTGTTGGTAATGCAGGCATCACAATGCTACACTTCAGCATACGGTCTTTTACTGCTGCAAATAAGATCGGGATGTAGATAGAGCAATATATAACCATAAATGACACAATAACACGAAGCTCGGCTCTGCACGCCAAGAGGGGGAACCTAATTGCTTCACGCCCCGGTGTGGTTTGCAGGGCTACGTGATGAGTTCCCGGGATGATGATGTTCGAATGTTGTGTTGTCCAGTGTTACGTGATGAGTTCCCGGGATGATGATGTTCGAATGTTGTGTTGTTGTCCAGCGTTACGTGATATGTTACTTAAGTTGATATCATGTGGAATAGTGTGTATCGAGTGTTACGTGACGTGTTATCTGGGATTGTATCCAGTGTTACGTGACGTGTTATCTGGGATTGTATCCAGTGTTACGTGACGTGTTATCTGGGATTGTATCCAGTGTTACGTGACGTGTTATCTGGGATTGCATCCAGTGTTACGTGACGTGTTATCTGGGATTGTATCCAGTGCTACGTGACGTGTTATCTGGGATTGTATCCAGTGTTACGTGACGTGTTATCTTGGGTTGTATCCAGTGCTACGTGACGTGTTATCTGGGATTGTATCCAGTGTTACGTGACGTGTTATCTTGGGTTGTATCCAGTGCTACGTGACGTGTTATCTGGGATTGTATCCAGTGTTACGTGACGTGTTATCTGGGATTGTATCCAGTGTTACGTGACGTGTTATCTGGGATTGTATCCAGTGCTACGTGACGTGTTATCTGGGACTGTATCCAGTGTTACGTGACGTGTTATCTGGGATTGTATCCAGTGTTACGTGACGTGTTATCTGGGATTGTATCCAGTGTTACGTGACGTGTTATCTTGGGTTGTATCCAGTGCTACGTGACGTGTTATCTGGGATTGTATCCAGTGTTACGTGACGTGTTATCTGAGATTGTATCCAGTGTTACGTGACGTGTTATCTGGAAATGTATCCAGTGTTACGTGACGTGTTATCTGGGACTGTATCCAATGCTACGTGACGTGTTATCTGGGATTGTATCCGGTGTTACGTGACGTGTTATCTGGGACTGTATCCAGTGCTACGTGACGTATTATCTGGGATTGTATCCAGTGCTACGTGACGTGTTATCTGGGATTGTATCCAGTGCTACGTGACGTGTTATCTGGGATTGTACCCAGTGTTACGTGACGTGTTATCTGGGATTGTATCGTGCTATGTGGCGTGTTATCTGGGATTGTATCCAGTGCTACGTGGCGTGTTATCTGGGATTGTATCGTGCTACGTGGCGTGTTATCTCGGATTGTGTCCAGTGCTACGTGACGTGTTATCTGTGATTGTATCCAGTGCTACGTGGCGTGTTATCTCGGATTGTATCCAGTGCTACGTGACGTGTTATCTGGGATTGTATCGTGCTATGTGGCGTGTTATCTGGGATTGTATCCAGTGCTACGTGGCGTGTTATCTGGGATTGTATCGTGCTACGTGGCGTGTTATCTCGGATTGTATGCAGAGCTACGTGAAGTGTTATCTGGGATTGTATCGTGCTACGTGACGTGTTATCTGGGATTGTATCCAGTGCTACGTGACGTGTTATCTGGGATTGTATCCAGTGTTACGTGACGTGTTATCTGGGATTGTATCCAGTGTTACGTGACGTGTTATCTGGGATTGTATCCAGTGTTACGTGACGTGTTATCTGGGATTGCATCCAGTGTTACGTGACGTGTTATCTGGGATTGTATCCAGTGCTACGTGACGTGTTATCTGGGATTGTATCCAGTGTTACGTGACGTGTTATCTTGGGTTGTATCCAGTGCTACGTGACGTGTTATCTGGGATTGTATCCAGTGTTACGTGACGTGTTATCTGGGATTGTATCCAGTGCTACGTGACGTGTTATCTGGGATTGTATCCAGTGCTACGTGACGTGTTATCTGGGATTGTATCCAGTGTTACGTGACGTGTTATCTGGGATTGTATCCAGTGTTACGTGACGTGTTATCTGGGATTGTATCCAGTGTTACGTGACGTGTTATCTGGGATTGCATCCAGTGTTACGTGACGTGTTATCTGGGATTGTATCCAGTGCTACGTGACGTGTTATCTGGGATTGTATCCAGTGTTACGTGACGTGTTATCTTGGGTTGTATCCAGTGCTACGTGACGTGTTATCTGGGATTGTATCCAGTGTTACGTGACGTGTTATCTGGGATTGTATCCAGTGCTACGTGACGTGTTATCTGGGATTGTATCCAGTGCTACGTGACGTGTTATCTGGGATTGTATCCAGTGTTACGTGACGTGTTATCTTGGGTTGTATCCAGTGCTACGTGACGTGTTATCTGGGATTGTATCCAGTGTTACGTGACGTGTTATCTTGGGTTGTATCCAGTGCTACGTGACGTGTTATCTGGGATTGTATCCAGTGTTACGTGACGTGTTATCTGGGATTGTATCCAGTGCTACGTGACGTGTTATCTGGGACTGTATCCAGTGTTACGTGACGTGTTATCTGGGATTGTATCCAGTGTTACGTGACGTGTTATCTGGGATTGTATCCAGTGTTACGTGACGTGTTATCTTGGGTTGTATCCAGTGCTACGTGACGTGTTATCTGGGATTGTATCCAGTGTTACGTGACGTGTTATCTGAGATTGTATCCAGTGTTACGTGACGTGTTATCTGGAAATGTATCCAGTGTTACGTGACGTGTTATCTGGGACTGTATCCAATGCTACGTGACGTGTTATCTGGGATTGTATCCGGTGTTACGTGACGTGTTATCTGGGACTGTATCCAGTGCTACGTGACGTATTATCTGGGATTGTATCCAGTGTTACGTGACTTATCTGGGACTGTATCCAGTGCTACGTGACGTGTTATCTGGGATTGTATCCAGTGCTACGTGACGTGTTATCTGGGATTGTATCCAGTGCTACGTGACGTGTTATCTGGGATTGTACCCAGTGTTACGTGACGTGTTATCTCGGATTGTATCCAGTGTTACATGACGTGTTATCTGGGACTGTATCCAGTGCTACGTTGCGTGTTATCTCGGATTGTGTCCAGTGCTACGTGACGTGTTATCTGTGATTGTATCCAGTGCTACGTGGCGTGTTATCTCGGATTGTATCCAGTGCTACGTGACGTGTTATCTGGGATTGTATCGTGCTATGTGGCGTGTTATCTGGGATTGTATCCAGTGATACGTGGCGTGTTATCTGGGATTGTATCGTGCTACGTGGCGTGTTATCTCGGATTGTATGCAGAGCTACGTGAAGTGTTATCTGGGATTGTATCGTGCTACGTGACGTGTTATCTGGGATTGTATCCAGTGCTACGTGACGTGTTATCTGGGATTGTATCCAGTGCTACGTGACGTGTTATCTGGGATTGTATCCAGTGCTACGTGACGTGTTATCTGGGATTGTATCCAGTGCTACGTGACGTGTTATCTGGGATTGTATCCAGTGCTACGTGACGTGTCATCTGGGATTGTATCCAGTGCTATGTGACGTGTTATCTGGGATTGTATCCAGTGCTACGTGACGTGTTATCTGGGATTGTATCCGGTGCTACGTGACGTGTTATCTGGGATTATAGCGACTGGATGTTTTGACATTGTTCAGTTCTACGTGACTTATTACTTGACATGTGATATTGTCCTGTTGTATGTTACGTGTTCCTTCTGTTAATGATGGCTGGATGAGACACAATGCTTGAAATGTGGTACTGATGGTGCGCCGGTGTGTAGTCATCAATGTGCTGCGTTCTTATCGAACTACTTGTGAATAACGATGCTACACCCATGATGCATCTATGGCTGTTTTACCAGAAGTTATATCCTGTACTTTTCCATTATTATTCCCCATTTTCTTGGTTCTTGCGCAAATCATTGATAATGGGCCAAGCTCAAAGTGGCTGAAGGCTGGGAGTAACAATGTGTGATATACATGTCAAATATTTGTAAGCATAAAGGCTGCAGTTTGTTCCACTACGTCAACGAGAACAGTAAAGGAAACGATTAGCTGGTTTATGAGGTATCCTTGGACGGGAACCTGTGATTCCCAGAATTTTTTTATTTCCATTTTCTTCCTCTGACTTTCCCTACTTTATTTTGCTCGTAACTCGAGGACTCATCCGATCGGCTTCAAATTTTCAGTGCTTGTGTACGGTAAGTAGGGCCAAATTTTAGGAACAACTGGCATGTGCACGTGCCCAAGACCAACGTTTTTGAGCCTGTTCCCAGCATCCTGGAAAGGCTTCATTCAATAACTTCCAACACCCTCAGCAACATAGCTTCAAATGTTCAAAACACATGTCTAATAACTTTATTACAGCGGAGGGAGAAGTTCAACTGTGTACGTTCAAATCTGACTATTTTATGTGTGAAATAATATAAAAAAATTTTACTCCTGTCAAACCATATTAAATAACTATCAGTATACCACTTCTGAACAGCTTCAATATTTAATAACTGATGCATCTTACGACCAGAATAGTACCCAATAGGTTTTATTTGTGCGAGGGCAAATTTGTCATTATAGGTAAAACTGCAAAAAAAAAAAAAAAAACTGGAATCCGTGGCATAATTGGAGAATGGCTCGTCTGATCGACATGTCAGAGACACGCTTACACTGTAGTGTAAGCGTGTTTCTGGCAAGACAATGACGGGCCACCCTACCTTGGTGGGAAACGGCAGTGTTAATAATAATAATAATAATAATAATAATAATAATAATAATAATAATAATAATAATAAACACATCTGCAATTTCCCACCAAGGTAGGGTGGCCCGAAAAAGAAAAACTTTCATCATACACTCAGTCATTGTCTTGCCAGAGACATGCTTACATGTCGATTAGACGAGCCATTCTCCAATTATGACCCGGATATATATATATATATATATATATATATATATATATATATATATATATATATATATATATATATATATATATATATATATCGTGCAGAATATGTAAAACTGGTCAATTAGCAAGAACTCATTTAAAATTAAGTCCTTTCTAAAAAAAATTTCTTATACGTTTAAAGATACCTTTTTTTCATTAATGTTAATGTAAAAATTTATAATTTTGCATCAAAAGAATCTTAGAAAACTTACCTAACCTTATTATAACAAGAACAATTTATTTTAGCCTAACCCAATATATTTTAGATTTGTTTACAATAATTTAATACTAAACAAATACAGTGAAATATATTTTTCTCGTTAGGTTCAGAATGGTTTTGGCGAAATTATTGCATACACAAATTTTCACTTGTTCTATATGGCAAGATGAGCGTTGTTATTTAAGGCAAGGTCGCAAGTTCTGCCTATTCGGCACAACATATATATATATATATATATATATATATATATATATATATATATATATAACGTCGTGCCGAATAAGTAAAACTTCCAATTTTTGCGATATCATTGCATACACAAATTTTCGCTTGTATTATTTGGCAAGATAAGCGTTGCTATTTAAGCCAAGATCGCAAGTTTTACATATTCGGCACGACATATATATATATATATATATATATATATATATATATATATATATATATATATATATATATATATATATATATATATATATACACACACACATTCACACATCGGCCGTTTCCCACCAAGGCAGGTGGCCCGAAAAAGACAAACTTTCATCATTCACTCCATCACTGTCTTGCCAGATGGATGCTTACGCTACATTTATAAAACTGCAACATTAACACCCCTCCTTCAGAGTGCAGGCACTATACTTCCCATCTGCAGGACTTAAGCCCGGCCTGCCGGTTTCCTTGAATCTCTTCATAAAGGTTACCTTGCTCACACTCCAACAGCACGTCAAGTCCTAAAAACCATTTGTCTCCACTTCTAACACGCTCACGTATGCTTGCTGCTAGTCCCATCCCCACGCACACAAAACCTCTTTTACCTCCCTCCCTCCAACCTATACTAGGCCGACCCCTATCCTGCCTTCCCTCCACTACAAATTTATACACTCTCAAAGTCATTCGATATATATTTCGAATGACCAGACCATGAGAGTACTCTCTGAACCAGACCATGACAGCACCCTCAGACCAGACCATGACAACACCCTCACACCGGACCATTACACCACCATCAGACCAGACTATGACAACGCCGTCAGACTAGACCATGACAGCACTATCGGACTAGACCATGACAGCGCCTTCAGACCAGGCCATGAGAACCCACAGAGGAGAGTAGGATCCCACACTATCCATACATATCCCAGGGAACACCTGTCTTCTGCAGTCGGCTTGCTCTAACATACGTCGTCATGAATTCGTTGTAATGGCGATCATAGTCTATTACAGATAGCCCTTGATAATTTACGTCACGAGACTTCGCTCTATGATGCTGGGAAATAATTGACTTCATATGATATAGACACACAAGCAGCAACTGGAAGTCTTACTGAAGACAACGTTTCGCCAGCTAAGCAGGCCGTATCAAGTCTGACGTGATAAAGCCTGCTTGCTCAGGTCATAGTATTTTCATCAATATATCAGAAACATCACCCCGTATCTCTAGCTCGCTCACTCACACACACACACACACACACACACACACACACACACACACACACACATTTTAAGAGTAACTAGGTATGAGACAAATGAATATAGTGAGATGCGAAAAATAACTACAAGGAACGACAACCATTGTAACAGAGGAGTATGTAGCCTGAAGGTGCTGGGAGGTAGAGGAGAAATTCACATCCAGGAGCAGAAACAATTGCCACAGCACAGATAGAGGAGAAGAGGCAAAAGTTTAAAGTACAAGAAGATAAAAAATGCAAAAAAAAGGGGGGGGGGAACAACAAAGTGATGTAAAGAGCCAGAAATTAATACACGCCACAACCTACCTACTGCCAGCCTATTATCCACTCACTACCTGCCTCTTCCACACCTCTCCCTTAAGTAATTAGTGAATTACAAAGAGGACACTTCAGAGCTCAACCTGGACTCACTTCTCAACTTCTTTTTCTTCTCGTTCCTCCTTTCACTCTTCCTCCTCCCTACTTTTCCTTGAATCAAACCTTCCTTCTTTACATAACGTTATTTCCCTGTTATTTTGATGATATACATTCAACGTCTTGTCGACCTGCTATGCTTAATGCATTACCATTTGCGTCTCTAGCTCATGACCCCTCACACTAATTCTTTGATATAAATAAAATTTATTAAACATTTAGGGATAACAGTCATTTGTCTATAGTAACGATCACAGTTATTTTATGTTGGTTAAGTGGGAATAATTTTCGTATCTCTCACAAACGTTTTTATTGTTTGCTCTTTTTCTCTCTCCATTTGTTAATCCCGTAAACGGTCCAAGCAGATCTACGTTCACATGTGTAGTGCTCCAAAAGTAGATCTACTTTTTTTTTTTTTACATATTTTCAAATATAAAAAAAAAAAATAGATCAAAGTTTTTTACACATTTTCAAATGTAAAAAAAAAATCTACTTTTTTTTACATACTTTCAAATGTTGAAAAAACGTATATATACGTTTGGACCGTTCACGGGTTAAAAACCATGTCATTCTTTACTGCATACCCTTTTAAAAAGCATCTGCCCAGTAAAGGTTTTCCCGACTTATTTCATGTATTTAGTATTCATAAATTCCTTTCATTATTAGCCTTTAAAAATCTTTAGATTAACTTTATACTGGCTGAATTGTGTTCAGTTATTACTACCAGTGACGGATCAGTAGAAATTTGATTTTAAATGTATAAGTAATCATATTACAATATTATATTCAGTATGTTTCAAGGGAGTTTATATGTATTTCAAGAGTGTTTCAAGAAAGTTAACTAATGAGTGTTGCGATGGTGATAAATGGTATAAAATACCGACATTTTTTTATATTTTATTTAAAGCAATGCAAATATTACATAGAACATTGTAACACTGAAGTTCAACAGAGCTCAAAGGCTACCTATGTACACATTATGGGAAATGACACAAATGCATTTATTGAAGGATCGTATTTTATTGCATTTATTTTTCCAATGAGTGTTACACTGAGGTGTATCAACGGAAAACAGGAATAAATAAAGAAGATGTAAATAACGTGCTAAAAATATCTGGTTTAGAAAGATACGCGAGGAAACACTAGGACATATTTATTAGAAAACGTTTCGGTCCTGAGAAGTGATCAAGGTCCCAGGACCGAAAAGTTTTCTAATAAAATATTTAAACAAAACAGGACTCGCAGCAATGGGTTCAAGTTGGAAAAAAATTAGATTTAGAAAGAATATGGAAAAGCACTGGTTAGGTAACAGAGTTGTGAACGAGTGGAACAAACTCCCGAGTAACGTCATTCAAACTAAAACGGTAGTTTTAAAAATAGGTTAGATATACACAGTAATGGGTGTGGTGGACCTAGCCTAGCCCACTAGGCCTCCACAGTGCTCCTTCTTTCTTGCGTTCGTATGGTAGTAATATATGTCAACAAAGTGCATCTATCAAGACTAATATGTTTCAAAAGGGAGCAACCATTGCATGGTAGTAATATGTTTCATGGTAAGATACTTTTCCATTGTAATGTGTTTTAAATTATTTAAAATATTATTCATGATAAAAGACTGCACAGAAATCTAGTATAAACTTTCTAAGTAGTATTTTCAATGAATTTCAAGGAGGAGAATGATCAACGAAATGTAATGTGTTTCATCCGAAAAAGGTGTTACGTATGTCAAGGTAATGTGCTTCAAGAAGTCGCTTCAAGGTGGTTTATGTTGTAGACTAAGAAACTTTTCCAAGTAACATACATTTATACTTTTTTCAAGGTAAAGTGATTCAACACAGTGCTTTTAAGATGTGTTTGAAGGTTATTTCAAGGTAAAGTGAATGTCTTTCTTTTTTATTTTATTGGTTATTTTATCATATGCGTTCAATCACCCTTTTAGGTATGTCGTGTCGAATGGGTAAAATTGATCAATTTGCAATAACTCATTTAAAATTAGTCCTTTCTAAAAAAATATATTATACGTTTAAAGATATAATCTTTTTCATTTAGGTTAATGTAAAAATTAATAATTTTGTGCCAAAAAAAAAAGAAATAGAAAACTTACCTAACCTTATTATAGTAAACGAAATTTAAGTTAGCCTAATCCAACTAAATATATTTCAGATAAGTTTACAATAATTTAATAATAAACAAACAATGAAATATATTTTTTCGTTAGGTCCAGGATGATTTTTGCGAAATTATTTCATACATAAATTTTCGCTTGCCTTATTAGGCAAGAAGAGAGGTTGCTATTTAAGCCATAATCGCAAGTTTTATCTATTCGGCACGACATACATATATATTTAGTGTACTCACCTAGTTTTGGTTGCAGGGGTCGATTCATAGCTCCTGGCCCGGCTTCTTCACTTGTCACTATTATATCCACTTTCCTTGCTTCATGAGCCTTATCATAACTCTTCTTCCAGCTATGTACGTTTCCTGCCTCCACTATATCACTTTCCAGACTGTTCCACTATCTGACAACTCTATGACTGAAGAAATACTTCCTAACATCCCTGTGACTCATCTGTTCGACTTCGAACTGTGACCCCTTGCTGCTGTGTCCCATCTCTGCAACATGCTGTCTATGTTCACCTTGTCAATTCCTCTCAGAATTTTATATGTCGTTATCATGTCATCGCTACCTGTCCTGCCCTCCAGTGTCGTCAGGTCGATTTCTTTTAACCTCTCCTCGCAGGACATATCCTATAGCTCCGGGACTAGTCTTGCTGCAAACCTTTGTACTTTCTCTAATATCTTGACGTGCTTGACGAAGTGTGTTCTAGACTCGTTCTGCAAATTCCAATATCGGCCTGATGTACACGGTGTACACAGTCTTGAACAATCCCTTACGGAGGTGTCAGAATGCTATTCTTAAGTTTAGCAGGCCCCATATGCTGCATCAGTTATTTGGTTGATGTGCGCCTCAGGAGACGTGCTTGGTATTATACTCACCCTAAGATCCTTTTCCTTGAGTGTGGTTTGCATTCTTTGGCCCCCCTAGACTGTACTCTGTCTGCGGTCTTCTTTGCCCTTCCCCGATCTTCATGACTTTGCACTTGATGGGGTTAACTCCAGGACCCAGTTGCTGGACCAGGCTTGCAGCCTGTCCAGAATCCTTTGTAGTACTGCCTGATCCTCATCCGACTGAATTCTCTTCATTACCTTCACATCATCTGCAAACAGGGACAGTTCTGAGTCTATCCCTTCCGTCACGACATTCACGTATACCGGAAACAGATCAGGTCCTTGGATTGACAGCTGTGGAAGCCCGCTCGTTACAGGCGCCCACTCTGACACCTCGTCACGTACCATGACTCGTTTTTGCCTACTTGTCGGGTATTCTCTGATCCATTGCAATGCGCTCCCTGTTATACTTGCCTGATCCTCCAGCTTTTGCACTAATCTCTTGTGTGGAACGGTGCCAAAAGCCTTCTTACAGTTTAAAAAATGCAATCTACCCACCTCTCTCTCTCTCTTTCTCTGTCTTACTGCCATCACCTTGTCGTAGAACTCCAGTAGGTTTTTGACGCAGGATATCCCGTCCCTGAAACCATGCTGGTTGTCGTGAATATTCTCATTCCTAGGTGCTCCAACACTTCTGATAATCTTCTCCATACTATACACGTCAGTGACATACTATACATGTCGGTTACAATGGTCTGTAGTTTTATGTTGTGTGTCTGTCTCCTTTCTTAAAAACTGGGACTACATTTGCTGTCTTCCACACCTCAGTTAGTCGCCCTATATCGATAGATGTGTTGAAGATTGTTGTTAGTGGCACTCACAGCGCCTCTGCTCCCTCTCTTAGGATAAACGCAGAGATGTTGTCCGGCCCCATCGCCTTTGAGGTATCTACTTCGCTTATCAGCCTCTTCACCTGTGCGTTTGTGCGTGCGTGCATGCGCGCGCGCGCGCGTGTGTGTGTGTGTGTGTGTGTGTGTGTGTGTGTGTGTGTGTGTGTGTGTGTGTGTGTGTGTGTGTGTGTGTGTGAACTCACCAATTTGTGGTTGCAGGGGTCGAGACTCAGCTCCTGGCCCCGCATCTTCACTGATCGACACTAGGTCCTCTCTCTCCCTGCTCCATGAGCTTTATCATACCTCGTCTTAAAGCTATGCGTGGTTCCTGCCTCCACTGCCTCACTTTCCCGACTGTTCAACTTCCTGACAACTCTGTGAGTAAAGAAGAACTTCCTAACATCCCTTTGACTCATCTGAGTCTTCAACTTACAGTTGTGACCCCTTGTTTCTGTGTTCCATCTCTGGAACATCCTGTCTCTGTCCACCTTATCTATTCCTCGCAATATTTTATATTTCGTTATCATGTCTCCCCTAACCCTCCTGTCCTTCAGTGTCGTCAGGCCTATTTCCCTTAACCTTTCTTCGTAAGACACTCCCCTTAGCTCTGGAACTAACCTTGTTGCAAATCTCTACACTGTCTCTAATTTCTTGACGTGCAAAGCACAGTGTGTGTGTGTGTGTGTGTGTGGGTTCCAGACTGGTGCTGCATACTCCAGTATGGGCCTAACATACACAGTGTACAGTGTCTTGAACGATTCCTTATTAAGGTATCGGAACGCTATTCTCAGGTTTGTATGCTGCAGCGGTTATGTGGTTGATGTGTGCCTCCGGTGATGTGCTCGGTGTTATGGTCACCCCAAGGTCTTTCTCCCTGAGTGAGGTCTGTAGTCTTTGTCCACCTAGCCTATACTCTGTCTGCGGTCTTCTTTGCCCCTCCCCAATCTTCATGACTTTGCATTTGGCTGGATTGAATTCGAGAAGCCAGTTACTGGACCACATGTCCAGCCTCTCCAGGTCTCTTTGCAGTCCTGCCTCATCCTCGTCCGATTTAATTCTTCTCATCAACTTCACGTCATCTGCGAACAGGGACACTTCAGAGTCTATTCCTTCCATCATGTGTGTGTGTGTGTGTGTGTTTTCTTGTAAGAAGACAGACTTGATGGGAAGGTTAGGTTAGGTAAGACTCGTTAGGAAACAGGTCAACCGTTTCCTGACGCGGGTCTTAGTCGTATGACGACCCGCCGCTGGAACATTTGGTCATCTAACCAAAGGCTTCCGCTGGTTTCCCGGCACACCTCTTTAAAAATTAATATAATAACTAATGTGGGGAGATCAGCCGCTTTTATCCATATAAGAGTTCAAGACCTTCATTAACAGTTATTCTGTGAATCTGCAAAGCACATCCTATGTAATAAATGAAAAAATATTGAGTGAAGATAATTAACATAGTGATGAATTAGAAGGAGATACTGAACAAATCTTGATATTCTAATGTATTATATACTAGACAATCTAGTGTATTACATAATGAAAAATACTATAAATGAGAACATTATTATTAGATTATTTTCCTGCAAATCAGATTTTCCTGGACACCACTTACAGCTTCAGCTGTAATTTTTTTTCGTACTCACTGTCATGAATTTCGACATATGAAGGTTCACAAGCTACTTCATCTTGCAGTGTCAATCCACCACCACTTTTGAGTGTGATCTCTCGAGGATATTGTATCCAGAGAAAGCTGTGTCAGCTGTCAGACAGCTGTTAGGGGTAAACCAGGATTCACTCAGAGCAAGAATGTCTCGACGTTCTGATGACATGAAGGTAAATAATTCGTCCATTTTTTGGAATACACTACCAACATTCGTGTGTGTGCGTGTGTGTGTGTGTGTGTGTGTGTGTGTGTGTGTGTGTGTGTGTGTGTGTGTGTGTGTGTGTGTGTGTGTGTGCGTGCGTGTGTGTGTGTGTGTGTGTGTGTGTGTGTACTAACCTATTTGTAATCGCCTATTTGTGGTTGCAGGGGTCGAGTCATAGCTCCTGGCCCCGCCTATTCAGTGGCCACTACTGGGTCCCTCTCCCTGCACCATGAGTTTTATCATACCTCTGCTTAAAGCTATGTATGGATCCTGCCTCCACTACATCGCTTCCCAAACTATTCCACTTACTGACTACTCTGTGACTCTACTCTTCAACTTCCAACTGTGTCCCCTTGTTGCTGTGTCCCATCTCTGGAACATTCTGTCTCTGTCCACCTTGTCAATTCCTCTCAGTATTTTATATGTTGCTATTATGTCCTCTTTATCTATCCTGTCCTCCAGTGTCGTCAGGTCGATTTCCCTTAACCTCTCCTCGTAGAAGAGGTTAAGAGACTAGTCTTGTTGCAAACCTTTGCACTTACTCTAGTTTCTTTACATGTTTGGCTAGATGTGCGTTCCAAACTGGTGCCGCATACTCCAATATGGGCCTAACATACAAAGTGTGTGTGTGTGTGTGTGTGTGTGCGTACTCACCTATTTGTGGTTGCAGGGGTCGATACATAGCTCCTGGCCCCGCCTCTTCACTGATCGCTCTTTGTGTGTGTGTGCGTACTCACCTATTTGTGGTTGCAGGGGTCGATACATAGCTCCTGGCCCCGCCTCTTCACTGATCGCTGTGTGTGTGTGTGTGTGTGTGTAAGGTGAAATCACTGTTACGACCCATTTTCATATCTCCTGCCACCGGATACAGGCTATACTAAGCCATTACCATTACCCTCATCACAACCCCCACCACCTCATCACCACTCCACCACCATCACCACCACCACCATCACCACCACCACCACCATCACCCCCACCACCACCAATACCAACCCCACCGCCAATACCACAATCACCAACACAACCACAACGAAATAACTGAGGCTACGACTACCAGTAATACCTGGAGAGAGTTTCGGGGGTCAACGCCCCCGCGGCCCGGTCTGAGCCTAGGCCTCGTGGTGGATCAGGGTCTGATCAACCAGGCTGTTACTGCTGGCCTCACGCAAACTGACATACGTACCACGGCCCGGCTGGTTAAGTACTGACTCTAGATACCTGTCCTGTGTCTTCTTGAAGTCAGCCAGGGGTCTACTGGTAATCCCCCTAATGTATGTTGGGAGGCAGTTGAACAGTCTTGGGTCCCTAACACTTATTGTGTTGTCTCTCGGTTAACTCGTGGCGCCCCTGCTTTTCTTTGGGGGAATGCTGCATCTCCTGCCGAGTCTTTTGCTTTCATAGGGAGTGATTTTCGTGTGCAAGTTTGGTACTAATCCCTCTAGGATTTTCCAAGTGTATATTATCATGTATCTCTCTCGCCTGCATTCCATGGAATACAAATCAAAGGACTTCAACCGTTCCCAGTAATTTAGGTGCTTTATCGTACTTGTGTGTGCCGTCAAAGTTCTTTGTACATTCTCTCTAGGTCAGCAATTTTTCCTGCCTTGAAGGGGGCAGTTAGTATACATCAATATTCCAGCCTACACAGAACACGCGATTTGAAGAGAATTATCATGGGCCTGGCGTCCCTCGTTTTCAAGGTTCTCATTACCCATCCTATCATTTTTCTAGCAGATGCGTTAGATACATTGTTGTGGTCTTCGAAGGTGAGATCCTCTGACATTATCACTCCCATGTCCTTCGCATTACTTTGTCGTTCTACTGTATGGTTAGAATTTGTTTTAGACCCTGATACAGTTTTAATTTCCTCAAGATTTCCATATCTGAGTAGTTGAAATTTCTCTTCATTGAACATCATACTGTTTTGAGTCGCCCGTTTGAAGATTTGGTTGATGTCCGCTTGGAGTCTTGCGGTGTCTTCGATGGAGGACACTGTCACGGCAATTCGGTTATCATCCGGAAAGGAAGACACGAAGCTATTGCTTACATCTCTATGTCAGATTTTACTCTGTTTACTATTTGTTAGGAAGTTATAGATCCATCTACCAACTTTTCCTGTTATTCCTTTATCACACATTTTGTGCGCTATTACACCATGGTCACACTTGTCGAAGGCTTCTGCAAAGTCTGTGTATACATCTGTATTTTGTTTATCCTCTATAACATCCAGGACCTCGTCATAGTGGTCCAGTAGCTGGAAGAGGCAGGAGCGACCTGCTATAAACCCGGATTGCCCTGGGTTGTGTAACTGATGGGTATCTAGGTGGTTGGCGATCTTGCTTCTTAAAACCCTTTCAAAGATTTCTATATGGGATGTTAGCGATATAGGTCTTTAGTTCTTTGCAACTGCTTTAATGCCACGTTTGGAGAGTGGGGCTATGTCTGTTGTTTTAGAGAGTGTGCGATGACCCCTGTGCCCGTGCTCCCTCTTCGTAGAATGCTGAAGGCACGTGACAAGGGTTTCTTGCAGTTCTTGAGGAACACAAAGTTCCATCAGTCTGGGCCTGGGGCAGAGTGCATGGGCATGTCATTTATTGCCTTTTCAAAGTCTTGTGGTGTTAGGGTAATATTATGAGCGACTCTGTGATGTACACGCCAACCCCCTCTTGTTGCCTGTTTAGTCTGTCGCATCTGAATAGGTTATAACCTGGGATTCATATTTCATTGTCAAAATGATTCTTTTTGTGGGTCTCTGTGAAAGCTGCAAACATTGCATTTGACTCCGTGAGCAGTCTCTTGATGTAAGGAATTTTGTTTGTTGACGGTTTTAGACCCTGTATGTTTGGAAAGATAAATGTCGTTATATTGATGGAATTTTAGGGAGGTTTATTTGTTGGCTTTAATATCTGTTGTTCTGGAGTGGAGGCCAATGACTGTGCCTCTGCTCCAGAAGTGTTTTCAGTTGGTGTAAGATTTCTGTCATTTCTAGCCAGTCTTTTTTCCTTCCTGGCACTAAAAAACCTCCTTCTCTGGAGAGGTTATGACTCCCCTTTTTTGTTTCCCATAGCCCGACTGGTCTGTGTGTTCTTGTCCTCTTTAGATGATGTATCGCCAGTATCTCCATTTGATGCGTCGTCCTCCAGGACAACACTAGCACCCTCTGGAGCACTGTCTTCCAAGACGGCCACATCCAACCTGCCCATTTTATTTTCCCAGCTGTCATACCAGGCTGACATGCCTTTCAAGAAGGATATTTTATTGATGCTCTTGTCTTTTAACATAGATGTAATTTTCTCATGCAGGTGTATCTGGACAACTATCTCTTGAGAATGTCGGGTTAGCTTAGTTGTAATGACTAAGGGCCTGAGGACTGCTGGCACCAAAAGCATGGTTGACCAGGGTAGAGCTCTCGAAGCCGGTCACAGGTATATCTGTGATTAGTTTCCTTAAACTTGACTCATTTCTTGGTTGGTGGTCCCTCCGATGTTATTTATGAGCCAACAGATCATATGTAATATAAAACTATCATCACAGTAACGTGTTTCAGACCATGTTTTCTTGCAGATTACGTCACATATATACACCCCCCCCCCTAGAAAAATCGATGGCCAGTCATGTGAGTTAACGGGGACTGTAAAAAGAACCGAGATAAATGGGAAACGTGATAAAAAAATACGTACCTTTATTTTGTATTGAATATAACAAACCGTCTCGCCCTTAATAACAAATATGTTATGAGTGTGTGAAACGGGAACAAGTTCATTACATGTTTTGTACTCTAGAAGAACGGGTGGTTTCTTATGTCTAATGAAACCTAAGATGAAAGTTAAATGCTTCAAACTTGTACCTTCATTCCATATACACTTATTTTGAACTTGTCTGTGTATTTCTTCAAAATCATAAGGAGTTATTTGAGACCGTGTCGCTGGGGCGATGATCTCCAGAACCATTTACAAATATATATTAACAGATATTTAATATTCAGAGAACGGTGGCAAAAAGTTACAATCATCATGATTAAAAGATCAAGTACGTTTTATGTATCTGATCTTTTAATCGTGGCTGCTCACTACGTCACACAGACGGTGCCTGGCTGGTAACTACGTCACACAGACGATGCAAGGCTCCTCACAGCATCACACAGACGGTGCCTGGCTGCTAACTACGTCACACAGACGATGCAAGGCTCCTCACAGCATCACAAAGACGGTGCCGGGCTGCTAACTACGTCACACAGACGATGCAAGGCTCCTCACAGCATCACACAGACGGTGCCTGGCTGCTAACTACGTCACACAGACGATGCAAGGCTCCTCACAGCATCACACAGACGGTGCCGGGCTGCTCACAGCGTCACACAGACGATGCATGGCTCCTCACAGCATCACACAGACGGTGCCGGGCTGCTCACAGCGTCACACAGACGGTGCCTGGCTGCTCTCATTTAATATTGTGATTCAACAATTATTCTGTAGCACAATTTGGCACTCAGGCTTTCCCATAATTATTCTTCAAAATATGCATGATCTTAGACACCCGAAGACAAGGATGGACTAAATAAAAACAAAATCCCCTATAAGACAGACGAAATTGCAGAACTGGAAAATGTACAGAGAACCTTCCCAGCTCGTATAAACTCAGTCAAGCAGCTTGATTACTGGGAGTGACTAAAGTCCCTCGAACTTGGAACGTAGGCGTGCGGGTACATCATAATACACATTTCGAAGATGCTGGAGGGTTTGATACTAAATCTGCACACCGAAATCACTACACGAAATAAGAGGAGGCTTGACAAACGGTGCAAGACACCTTCAGTGAAAAAGCAGGGAAGCGATAACCTACCTGGAGACTACCTGGAGGGGATCAACGCCCCCGCGGCCCGGTCCACGACAAGGCCTCCAGGTGGATCAGTGCCTGATCAACCAGGCTGTTACTGCTGGCCGCACGTAGTCCAACGTACAAACCACAGCCCGTCTAATCCGGCACCGACTTTAAGTATTTGTCCAGCCCTCTCTTGAGGGCAGCCAGGGGCCTATTGGTAATTCCCTTTATGCATGGTGGAAGGCTGTTGAACAGTCTTGGGCCCCGGATACTTATGATGTTTTCTCTGTGTACCAACAGCGCCCCTATTTTTCATTGGGAGTATTTTGCACAGCTTGCCCAGTCTTTTAATTTTGTAGGGAGTGGTTTCTGTGTGCAGATTCTGAACCATTCCTTCTAGGATTTTCCAAGTGTAGATTATGATATATCTCTCTCGCCTGCGTTCCAGCGAGTACAAGTCAAGTGCTTCCAAGCGTTCCCAGTATGTGTAGTAAAGGTTCTCTGTACACTCTCCAGATCTGCAATTTCACCTGCTCTGAACGGAGATGTTAATGTACAGCAATATTCCAACTTAGAGAGAACAAGTGATCTGAAAAGGATCATCAATGGCTTGGCATCTTTTGGTAAACACAAGAGAGAACCCATTAAGTGAAAAGGGACCACAACTGTAACACACTCTCTTCATGTAAAAGGAAATTACTAACTATCCCTTAGCTGTCGTTAAGAGAAAACTATACAGATTCTTCAAATCAGTTCCTTATCAGCCGGCGGCGAGCACCAGAAACTTAATCAACAAGGATAGCAACCAGGAGGTCTGGTCTGCGACCGGGCTGGGGAGGCGGTGACCTCCGGAGGTAACTACAGATTACAGGTAACAGTAGGTCTACACAAGCTATAATATTCATGCATTTATCTGCATAAGGCGCTTAAAAAACATGCAAGCCGAAAATTTAAGAGTATGTTAATTGGAAGAGGTGAATTCCATTTCTCTTGAGGTGTCTCAGTGTCTTCGAAGTGATGACATTATCCCAGAAAAGTGAGAGAACTTCAGGGATCTTTTTAAGGAGATAAGACTATCCCAAGACAGATAAAACGAGAGA
Source organism: Cherax quadricarinatus (assembly GCF_038502225.1). Lineage (NCBI taxonomy): Eukaryota > Metazoa > Arthropoda > Malacostraca > Decapoda > Parastacidae > Cherax > Cherax quadricarinatus. The sequence goes on from NC_091298.1 coordinate 24,011,588, forward strand.
ATTAGGCAAATAAAACCATTAAAATACCTTTTCCTTGAGGAATAGAGAGTAAGAAACTGCTTTAAAAAATTCCACAGAACCAGTTCCAGACACCAAACATGCATTAAGGAACCAGTTCCAGACACCAAACATACATTAAGGAACCAGCTCCAGACACCAAACATGCATTAAAGAACCAGCTTCCAAACACCAAACATGCATTAAGGAACCAGTTCCAGACACCAAACATGCATTAAGGAACCAGTTCCAGACACCAAACATGCATTAAGGAACCAGCTCCAGACACCAAACATGCATTAAGGAACCAGCTCCAGACACCAAACATGCATTAAAGAACCAGCTCCAGACACCAAACATGCATTAAGGAACCAGCTCCAGACACCAAACATGCATTAAAGAACCAGCTCCAGACACCAAACATGCATTAAAGAACCAGCTCCAGACACCAAACATGCATTAAGGAACCAGTTCCAGACACCAAACATGCATTAAGGAACCAGTTCCAGACACCAAACATGCATTAAGGAACCAGCTCCAGACACCAAACATGCATTAAGGAACCAGTTCCAGACACCAAACATGCATTAAGGAACCAGTTCCAGACACCAAACATGCATTAAGGAACCAGCTCCAGACACCAAACATGCATTAAAGAACCAGTTCCAGACACCAAACATGCATTAAGGAACCAGCTCCAGACACCAAACATGCATTAAGGAACCGGCTCCAGACACCAAACATGCATTAAAGAACCAGCTCCAGACACCAAACATGCATTAAGGAACCATCTTCCAAACACCAAACATGCATTAAGGAACCAGCTCCAAACACCAAACATGCATTAAGGAACCAGCTCCAAAAACCAAACATGCATTAAAGAACCAGCTCCAGACACCAAACATGCATTAAGGAACCAGTTCCAGACACCAAACATGCATTAAGGAACCAGTTCCAGACACCAAACATGCATTAAGGAACCAGCTCCAAAAACCAAACATGCATTAAGGAACCAGTTCCGGACACCAAACATGCATTAAGGAACCAGCTCCAGACACCAAACATGCATTAAGGAACCAGTTCCAGACACCAAACATGCATTAAGGAACCAGTTCCGGACACCAAACATGCATTAAGGAACCAGTTCCAGACACCTAACATGCATTAAGGAACCAGTTCCAGACACCAAACATGCATTAAGGAACCAGCTCCAGATACCAAACATGCATTAAGGAACCAGTTCCAGACACCAAACATGCATTAAGGAACCAGCTCCAGACACCAAACATGCATTAAGGAACTAGTTCCAGACACCTAACATGCATTAAGGAACCATCTTCCAAACACCAAACATGCATTAAAGAACAAAAAAAGGCACAATACCGTGACTGGAACGATGCACAAATAACCCGCACATAGAAGAGAGGACCGAAACGTCGTCGTAAGCTCCTCTCTTCTATGTGCGGGTTATTTGCGTATAAGAACATAAGAACATAAGAACGAAGGAACACTGCAGAAGGCCTACTGGCCCACGCGAGGCAGGTCCAAGTCTCCTACCGGCTTAAGCCAATGCACCCAACCTAGACAGGTCAGGTCACATTGACTTAAGGGAGGAACACGGCAACCGACCTGTTAGCACAAGCTATCAGGTCTAACTCACACCCACCCACATCTACTCATGTATTTATCCAACCTATTTTTAAAGCTACACAACGTTCTGGCCTCTATAACGGTACTTGGGAGTTTGTTCCACTCATCCACAACTCTATTACCAAACCAGTACTTTCCTATATCCTTCCTGAATCTGAATTTCTCCAACTTAAAACCATTGCTGCGAGTCCTGTCTAGGCTAGATATTTTCAGCACACTATTTACATCCCCTTTATTTATTCCTGTCTTCCACTTATACACCTCAATCATATCCCCCCTAATTCTACGTCTTTCTAGAGAGTGCAGTTTCAGGGCCCTTAGTCTATCCTCATAGGGAAGGTTTCTGATACATGGGATCATCTTTGTCATCCTCCTTTGTACATTTTCCAGAGAATTTATATCCATTCTGTAATACGGTGACCAAAACTGTGCAGCATAATCTAAATGAGGCCTAACCAAGGATGTATAGAGTTGAAGAACAACCTGAGGACTCCTATTATTTATGCTTCTTGATATGAAGCCAAGGATTCTATTAGCTTTATTGTGAACACTTATGCACTGTTGTCTTGGTTTCAGATTACTGCTAACCAGAACCAGCTTCCAGACACCAAACATGCATTACGGAACCAGTTCCAGACACCAAACATGCATTACGGAATTATAAATATCTCTGCAGCATGTATGAGTCTTGAGATATAAAATAACAGGTTGCAAAACCATTAGAGAAGAAAGATAAGCGAGTCTGCGGCAGTGACGGAAATTTAGAGGAGAAAATGAACCGATTATTGGAAATAATAGCTTAGGCTGGAGAGAGAGAGGGAGAAGAGTTGATGGTACGGAAGGACAAGAGAGTGGAGGGTAGAAAATGGAAGATAAAGAGGAGGGAGATAAGTGGAGGAAGGGGACAGAGTGAAAGAGTAGGTAGAGGCGGATAGTTTAGAGACGAGGAAAGATTGAAACGTAGAGGAAGAGGAAAGATATAGGAGGAGCAGAGGCGGAGACGACAACCGGTGAGGTGTAGACAGTTGGCTGACAGCCAGGGGAGACTGTGGGGGAGGGGGGAAGGGGGGGGGAGAACGGTAGAGGAGAGAGGGGGAAAGGGAGAGAAAAACTGGCAGAATAAAGAGCAAAACAGAACTAAATACATGCCCATGAAAAGGTAACAGGTGGAATAATGGAAAATGGTAAAACTTTCGCATTAACTTTAAAAAAATGAAAGAGGAGACCGCTTGAACTAAGACCAGTCTCACTGAAAATCATTATTTTAAACTGTATGAAATAAGCCATTTAAGAAAAGTGTATATGAAGAGCAAAAGCCTACTTTCAAACAGTTCATTATGCGATCAGAGAAGTCTCTGTTTCATATCAACTAAGCAACCACGACAGTCAAATAACGGACAGTCAAATTTATTATAATTTCAAAAAGTTTTCAGCCATGTTCTCCATGAAGCACTAATCAAGGAACTTCAACCACAGGAAGAACAAAAGACAAACTAGCTATTAAAGTTGGCGAGATATTTTATGTTCAAAACGAAAACACTCAGTGTTAAAATTTTATATGTAACCAGCAAGGTTCCGGAAGATTAATTCTTGCTCCATATATATATATATATATATATATATATATATATATATATATATATATATATATATATATATATATATATATATATATATATATATATGCAAAACAACCACTCTGAAAAAATAGAGAAATTCCAAGCGCTTTCGTGACTACTCACATTATCAAGGAACTATGAAAGTAAAGCATCCAAGGAAGCTATATAAGGGGTTCGGCTAACACCTCACTATCAGATCCCACAACGGTTAAACACCTGACGCGCGCCGACTCAACTGGAGAAATCCTTTGCAAAACTCACCCCCAAACTATTCTACCCAAGAAAGTTTAAAAATTATTATTTGTCCAGTGTATTATTAAATTCTTCCCAAATTCTATTAATTATAAATGGATCTAATTTATATAAACCAAAGGAAATATTCATATTATTGTCAAAACTGCTTTTTATGAAACAAGATTCAATTATATTCCTGTTGACCATGGACTTGCTTGATACTACTTTCTCAACTTTTTGAAAATCAATTGGATGGTTAAAATCTCTTACATGAATAAATAGAGCATTGGAATCTTGTCCAGTTCTAATGCTATATTTATGTTGTTTTAATCTTAGTTCGAGATTTTTACCAGTTTGACCGTAATAAACTTTATCGCAAATTTTACAAGGAATCTTATAGACACATCCATCAGCATTTTGGGGGGAATTCTTTATCAAAAGTTTTTTTACTGTACCAAGATTTTTGAATACAACTTTAATATTAAAAGTCTTAAGAAGAGAAGGCATATCAATCAAGTTTTCATGGTAAGGGAGAACCAACATATTTTTAGTTGAATAAGGCTGGTTGTCCCTTTTTGGATTGTAAAAAGTATTTCTAGCAACTTTAAAAGATTTATCAATTACATTTCTTGGGTATTTTAAATCATTACCTATTTCATAAATTTTGGATATTTCCTCATCTATGAACTCAGGACTACAAATTCGTAAAGCTCTCAAAAACACTGATGAGAAAACAGACAGTTTGACTCTATCTTGATGCGAGGAATAATAGTGGACATAGGAACAGTTATTTGTAGGTTTTCTGTAAATTTTAAATTTGAATTCATTATTACTCTTAATAATTAAAACATCTAGAAAAGGCAATGAGTTATTTTCTTCAAACTCAACAGTAAAGTTTATAGAATGGGCTAAGCTATTTAATTTTCCAAGGAAATGGTGTATATCTACATTTTTGGGCATAAGACACAAAATATCATCAACATATCTGAACCATTTAGCTCTATTAGGGAGGATTGTGTTAAGCAACCTTGTTTCAAAAAATTCCATGTATAGGTTACTAAGAACAGGTGAAAGAGGATTTCCCATTGCCATACCAAACTTCTGAGTGTAAAACTTATCATTAAATACAAATTTTGCATCAACAATGCAAAGTTTAATAAGTTTAATGATAGTAGGAACTGGCAATGGTAAATCATAGTTAACGAGTTCTTCAGATAAGAAACTTAATAAATCATCAACAGGAACTTTCGTAAACAAAGAAGTAACATCAAAACTAACCATGTTAAAATAATTTAAGTCAGTCAAGGAGCTTAATTTATCAACCAAGTCTATGTTGTTTTTAACATTAAAGTTAGAAATTATGCCAACAATAGGGCTCAAAATATCAACAAGCCATTTGGATAATTTATATGAAACTGACCCTATGGAGCTAATAATTGGTCTGACTGGATTCCCTGGTTTGTGTGTTTTTATTAGTCCATACATGTAAGGCAAAGATGGATTAGTGGAAGTAAATCGTTTGACTAATTCATCTTTGCCTTTCAGTAGAAGTTTTATTGTTTTATTGAAATTGCTGTTAACGGTTTCTAGGGGATTTTTCCTAAGTTTAGAATAAGTTTCAGTATCATCTAAGAGATTATTCATTTTTTCTTGGTAATCATTTTCTTTCATAATTACTATTGCATTTATTTTGTCAGCTTTAGTAAGGCGCAAATTTTTATTGTTATTAAGTGTATCATAAGAATTAAAGAATCTTTGAGGGCAATTGGGAATGTTTGGTTTTAACATAGAGCTATATACCATTCCTTTACTAATATTAATTTCATCAGAGGATAAATCCGAGAATTTTTCAAAGTTACAAAAGGCTTTTGCAATTTCAACATTATTAAGTTTTTTGAAGTTGCAAAACTTAAGCCAAAACCTAGAGCAGCAGTTGTATGTTCGTCTAAAATTTCATCTGATAAGTTAATTACAAAATTGTTATTAGCATATATATTAGCGTATATATATATATATATATATATATATATATATATATATATATATATATATATATATATATATATATATATATATATATATATGTATATATACGCAAAACAACCTCTGTGAAAGGATAGTTAAATTTCACTATTCTTTCACAGTGGTTGTTTTGCATATTCTTATATCACCTATTTACTGTGATCTTATTGCATAATAATATATATATATATATATATATATATATATATATATATATATATATATATATATATATATATATATATATATATATATATATTATATATATATATATAAAATGTAGTTTCGAATAGATAAAATTGCAAGAACTCGTTTAAAATTAAGTCCTTTCTAAAATTTTCTCTATATATTTAAAGATGTAAAAATTAATAATTCTGTACCAAAAGAACCTTAGAAAACTTACCAAACCTTATTATAACAGGCACAATTTAATTTAGCCTAATAGAACTAAATATATTTTAGATAAGTTTACACTAATTTAGTAATAAACAAACACAATGAAATATTTTTTTTCGTTACGCTCAGAATGATTTTTGCAAAATTATTGCATACACAAATTTTCACTTGCCTTATTCGGCAAGAAGAGCGTTGCTATTTAAGTCAATATCGCAACTTTGACCTATTCGTCACGACAAGCCATGGTTGGGGGGGGTGGAAATCTTTAGCTCAAATACTCTCACACTTCTCAGTGCCTCATCAGGAGCTATGCAAAGTTGCAAGAGTAGCAAATGAAATGAGGGGAAGTTTTCTCTGCTTATGGTAGCGTGGGGTGACACCAGCTCCAGCTTCTCCCAGAATATGAGAGGCACAGGCCGATTGTTACCCGGCCCATCACCCTCTCCTCCCAACCCCATAAAATGGGAAATAGAAAAACAAGAGATATAATAGTCAGCCCTAAGCTTCTTCTAGTCGCTAAGAACAAGTCACTTGACATGATAGATTATGTTGCAATAGTAGATAATACACATACAGAGGCTGCTATCCTGTTCAACCTTCTAATTAATAAAAGAAATGAATGCACTCCTTTCTCAGTTTAAAAGTAGTAAGTCACGAGAGGGTCTACAATGTTCCAGAAAATACTCGGAAGTATCTCATCAAATTCCTAAATACTGTCTACCAATATTCTCAGTATCGATTAATAATATTCCTATAATATCCCAATACATGAATATTTAAATATACTTTAGCACCACAAACATCATAACTCTAATCCACTGAGCTAACTGCAATCACCCTGTTGCAATCAACCATATGACCCTTTTTACAGCTATACCTAGTTGGGTTTAGGACCCCAGCAGAAACAAGTTACTCTGCCTCCCTAGGGCTATCCTAGGTGATCCACACATGCCTCTATCTATGATAATTTATATAACTATCCATGCGCATCCCTACCTAAATAAACCCACCTGCCTACTTACTTATTATTAATGTTTATATATTATATCGATTATGTTGTCATCACTGATTGCAACCACCTAACCTTGTGTACCTGTAAATCTATGATACAGTAGTAGCTAAGCAGGCGACATTAACAATGAACACAATATGATGTTCGCTGCGCAGACACTAGTCGAATGTCACCAGAGCATCACAAGACCCCATGGCATAATGAGCAACCCTGTGATTTTGTTCAACATTGTTCTTTAAGGCTGTGCATAATAGACTCCACTAAATAGCTATCGAGCTTGTACAACCCATAATTTGAGTTCTATATGACATTCCTATCATATTTAAAGAGAGAGAATTCAATTATGTTTCTTTCCATGATGGGACCGTTGGGTACAATGATCTGGGCAGCAGCCCACCCAGATGGGTGATTACAAGAGCTGACATGGATAAAGATTCGACTCCTGGCCTGTCTTGATTGAGTACTGGTGTTGGGCTAATCTGGTTTTCAGAGGTTTACTGTTTGACCAATGTATGAGAGAGGGCACAGAGTGCATGGGACCTTGTAAACGCCTTAAGTAAAACAAAACGGAAGGCGGTAGGGGAGTTTCAGTGGGAATAAATTGAGATTACGTTAGGAGTATCTGAGAGAGTTAGAGCTAAGGAAAGGGTACCAATAATGCTGAAGGATCAGTTATCGAAGGAGAGGAAGGAATATAAATGCATAAATTCAAGGGTTATGTGGACTTAAATTAGGGTTTGATGCAAAAAGTGGATTATATTAAGTATGTATGTCCCTGGAGAAGAGAGGAGTGTACAGGAAAGAGGGTGATTTTGGGAGATGTTAAGAAAGAGTTTAGGAACTTTTGAACCAAGTGAGAGTAATTGTGGTAGGGGACCTAAACGCTAAAGTGGGACAAACGGTATGAGATGGTGTGGCAAGTATGTCTGGGATGCCAAGCGTATATGATATTGGAGGGCCTTTGACTGGAATTTGTATTGAAGGGGGTTTCGTAATAGGTAGTACATATTTTAAGAAAAAAATAGATAAGTATACAAGACATGATATAGGGCGTAATAACAGTAGTTTTAGTCGGACTATGTACTGGTAGATAAAAGACTGATTGATGGTCATGAGGATGAGCATATTTATAGAGGGATGGGGGGGGCAACAGATATATCAGATCATTTTTTTAGCGGTAGCTACAATGAGAGTAAAAGGAATATGAGAGACAAGGAGAACTGAATCAGCAAGTAAGAGGTGAAGGTTTATAAAATGAAGGAGGAGGCAATTAAGGTAAAGGTAAAGGAAAGTGGGTGAGGGAGGGAAGAAGAGTGACTGGTGGAATGATAAGGTAAAGAGAGTAGTAAGAGAGTAAAAGTTAGCATATGAGACGTTTTTACAAAGTACAAGTGATACAACAAGGGAGGAGTAAAAGGATAGCAAATGAGAGTGAGATGCTATCAACAAATTCTGTTGCGAATAAGAAAAAGTTTTGTAGTGAGATTAATAAGTTGAGAAAGCCTAGAGAACGAATGGATTTGACAGTTAAAAATAGGAGTTATTAAATGGAGAATTAGAAGCATCGGGAAGATAGAGGGAATATATTTGAGGAACTATTTAGTGTTGATGAAAATAAAGAAGCTGTGATTTCATGCATTAGGCAGGGAAGTATAACATCCAGTAGGAATGAGGAGTGAGTGAAGGGGAAGTGCGTGAGGCAGTGGGTAGAATGAAAGGGGTAAAGCAGGTGGGATTGTTGAGATAAAGATAGAAATGTTAAAACTAGGTGGGGATATAGTTTTGGAGTGGTTAGTGCTTTTGTATAATAACAGTACGGAAGAGGGTAAGGTACTTAGCGATTGGCAGAGAGCATGCGTAGTTCCCTTGTATAAGGCAAAGGGGACAAAAGAGAGAGTAAAAATTATAGGGGAAAAAGCCTGTTGAGTATGCACGGTAAAGTGTATAGTAGAGTTATTATTGAAAGAATTAAGAGTAAGACGGAGAGCAGGAATGAAGATGAACAAGGAGGTTTTTAGGAACGGTACAGGGTATATAAACCAAGTCTTCACAATGAAACATACACATGAACAGTATACAGAACAGGGTAAACGGGTTTTTGTGGAATTTATGGATTTAGAAAAGGCGTATGATAGGGTAGATTGGGAGGCAATGTGGCAGATGTTGCAAGTGCATGAAATAGGTAGGTCGTTGAAAGCAGTGAAATGTTTTTACGATAGCGAGGCTCAGGTTAGAGTATGTATGAGAGGGGAAGATTATTTCCCAGTAAAAGAAGGCCTTAGACAGGGATGTGTGATGTCACCATGGTTGTTCAATTTATTTATAGATGGGGTTCTAGGATAAGTGAATGCTCAGGTGTTGGCAAGAGGTGTGGGATTAAAAGATAATCTAACACAAAATGGGAGTTATCACAGTTGCTCTTTGCTGATGATACTGTGTTTTTGGGAGATTCTGAAGAGAGGCTGCAGAGGTTAGTGGATGAGTTTGGTACAGAATGTAAAAGAAGGGAATTACAAGTGAACATAAAAGAGAGTAAGGTGATGAGGATAACAAAAAAATTAGGTAATGAAAGATTCGATATCAGATTGCAGGGAGGGAGTATGAAGGAGGTGAACGTATTCAGATATCTGGGAATGGACTTGTCAGCAGATGGGTCTATGAAAGACGAGGTGCACTGAGGAGTCTGTGGAAACAAAGAACGTTCTCCATGAAAGCAAAGAGGGAAATGTGTGAAAGTACAGTGGTACCAACACTTTTATTTGGGTGTGAGGCATGGGTGGTGAATGCTGCAGCAAGAAGGTTGGAGGCAGCGGAGATGTCGTGTCGAGGGCAATGTGCGGTGTGAATATTATGCAGAGAATCCGTAGCTCAGAGATTAGGAAGTGCCGGGTTTCTAAAAGTATTACCTAAAGGGCTGAGGAGGGGTTGTTGAGATGTATCGGACATTTAGAGAAGATGAAACAAAATAGAATGACTTGGAGGGTGTATAAATCTGTGGTGGAAGGAAGGAGGGAAAAGGGTCGTCCTAGGAGAGGCTGGAGGGAAGGGGTAAAGGCGGTTTCGTGTTAGAGGGGCTTAAACTTCGAGCAAGCGTGTGTGAGTGTGTCAGATAGGACAGAGAGGAGACGAAAGGGTTTTATGACTTCAGGATCTGCTGGAGTGTGATTAAAGAAACATTTATGAAGGGATTCAGGAAGACCGATTAGCAGGACTTGAATCCTGGAGGTGGGAAGTACAGTGCCTACGCTCTGAAGGAGGGGTGGAGCTATGTTGCAGTCTTTTAACCGTAGTGTCAACACGCCTCTGGCAAGACAGTGATGGAGTGAGTGATGAAAGTGTTTATTCTTTTACGGGTCACCCTTCCTCGGTGGGAAACGGCCGATGTGTTATATATATATATATATATATATATATATATATATATATATATATATATATATATATATATATATATATATATAAATATATATATATATAAATATATATATATATATATATATATATATATATATATATATATATATATATATATATATATATATATATGTCGTGCCGAATATGTAAAACTGGTCAATTAGCAAGAACTCATTTAAAATTAAGTCCTTCCTAAAATTTTCTCTTATACGTTTAAAGATATATTTTTTTCACTAATGTTCATGTAAAAATTTATAATTTTGCACCAAAAGGAACTTAGAAAACTTACCTAACCTTATTATAACAAGAACAATTTATTTTAGCCTAACCCAACTAAATATATTTTAGATTTGTTTACAGTAATTTAATACTAAACAAACACAGTGAAATATATTTTTTTCTTTAGGTTCTGAATGATTTTGGCGAAATTATTGCATACACAAATTTTCGCTTGTCCTGTATGGCAAGATGAGCGTTGCTATTTAAGCCAAGATCGCAAGTTCTGCCTATTATATATATATATATATATATATATATATATATATATATATATATATATATATATATATATATATATATTCACAAACACTAATCTCTGGTCGAAGGAGACTCGAACCTACGAATCTTGGGACAAGGTAAGCAGTGCTATAACTACCTAGCCACACTGGTCCAATACCTTGGCGCCCAGCGAACGCTAGACGTTTTGATCCAAGGCAGCCAGCCTTTAGACTGGTGGCATTAGCTATTTCATCTCATCCCCTGCATGCATCGACCGACGGGAGATTTTTACAATGTTTATGATTCGCAGAACAGGCAAAATATTTACAAACACTAATCTCTGGTCGAAGGAAACTCGAACGTATGAACCTTGTCCCAAGTTTCTCCTCCGACCACAGATTAGTGTTTGTGAATATTTCGCCTGTTCTGCGAATTCTGCACACACACATATTTATATATATATATATATATATATATATATATATATATATATATATATATATATATATATATATATATACAATCTTATAGGTACGTATATGTATGTATATAAATCATCACTGGTACTTCAAATATTTAATCACTATAAGAATCAAATCTAAGTACGTATATGACAAACTTCAAATTATAATTACAAGAAAGAGAAAATAATAATAAATAAAATAAAATATAACTAGAACAAAGTAACTTTACTGGCCGCTCATTATTACAGAGGAAAGACTTGTATCCACACAGAGACGCTACTGCTGCCAATCATTAATGGTATTGGAACGACTGGACAACACGGTGAATAATCAGCCATTTAATATTGAAGCCGTTCATCAAAGGTGAACTGATATTTATTTAACGTGATTTAATTATTTTTATATATAAAATCATCAGATCAGCACCTACACATCTGAATTTCACTCTCTGCCGTCGTCGTATGTTTGAAGCTAAACCACTGAAGATTTTGGTAGTTATCACAGGCATTCCAGAATGATGAGAATGGGTTCAACGATTTTCGTCGCAGGGCAGGTGAGAATGCCCATTGTTTCAAAAATTTGGTCCTCGTTACCGTGTGCAAGTGTTTAAAATAAGAAGCCGACTGGATGAGGATTTCCTGAGTTAGGAGCAAAAGAAAATAAAAGTTGTAAGAGAGAAGAAAAATAATCAAGGAAGCTCTTAAAGATACACCTTCGGGAATACCCAATTACTGGGAAAACTGAGGGAGAAAAACGTGGAGAGCATCGCTAATGACAGCAGCCTTGGAAAATATTAGGAGCCACAAGAATAAGTGCTGACACGAGAGAACTAATCATGAAAAGAGGCAGCACGTCGTCTCAAAGGTGAAGGCCGGCAGTATATTGCCTGCTATTGCAACAACATGCACTGACATAAGAGGGTGCAATTAGCGCACCATGTCGTGCCATGCACAAGATCCTGGTACATGTGTACCCCGTAATGCACTACCGGTATGGGTCTACTGGGCAATGTACAATATTGCTAAAGGCAAGAAGGAGAAACAGGGAATACAGTTGTCTCAATTCATGTAGTACGAAAAGATGACGAGGACTTTGATATATATATATATATATATATATTGTGCGTAATAATAGGACCTTGATGAATACACCGAACTCCCTTAAAATATATACTTCTCAAAAAATTGTTTTACAAATAGTAAGATCATTTTTTCCAGTAACAATAATACAAAGATTTTTATTTTTGGGCGAAAACTAACTTACAAACCTCACCTAACCTCCCTTAAACTAACACAATATTTTTTTTTGGTAAATTATGCTATATATATATATATATATATATATATATATATATATATATATATATATATATATATATATATATATGTATATACACACACATATATATATATATATATATATTATATATATATATATATATATCGTGCCGAATAGGTAAAATTGGCCAATTAGCAAGAACTCATTTGAAATTAAGTCATTTCTAAAATTTTCTGTTATACGTTTAAAAATATATTTTTTTTCATTTAGGTTTTTATAAAAATTAATAATTTTGTACCATAAGTACCTCAGAAAACTTACTTAACCTTATTATAACAAGCACAATTTAATTTAGCCTAATCCAACTAAATATATTTTAGATAAGTTTACAATAATTTAATAATAAACAACCACAAATAAATATATTTTTTTCGTTAGGTTCAGAATGATTTTTGTGAAATTACTGGTATACAGAAATTTTCGCTTGCCTTATCTGTTAAGAAGAGCGTTGCTATTTAAGCCAAAATCGCAAGTTTTACCTATTCGGCACGATATATATATATATATATATATATATATATAATATATATATATATATATATATATATATATAATATATAAAATATATATATATATAATATATATATATATATATATATAATATATATATATTATATATATATAATATATATATATTATATATATATAATATATATTTATTATATATATATATTATATATATATATATATATATATATATATATATATATATATATATATATATATATATATATTCACAAACACTAATCCCTGGTCGAAGGAGACTCGATCCTAAGAACCTTGGGACCAGGTACTCAGTGCTTTAACCACCGTACCACACTGGACAATTCCTTGGCGTCCAGCCAACGCTAGACGGTGTTAACTATTTTATCTCATCCCCTGTATGCACCGACCAAGTGTGGTACAGTAGTTAAAGACTGTATACCTTGTCCCAAAGTTCGTAGGTTCCAGTCTCCTTTGAATATTTTGCCTGTTCTGCGAATTCTAAACATTGTAAAAAATCTCCCGTCGGTCGATGCATGCAGGGTATGAGATGAAATAGCTAACACCACCTGCCTGAATGCTGGCTGCCTTGGATCAAAACGTCTAGCGGTACGGTGGTTAAAGCACCGTACCACACAGAAATATTCACATACACTAACAGAGGTTGGTGTATGTGAATATTTCGCCTGTTCTGCTAATTCTAAACATATGTATATATATATATATACATATATATATATATATATATATATATATAAATATATATATACATATAAATATATATAAATATATATATACATATATATATATATATATATATATAAATATATATAAATATATATATACATATATAAATATATATATATACATATATATATATATATATATATATATATATAATTTTTTTTTTATTTTTTATTATCACACTGGCCGATTCCCACCAAGGCAGGGTGGCCCGAAAAAGAAAAACTTTCACCATCATTCACTCCATCACTGTCTTGCCAGAAGGGTGCTTTACACTACAGTTTTTAAACTGAAACATTAACACCCCTCCTTCAGAGTGCAGACACTGTACTTCCCATCTCCAGGACTCAAGTCCGGCCTGCCGGTTTCCCTGAATCCCTTCATAAATGTTACTTTGCTCAAACTCCAACAGCACGTCCAGTATTAAAAACCATTTGTCTCCATTCACTCCTATCAAACACGCTCACGCATGCCTGCTGGAAGTCCAAGCCCCTCGCACACAAAACCTCCTTTACCCCCTCCCTCCAACTTTTCCTAGGCCGACCCCTACCCCGCCTTCCTTCCACTACAGACTGATACACTCTTGAAGTCACTCTGTTTCGCTCCATTCTCTCTACATGTCCGAACCACCTCAACAACCCTTCCTCAACCCTCTGGACAACAGTTTTGGTAATCCCGGACCTCCTCCTAACTTCCAAACTACGAATTCTCTGCATTATATTCACACCACATATTGCCCTCAGACATGACATCTCCACTGCCTCCAGCCTTCTCCTCGCTGCAACATTCATCACCCATGCTTCACACCCATATAAGAGCGTTGGTAAAACTATACTCTCATACATTCCCCTCTTTGCCTCCAAGGACAAAGTTCTTTGTCTCCACAGACTCCTAAGTGCACCACTCACCCTTTTCCCCTCATCAATTCTATGATTCACCTCATCTTTCATAGACCCATCCGCTGACACGTCCACTCCCAAATATCTGAATACATTCACCTCCTCCATACTCTCTCCCTCCAATCTGATATCCAATCTTTCATCACCTAATCTTTTTGTTATCCTCATTACCTTACTCTTTCCTGTATTCACTTTTAATTTTCTTCTTTTGCACACCCTACCAAATTCATCCACCAATCTCTGCAGCTTCTCTTCAGAATCTCCCAAGAGCACAGTGTCATCAGCAAAGAGCAACTGTGACAACTCCCACTTTATGTGTGATTCTATATCTTTTAACTCCACGCCTCTTGTCAAGACCCTCGTATTTACTTCTCTTACAACCCCATCTATAAATATATTAACCACGGTGACATCACACATCCTTGTCTAAGGCCTACTTTTACTGGGAAATAATTTCCCTCTTTCCTACATACTCTAACTTGAGCCTCACTATCCTCGTAAAAACTCTTCACTGCTTTCAGTAACCTATATATATATATATATATATATATCTATATAGAAATATATATATAGATATAGATATATATATATATATATATATATCAAGCAAGAGAACTAGCTACTGGCGAATGTGCAAATATTGAGAAAGAATGCGAGCACATAGGAAAATCTGAGTGCAGAAGATATAATGGTCTATATCGAGGCTGTCTGCTGAGGACAAACTGTAATTCTGTATTGAACTCTATGAGAAAAAGTAACAGCAAAAATCACCATAAATAATACTGACTCACTACGATGCACATTTATTGCAACAGTAGCAGCAGGACAGTTCGAGCTGTGAGTGGTAGAGCAGAAAGAGGATAACAAGAGTAACACCGGATCTTTATCACGCCCCAACGTTTGAATTGTTATTTCTTCCATATATTTCTTCTAAGGGAAGGTGGGAGGGAAGGGGTCAGTGATGCAGATGAAAGGCTCCTGATATAAAGAGCTGGAGCTTCCCTCTCTTTCCTAGAATCAAAGCGCATTCCCAAAATACTCTAGAACCCCAATGGGTTTAGCGCTATCCCATGAAAAGAATGAAAATCTTTTGGATATTACTGATTTCAGTAATCAGAATCCTATTTTTTTTTAACAATTTAAAAAAAAAATAGTTGATGCAATGTGTTTATATAAACTTAAGGTTTCAGATATCTTGTCATTAAGTATCCAACTAAGGGAGTATTTCTCTGTGGGCGTCGGAATTCTGTTTTACTTCACAGTTTTACTTCGCTCTTTTCCTTCTCAAGAACACCTGGTCCGGTTGGTTTCGTATTTTGAACGCAGGTGTATCGCATCTAGGAAAAAGGTTCATGGTACTGCGAGATGTAATTTTCGTTTCAGTGCGATAACTTGTGAAAGATTCTTCTGATCGACTTCAAACTTTTAGCACTGAAGTATCCTGAGACAAACGTTCGGAGTGTTATTGGTGAGCGCTGGTGATAATTTGCTAATTGTTCTTATAAAACTGTGGGGCATTTTCCGTAACTTAGCTTAAGAATGTCTTTCTTCAACAGCTTCAAAAAAGCTGATCTATCTAACTAGAAGGGAAAAAAATCATAATAGTTTTCAGATGTGCTTGTTGGAAGGTAATATTTTTGCAGCAGTTTAAAAATTTAGGATGATGGGTTTCTGTGATATAAATACCAGTCAGGAACAGCCAAGAGGATTAAGGAAAAATTTTGCAAATGGGCAAGTACACACTCCAACAGAAATTCGAAGCTTTATGTAAGATACACGAGCACTGAAGGTTTGAAGGTGATCGAATAAGCCATTCAATAACAATAATAGAATATTGTCAAATTTAGATATGTATAGTTTAAACATGTAATTGGGCTTGTTTGTCAGCTGCATCACCTTTAAAGCTTAAAGACGTTCAGTACACGCTTCCTAAAATTATCTCACAGAAAACAAAATTTCGTTAATGCAGTTAACAAATTAGCACCAACACATTACGTTAACAATCAGAATCTTCTAACGTGCAAAACACACCTGTACTGAGAGTCTGAAGCCGATCAGAAGAGACATTCCCAAGTAACCGCATGAAAAAAAATCTTTAATATTAATATTTATCAGAGAGCACCGGCACATCCCAAGAACAGCATGAACCTTTCCCTTACATACTATATACATCCTCGCTGAAAAATTAAAACCGATCCGATGAGGCATTCGATCGTAAACAAAAACCTTGGAAGACAAAAAAAAAATATCCAACAACCACTATAGAGATCTAAAAATTACAGCACAATCTGTCACTTTGAGTATCATTTTGTGTGAAGAAAATCTCCATTTAGCACACGATCTGGAGTAAGGTTTTTGCGTTGATTAGGTTTGATCGTCTTCTATCCATAAAGAATAACAAATAATAGCACACTCACAACGGAAAATATATAAATATAAGATAAAGGTGCTAAAAAAAGTTATCGCGCGAACAAAAACGTGGAGTCGCTTAGCCTGGTAGATATAACTGAGATTTTCACTCTTTAAGGTACCTTCATCAGTCACCCATTTGACTGTTTTTACAACAGTGAAGTTAATGTCTGTGATTCTGACGACGGGCTGAATATATAGTTGGATTACTTGAACATACTCGGACTGGAGCGAATGATCACCGGTACCATCAACCCTTCA
>NC_091298.1:24034027-24039027 GCF_038502225.1 Cherax quadricarinatus
TTGTGAGGAACTGTGTGTGTGTGTGTGTGTGTGTGTGTGTGTGTGTGTGTGTGTGTGTGTGTGTGTGTGTGTGTGTGTGTGTGTGTGTGTGTGTGTGTGTGTGTGTGTGTGTGTGTGTAACCTGACAAGTGGTAAACACGTGCATATAATGAGTGGGGTATGAGCGGGATAAGTCTGGGCTGGAGTATAGAAGAGAGGCCATCAGATGTGTTTAAAGCTATGGAGAGGGGATACCCAGGCTCTCCCTCCCTGGCTGCTGCTGCTGCTGCTGCTTAATGCCCCTGAGATAGTTCCCACGGGCACCCCCAACATACGCTCACTCATTTTCATTTTGATCATTCTCTCTTTCACCTTCAATAAAACAGCGCATGAATCATGAATAACTAAACAAGTGCCCATTCATAAAAATGAGTAACAATGAATAAGGCTGACATGGGCAAGGGGAGGGAGAGGGGGGGTGAGAAGGGGAAAGAGAGCAGAAGGGAAGAAAAATGGAAACAAGGGAGAAAATGGGAAGAGATGATAGGGACGAAAGAGGGAGGATGTTCATAAAAAGAATAAAGATGGAAGAGGAGAGTAATGGTAATATTATATATGTACTGCCTCTATGTACTGTTCTATGTACTGCTTCTATGTACTGCTTCTACGTACTGTTTCTATGTACTACTTCTATGTACTGCCTTTATGTATTGCTTCTGTGTACTGCCTTCATGTATTGCTTCTGTGTACTGCCTCTATGTACTGCCTCTCCGTATTGCTTGTGTGTACTGCCTCTCCGTATTGCTTGTGTGTACTGCCTCTCCGTATTGCTTGTGTGTACTGCCTCTATCTTAACTGACACTACAGTCTTGTATTATTTATATTATTGTGAATGAGATGGAGATAAAGCAATATGTACTCACCTAGTTGTGTGCTCACCAATCTGTGTTTACAGAGATTGAGACTTAGCACGTGGGTCAGCGCTTTTACCGTCGTGTGTGTACTCACCTAGTTGTACTCACCTAGTTGAGGTTGCGGGGGTCGAGTCCGAGCTCCTGGCCCCGCCTCTTCACTGATCGCTACTAGGTCACTCTCCCTGAGCCGTGAGCTTTATCGTACCTCTGCTTAAAGCTATGTATGGATCCTGCCTCCACTACATCGCTTCCCAAACTATTCCACTTACTGACTACTCTGTGGCTGAAGAAATACTTCCTAACATCCCTGTGATTCATCTGTGTCTTTAGCTTCCAACTGTGTCCCCTTGTTACTGTGTCCAATCTCTGGAACATCCTGTTTTTGTCCACCTTGTCAATTCCTCTCAGTATTTTGTATGTCGTTATCATGTCCCCCCTATCTCTCCTGTCCTCCAGTGTCGTCAGGTTGATTTCCCTTAACCTCTCCTCGTAGGACATACCTCTTAGCTCTGGGACTAGTCTTGTTGCAAACCTTTGCACTTTCTCTAGTTTCTTTACGTGCTTGGCTAGGTGTGGGTTCCAAACTGGTGCCGCATACTCCAATATGGGCCTAACGTATACGGTGTACAGGGTCCTGAACGATTCCTTATTAAGATGTCGGAATGCTGTTCTGAGGTTTGCTAGGCGCCCATATGCTGCAGCAGTTATTTGGTTGATGTGCGCTTCAGGAGATGTGCCTGGTGTTATACTCACCCCAAGATCTTTTTCCTTGAGTGAGGTTTGTAGTCTCTGACCCCCTAGACTGTACTCCGTTTGCGGCCTTCTTTGCCCTTCCCCAATCTTCATGACTTTGCACTTGGTGGGATTGAACTCCAGGAGCCAATTGCTGGACCAGTTCTGCAGCCTGTCCAGATCCCTTTGTAGTTCTGCCTGGTCTTCGATCGAGTGTATTCTTCTCATCAACTTCACGTCATCTGCAAACAGGGACACCTCAGAGTCTATTCCTTCCGTCATGTCGTTCACAAATACCAGAAACAGCACTGGTCCTAGGACTGACCCCTGCGGGACCCCGCTGGTCACAGGTGCCCACTCTGACACCTCGCCACGTACCATGACTCGCTGCTGTCTTCCTGACAAGTATTCCCTGATCCATTGTAGTGCCTTCCCTGTTATCCCTGCTTGGTCCTCCAGTTTTTGCACCAATCTCTTGTGTGGAACTGTGTCAAACGCCTTCTTGCAGTCCAAGAAAATGCAATCCACCCACCCCTCTCTCTCTTGTCTTACTGCTGTCACCATGTCATAGAACTCCAGTAGGTTTGTGACACAGGATTTCCCGTCCCTGAAACCATGCTGGCTGCTGTTGATGAGATCATTCCTTTCTAGGTGTTCCACCACTCTTCTCCTGATAATCTTCTCCATGATTTTGCATACTATACATGTCAGTGACACCGGTCTGTAGTTTAATGCTTCATGTCTGTCTCCTTTTTTAAAGATTGGGACTACATTTGCTGTCTTCCATGCCTCAGGCAATCTCCCTGTTTCGATAGATGTATTGAATATTGTTGTTAGGGGTACACATAGCGCCTCTGCTCCCTCTCTCAATACCCATGGGGAGATGTTATCTGGCCCCATTGCCTTTGAGGTATCTAGCTCACTCAGAAGCCTCTTCACTTCTTCCTCGGTTGTGTGCACTGTGTCCAGCACTTGGTGGTGTGCCCCACCTCTCCGTCTTTCTGGAGTCCCTTCTGTCTCCTCTGTGAACACTTCTTTGAATCTCTTGTTGAGTTCTTCACATACTTCCCGGTCATTTCCTGTTGTCTCTCCTCCTTCCTTCCTTAGCCTGATTACCTGGTCCTTGACTGTTGTTTTCCTCCTGATGTGGCTGTACAACAGTTTCGGGTCAGATTTGGCTTTCGCTGCTATGTCATTTTCATATTGTCTTTGGGCCTCCCTTCTTATCTGTGCATATTCATTTCTGGCTCTACGACTGTTCTCCTTATTCTCCTGGGTCCTTTGCCTTCTATATTTCTTCCATTCCCTAGCACACTTGGTTTTTGCCTCCCTGCACCTTTGGGTAAACCATGGGCTCATCCTGGCTTTTTCATTACTCCTGTTACCCTTGGGTACAAACCTCTCCTCAGCCTCCTTGCATTTTATTGCTACATATTCCATCATCTCATTAACTGGTTTCCCTGCCAGTTCTCTGTCCCACTGAACCCCGTTCAGGTAGTTCCTCATTCCTGTGTAGTCCCCTTTCTTGTAGTTTGGCTTCATTCGTCCTGGCCTTCCTGCTTCTCCCTCCACTTGTAGCTCTACTGTGTATTCGAAGCTTACAACCACATGGTCACTGGCCCCAAGGGGTCTTTCATATGTGATGTCCTCGATATCTGCACTACTGAAGGTGAATACTAAGTCCAGCCTTGCTGGTTCATCCTCTCCTCTCTCTCTTGTAGTGTCCCTTACGTGTTGGTACATGAAGTTCTCCAGTACCACCTCCATCATCTTAGCCCTCCAAGTATCTTGGCCCCCATGTGGGTCCAAGTTCTCCCAATCTATCTCCTTGTGGTTAAAGTCACCCATGATCAGGAGCTTTGCCCTGCATGCATGAGCTCTTCTGGCCACTCTAGCTAGTGTGTCAACCATCGCTCTATTGCTCTCGTCGTACTCTTGCCTTGGCCTCCTGCTGTTCTGTGGTGGGTTATACATCACTGCTATTACCACCTTGGGACCTCCAGAGTGAAGTGTTCCCACTATGTAATCACTTTCTTCTCCGCTATCTTCTCTCTCCAGCTCATCAAAATTCCAGCGATTTTTGATCAGCAACGCCACTCCTCCACCCCCCCTGTTCCCTCTGTCTTTCCTCAGGATTTGGTATCCCGTTGGAAAGATGGCATCTGTTATCATACCTGTAAGCTTGGTTTCTGTGAGAGCTATGATGTCCGGTGATGCTTCTTTGACTCTTTCTTGCCACTCCTCCCACTTATTTGTTATTCCATCAGCGTTTGTGTACCATACCTTCAGTTTCCTTTCCAACACTGTGGTTTGGGGGGCCTGTGAGGGTGGGAGACCTGGTGGCATACTGTGGGGTTCTATAGCTTGGTGTTGGGTGGAGGCTGTGGGTATGGATTGTAGGGTGTGTTGGGATGGTGTGATAGGTTGTATGGTTCTGAGAGTAGTTGTGTGTGTGCTTGCCCTTGCTGTTCTGTCCTGCTCTGACAGACCTCTGCTGGTTCCCTCCTTGTCTCTTTTCCTAGCTCCTTTCGCTTTTTTGTCCTCTCCCTCAGCTGCTGTCGTTCTGATTTTGTTCTGTCTCTGTCTAGGAACACCCTCTTGTACTCTTCCGAGTATTTCAGTCGTGGTTTCTCTTGGAGGATCCTGTTCCGCACTGTTTCCGTCCTGAGAATCAGCTTGATTGGTCGGTTTCTCACCTTCGAGTACCCCCCTATTCTCTGAAAATTTACAATCTCGTCCCTCTCTTCACCTATTTCTGTTATGATTTTCTCAATCTCCTTCCTTTCTTCCTGCTTCCTTTCAGTGTGTGTCCTTTCCTCTCTCTCCTGAAGCCCATGGATAAACACTGATTTTGCCCTTTCTTCCTCGCATTGCCTCACCCTCTGTGGCTCTGGATCCTGCCTGTATGTGGTCAGATTCTCCCTTGATTTTTCCAGTGGCTCTTGATAGCCTTGTTGTGCCTCAGCATTCGACCTATCACCCTCTCCATCTGCAACCAGTTGATCTTCCCTTTCACTCCTTGGTCCTCCTTGGCAGATTGATGTGACCTTAGCATAATTCATAATTCCTTCCTTCCTGTTCAGCCTCGCAGCTTCATATGCTGTGTCTTCTCTGGTCACTGCCCCTGTAACTCGCTCCAGCCTATTTATCTCAACTTCTAGGACCCTTATCTTGGCTACTGCAGTTTCGACTTGTGCCTCCCAATTCTTTGTCTCCTTCTCCAACCACCTTTCCAATTTCACAGAGAGCTCTTTCTCCATTTTTTCAGAAAGCTCTCCTAATTTTCTCTCCCACTCTTGTTCCATCCTTTTCCACTGCTCCTCCATCCACTCCTCCCTACCCGAACAATTCTCATCTGATCCTTGGGTCCTGCGA
>NC_091298.1:24041527-24151527 GCF_038502225.1 Cherax quadricarinatus
GAGTACACTTCACTTATATTGGAATACACTTCACATTCGGTGTTACACTTTATATGTAATGTCACACAACTGTTGTGACGTCACTGATTCAGCAGGCCTAAATGCCACTTTCCCTTGTTATATGTTATATTTTTCCTTTCTGCTTTTGCTTATTAATTATTTCACTCTCACTGTATGGTGCCCCACATTTCACTTGTTATCCAATCTCTCGAAATTCTTGAACACCCGCTTCCACACTCACTTGAAACTTTGTATATTTGAATCTGTGTAGCAACAGAAGCCTACTATCCACTAACGGTTTGACACTTTGAAATATTAAAGATTTCAGGCTTCCTCTCGACTTTTTTTAACTAATAACTCTGGTTATCACTCGTAGGATTGTTCACTGACGTTGTGTGTGTGTGTGTGTGTGTGTGTGTGTGTGTGTGTGTGTGTGTGTGTGTGTGTGTGTGTGTGTACTCACCTAATTGAGGTTACAGGGGTCGATACTCAGCTCCTGGCCCCGCCTCTTCACTGATCGCTACTAGGTCCTCTCCCTCTCTGCTTCCTGAGCTTTGTCATACCTCTTCTTAAAACTAAGTATGGTTCCTGCCTCCACTACTTCACTTGCTAGGCTATTCCACTTCCTGACGACTCTATGACTGAAGAAATACTTCCTAACGTCCCTGTGACTCGTCTGAGTCTTCAGCTTCCAGTTGTGATCCCTTGTTTCTGTGTCCCCTCTCTGGAATATCCTATTTCTGTCCACCTTGTCTATTCCCCGCAGTATCTTGTATGTCGTTATCATGTCTCCCCTGACCCTTCTGTCCTCCAGAGTCATCAGTCCAATTTCCCTCAACCTTTCCTCGTACGACATTTCCCTGAGCTCTGGGACTAGCCTTGTTGCAAACCTTTGTACTTTCTCTAACTTCTTGACGTGCTTGACCAGGTGTGGGTTCCAGACTGGTTCTGCATACTCCAGTATGGGCCTAACATACACAGTGTACAGTGTCTTGAACGATTCCTTATTAAGGTATCGGAACGCTATTCTCAGGTTTGCCAGGCGCCCGTATGCTGCAGCAGTTATTCGGTTGATGTGTGCCTCCGGTGACGTGCTCGGTGTTATGGTCACCCCAAGGTCTTTCTCCCTGAGTGAGGTCTGTAGTCTTTGTCCACCTAGCCTATACTCTGTCTACGGTCTTCTTTGCCCCTCCCCAATCTTCATGACTTTGCATTTGGCAGGGTTGAATTCGAGAAGCCAGTTTCTGGACCACATGTCCAGCCTGTCCAGGTCTCTTTGCAGTCCTGCCTCATCCTCATCCGATTTAATTCTTCTCATCAGCTTCACATCATCTGCGAATAGTGACACTTCAGAGTCTATTCCTTCCATCATGTCGTTCGCATATATCAAAAATAGCACTTGTCCTAGAACTGACCCCTGTGGGACCCCGCTCGTCACAGGCGCTCACTGTGATACCTCTTCACGTATCATGACTCGTTGTTGCCTCTCTGCCAGGTATTCCCTGATCCATTGCAGTGCCCTCCCTGTTATATGTGCCTGATCCTCCAGCTTCTGCACTAATCTCTTGTGGGGAACTGTGTCAAAGGCCTTCCTGCAGTCTAGGAAAATGCAGTCAACTCACCCCTCTCTCTAGTGTCTTACTTCTGTTACCTTGTCATAAAACTCCAGAAGGTTTGTGACACAGGATTTGCCTTCCATGAACCCATGCTGGTTTTCGTTTATAATCTTGTTCCATTCCAGGTGTTCCACCACTCTCCTCCTGATGATCTTCTCCATGACTTTGCACACAATACATGTCAGAGACACAGGTCTGTAGTTTAGTGTCTCATTTCTGTTTCCTTTGTTAAATATGGGGACTACATTTGCTGTCTTCCATTTCTCAGGTACTTGCCCAGTTTCAAGGGATGTGTTGAAGCTTGTGGTTAGGGGCACGCACAGCATCTCTGCTCCTTCTCTAAGGACCCACGGGGAGATGTCCGGTCCCATCGCCTTTGAGGTATCAAGGTCACTTAGCAGCTTCTGTACCTCCTCCTCGGTTGTTCGTATGTCATCCAACACTTGTTGGTATATTCCCTCTTGATGTTACCTTCTGTGTTGTCTTCCCAGAGCCCTTCCTGTCTCTACTGTAAAAACTTCCTTAAACTCCTGTTTAGCACCTCACATACCTTCTGATCATTTCTTGTGAGTTCTCCACCTTCTGTCCTCAATCTGATCACATGGTCTTTGACTGTTGTCTTCCTCCTGATGTGGCTATACAACAGTTTCGGGTCAGTCTTGATTTTCGATGCTATGTCATTTTCATACTTTCGCTGGGCCTCCCTCCTTACCTGTGCATACTCGCTCCTGGCTCTGCGACTGATCTCCCTATTTTCGTGTGTTCTCTGCCTTCTGTACTTTTTCCATTCTCTATTGCACTTTGTTTTTGCCTCCTTACACCGTCGGGTTAACCAGGGGCTCGTTCTGGTCTTCCCATTGTTTCTGTTGCCCTTGGGAATAAACCTTTCCATTGCTTTCTTGCATTTTGTTGTTACATATTCCATCATTTCATTTACTGGCTTTCCTGCCAGTCCTCTGTCCCACGGAACCTCCTGCAGGAAGTTCCTCAACCCTATGTAGTCCCCTCTTTTATAGTCTGGCTTTTCCCATTCAACTCCTGTTACTCTCTCCACTTGCAACTCTACTATGTATTCAAAGCACAGAACCACGTGGTCACTAGCTCCTAGGAGACTCTCATATGTGATGTCCTCAATGTCTGAACTGCCCAGGGTGAACATAAGGCCCAATCTTGCTGGTTCATCCTCTCCTCTCACTCTGGTAGTGTCCTTAAGATAATTGCCAGTGATATCTATATCACTAGCAATATAATTAGTACATAATGTTATTTTGTAGGTAGTAAATTGGTAGACAGCAGCCGCCCAGGGAGGTACTACCGTCCTGCCAAGTGAGTATAAAACGGAAGCCTAATTGTTTTACGTGATGATAAGATTGCGGTGTCTTTTTTTCTATTTCATAAGCATGCAAGATTTCAGGTACGCCTTGCTACTTCTACTTACACCTAGGTCACACTACACATGCATGTACAAGCATATATATACACACCCATCTGAGTTTTTCTCTATTTTCTTACTAGTTCTTGTTCTTGTTTATTTCTTATCTCCGTGGGGAAGTGGAACAGAATTCTTCCTCCATGTCTACATTAAAGATACCTAGATGTTGCATATAAGTCTAATTATTATCTTGTCGGTATTGCATAATATTCAAGAACAACCTGTAAGACACTGCAACATCATGAGATCATGGTTCAGGGAACATCTCCACAACCTTCTTCACTACTAATAACCAGTTCCTTGGGTATGACCTACTTCCACTGGGAAATCCCGTCTAGCAGTGACAATGCCTTCGTCTGCTACCCGTCACCTATTCACCTGACGCCAGTATACAAGCACCAGCCTTTTTGCCTGTGCTCCAGATTCTTCACGCCTACGATGCTCTTCACACCAACTCCAAGGCTGAGGGACTGATTACCTCATCTTCTCTATATAGTTCTACTGTCTTCAAATTATGTCCTAGAATTTGTATTGATAAAGCCACTGGATGACAAAACGTCAACATTAATGATAACCAGACGTTGCACATGTGTCTAACTTTCATCACTGCATATATTATATATATATATATATATATATATATATATATATATATATATATATATATATATATATATATATATATATATATATATATAATATATATATATATATAATATATATATACATATATAATATATATATATATACATATATATATATATATGCATGCAAATCAACCACTCTGAAAGAATAGAGAAATTCCAAGCGCATTCGTGAGTAGTCACGAAAGCGCTTGGAATTTCTCTATTCTTTCAGAGTGGTTGTTTTGCATATTCTGAAATCACCTGTTTACTGTGATCTTATTGCATATATATATATATATATATATATATATATATATATATATATATATATATATATATATATATATATATATATATATATATATATAAAATGGCATAAATATAAAGGGGGTGAGAGAGAAGAACCATGAATAAAATGAAGAGAATATATAAATATATTGTCAACTGGACACTGTATATATTTTCCATTAATTTTAACTTTAATAAAAACATATTTTAGATATACCGCTATCTACTAGAAATTACTCTGCTTTCTACTAGTAGATCTCGATGAACGTTTTCGTTATCCATTCTGTACAAGGTTCAATCACAAAACCCATCCACGTAATGAACCCGTCTAAGAAATAAAGAGAAGCAAACTACCACAAATATAAAAAATCTCACATTCCACAAATTCCTTAACTGAGAGCAACTCGAAGCGGAGACTTAACCGGAATATTGAATGGCTGGTGCTGGCAGCAGAAATCCTGCTGGACTAAATTGACGAATTCCGTTCACTCGACGCTAGGGGGCTGATTGGTGTGTACTCACCTGTAAGTGGTTGCAGGGGTCGATTCACAGCTCCTGGCCCCGCCTCTTCGCTTGCCGCTACGGGGATCTCTTTCCTGGCTTCGAGAGCCTTTTCGTATCTCTCCCTGAAACTATGTATGGATACTGTCTCTACCACTCCACTGTCCAGGTTGTTTCACTTCCTGTCTACTCTCAGACTGAAGACATATTCCCTCACGTCCCTGTCACTTACCTATGTTTTCAACTTCAGCTGTGCCTTCGTGTTCCTATTTCCCGTCTCTCCAACAATCTGCTCCTGTCCACCCAGTTAATTCATTTCATTATTTTGTACACTGATACCTTATAAACCCTAGTCCTTCTTTTCTCTAATGTCATCATGTTTAGCTCCCTTAATCTCTCATAGAATATAACCCTTAGCTCCGCTACTAATCTCACTTGAAATCACTCCACTTTCTTGACATGCTTGGCAAGGTGTAGGTTCAATATTGGTGATGGAAATATATATATCAGTATGGCCCTGATATATATCGTATACAGTGTCGTGAATGACTCCTTCCTTAGGGTAATGAAAGCTAGTCTTAGAATTACCAGACGGGCATTAGCTGCAGCAGTTATTCGGTTCATGTGCTCCTCAGGTGATATACTCTGTATAATGCTCACCTAGAGGTCCTTGCCCCCTAAGCCTGTATTCCGTCTGTGGTTCTCTTTACCCATCCCCCAGTCTTTATAACTTTGCACATGCTGGGGTTGAATTCTAATAGCCACTTGTCAGACTAGACCTGCAGCTTGTCCATGATTATGTGAAGTCTTTCCAGGTCCTCGCCTGCTTGTATTCTCCTCGTTAGTTCCACATCATATAATGTTATGGGACTATGGGACCAACCCTTCGGTAAAACCCTTGAGCCTCAACGCATAAACCAAATCGTTCTGAGCAAAAAGAGTCGAGATCGTTACCAGCGATAGACTTTCAGAGCTTCCCATCTAATGCCCATGAAGACTGTTCTCAGAGACAACAGTAGCAGCTAGGTCACAACCAAGGAGAACTGGCCACATCCATGCATGTAAAGGATTGAGAGCATGAGCACCAATCCGGTAAACCCTAGGAGCCAACTGCAAAGCTGGCTTGCTAGGAATGTGTCCCAGTCAGACCAATAAATCAAGCCCAGTTCCTCACAACGTATGTTCATGGAAAGCTCTCATGGTTCAACACTGAGGCTCTCAGCTTGGGAAGTACGAAATGTTCCGGGACAAAGTCAGATTCTCAGATAATCAGCTACGTCCAGCATACACAATAAGGATGAGCAGGCCGAAGAGTAGACCCGGCAGCCGTGATCAATTCAGGACCGACAAAGTGGTTCAAACAGATGGAGGGTCCAGCGATCTCTGCCTGGGAGCAACGGGACAAAGATTTAAAACGCTCAAGATCCATAAAACATTCAAGTTTCTTAAGAGAGGGAGAGAGAGCGAGCATCAACATAGTCAAAAAACCATCCCCCCAAATCACCTGATATTCATAGGAAGGGATCAGCCAGTCAAGGAAGTCATCAGGTCTTGGTCGCTCTACCAGGGCTGAGACGAAGTAAGGACCGAGGAATATGAAGGTCGAGAGGAGTAAAAGCCAAGAGAAGTGACGGCAGAGAGAGGTGAGGGCTCGGAGGAGGTGAGAGCCGACGAGTGCAACTCCCAAGAAAAGTGATGGAGAACTCCGTGGAGGAAAGAGGGGGTAAGAGTGGTAAGGAAAAGGACCAACAGGAATGAGGGCTGGGACCGAGGTCTGACAGACAACGTCGGTGTCGTGACGCTGTTTTGCATTTGAGAAGTTTTGCAGAATAAATTTACTCCATAAACATTCACCTTCGCTGCCTGCCAAATTCGACAACATATCTATCGCAAGACTGAAATACTGAAATATGACTGAAAGTTACTAATTATATATATGTGTGTGTGTGTGTGTGTGTGTGTGTGTGTGTGTGTGTGTGTGTGTGTGTGTGTGTGTGTGTGTGTGTGTGTGTGTTGTGTGTGCGTGTGCGTGTGTGTGTGTGTGTGTGTGCGTGTGTGTGTGTGTGTGTTAGTTACCATTTTGTCCTAGGCACATGTCGATTAGACACTAGGCCTGTTGTATAAGCGTGTGTGCGTGTGTGTGTGTGTGTGTGTGTGTGTGTGTGTGTTGTGTGTGTGTGTGTATGTGTGCATGTGTGTGTGTGTGTTACCATTTTGTCCTAGGCACATGTTGATTAGACACTAGCCCTGTTGTATAAGCGTGTGTGCGTGTGTGTGTGTGTGTGTGTGTGTGTGTGTGTGTGTGTGTGTGTGTGTGTTTACCCAATCCACGTGTTCGAACTCCCACATGATATGTGTGTGTCTGTGTGTGCGTGTTGTGTGTGTGTATGTGTTGTGTGTGTGTGTGTGTGTGTGTGTGTGTGTGTGTGTGTGTGTGTGTGTGTGTGTGTGTGTGTGTGTGTGTGTGTGTGTGTGTGTGTGTGTGTGTAGGGGGGAGGTAGTGGCCATAGCTATGGAACACTGGGGTGTTGGATGTGGGGCATAGTTCCCAGCGTGGCCTGATACCAGTATGGCACACCTCTGTACTACCACCTCCTGCCACATGTTATGCTGGCATTGCCTGCAGCCTACTAACCATGCCAAGCTATGTATGATCCTCACTATCACCATCTGTCACTGGTGTTGGGTCCCAAGATGTACTACATTCCCTGGGTATAGCAATGGGCACACAACCAGACCGTATGCATTGCCATATATACTGATGCTTCACAGGCAAATCTTCACTATCACTGTGCTGGTCATAGACTGTTAGGAAATCGAAGTCCACATCACTAGACTGTTAGGAAATCAAAGTCCACATCACTATTATATTACTCACACATGCACCCAAGCCACAAGTGAAAGTGAGCTTTCGAATCTTACAGTGAGGTGGATGCATTCTGACAAACCAACATCAGAAATGGACAGATGTGGGTCGTCAGGGTTTTCAGCGACATTTCCAGCATCTTGAACATCACTTTCAGTCACTAAACATTTGAAATTGAAGAACTCATCACCAGTTCCATAATCCTCATTGTTGAAGTCATTACTGGGGAATAAAACTCAGTGAATTCACCTGGGAGTGAGGTCTTTGTATCTGCGCAATATGGTGGTCACGGTG
Source organism: Cherax quadricarinatus (assembly GCF_038502225.1). Classification (NCBI taxonomy): domain Eukaryota; kingdom Metazoa; phylum Arthropoda; class Malacostraca; order Decapoda; family Parastacidae; genus Cherax; species Cherax quadricarinatus. The sequence continues at coordinate 24,049,151 of NC_091298.1, forward strand.
TACTAAAGATGGAATTCCCGATTTTTGTATGCAGTTCATACTGGCCACAAATACCTGTTCTCTCATGTAGGTCTACTAGGCCTCTCATGCAACCCTGCATCAATAACAAATCTATGCAAGAGACAGTGAAATGGTTACAAGAACACACACACACACACACATACAGAAGAGCGTTACTGTTTTTTGGTAATTAGTTGGTTCCCAAATGTCAGTGTTGTCAGTGAGAAACCTCATGACTCAGAACCACAAAAACTGGGGACCTACTGTATATGTAATGCACTCGTTTGTAAATTCATAAACTTTCTTTCAACATTAGGGACATGATGCATGGACACTTGATTATTGCAAAGTTAAAACTAATATACCTATACCTGACCTATTTGTGTTTTCTCGTTTACACTTTAATAATCTCCATCAGGTAACAACTGAAGTATTGTTTGATAAAGCAGAGTCCTAAACTAGACATGAAAGAAATATGCAAGTTACAAAATACACTTACCGATCTTCACAAGGTGTTGAAGGTATGCAAGAAGAAGGTGTTCGGGAATGCATGGGAGTGGAATACAGTGAAACTCTACTGCCCGTTCCCATGTTAACGCCTCGCACTGTGCCTCCAATAACAGTTTCTTGCAGCAGTCCTGCATTCGCCAAGAGTCTCCATTACTAGTTTCATCTAATAGTTTCTTACTTTGGATACAAATGCTACAGCCTGAGGATGTAACACTGGTCATGACGTTACTTAAGTTTGCCATATTTACAATCCTCTTTTCAAAGCGTTCTTCTAGAGTCTAGACCATTCTCTGACACAGAGGATACTGGCCCTTTCTTCAGAGGTTTGCGATTATTAACTGGTGCACATTTCATTTTCTTCTGAAACACCATTCATAAATGGACAACGTGTGTGTGTGTGTGTGTGTGTGTGTGTGTGTGTGTGTGTGTGTGTGTGTGTGTGTGTGTGTGTGTGTGTGTGTGTGTGTGTGTGTACGTATCCGCAGAACAGGCTAAATATTCACAACACTAATCTCAGGTCGAAGGAAACTCGAACCTACGAACCTTGAAACAAGGTACCCAGTGCTCTACCATTGTATCACTCTGGCGCCCAGGTAAACTCTAGACGTTTTGGTCGAAGGCAGCTAGCCTGTCTTGGGAGTTTTAAATGAAGTTAAAAAATAGTTTTAAAGGACCTAAATGCTAAAGTAGGAGAAACTTTTGTCGAGAGCAGAATAGGTAAGTCTGGAAGGCCCAGTAAGTAACTTTGGAGTACCGGGGATTGACGATAACAGAGGACCTCTAACTGAATGTATAAAAGAGGTTTGGTAACAGCAATATTAATATTAGAAAAAAGGATTATGAACGGGATATATGAAACAAAATGACAGTAATTTGTTAGAGTATGTATTAGTAGATAAAATGTTGCTGGGTAGACTTCTGCATGTGTTGAGAATTGAACAGAGCTTCTAGGATTGTGAGGACAAACTCGTGCGTGTATCACCTTAAATACGGAATCACATCCCAATGACTTCATGCCTAACCCAGTAAAAAGCCGACCAGGGCCTACACACTTCCTTTAGCCAATACAAACACAAGCTGGCTGTCACGTTACTTGACCAAGCCACGTCGAAATGCCTTTGAACTCCCGTGACCTGACCTCACCTTGCTCTTTTAGCTACCTGCAAGTGGTGCCAACAAGGAATTATCCATCCCAAGTATCTCCTTGTGACGTTTTGAAGGTTCAACAACGAAACAGTGACATACAAAATTAAATAGAATGAAAGCTATATTATGCATGACACGTTCGAATTTAAAAAAAATATTAGACGATAATACAGGTAAAAACAATACACGTTTACAGGTAAAACACCACACGTTTACAAGTAAAACACTACACGTGTACATGTAAAACAATACACGTTTACAAGTAAAACAATACACGTTAACAGGTAAAACACCACATTTATAGGTAAAACATTACACGTTAACACCTAAAACACCACACATTTACAGGAAAAACACCACACGTTTACAGGAAAAACACCACACGTTTACAGGTAAATCATTACACACGTTCACATATAAAACATTACACGTTCTCGGCTAAAAAACAAAAATGCAGAGTATGAACCCTGGATAATGTCTTACAGGGTGGTCCCTGACACTACTGAGAGCCCGGGTAAGTTATGTGGAGGCCGCCTATAGCATCATGCAGATTACCGCTGATGACGAATTATTCAAATATTGGGCAGACTAATGCCACGAAATGAGGAGGTCACATTCACCACCACGTTTTATTTGCCATTTGTGGCAGATTCGCGGTAATATGCTAATTTCTGGGCTTATTTACATATTACAGAGTTGGGAAATACAGCGCAGGTAATTTGGTGCATGTGTGATGAGAGGGCATCTCCCTCTCACCTAGTAGAGTGGTGACCAGCACACAGGTGTGTAGCGTCCAGGAGACAGGTGTGTAGTGTCCAGGACACAAGTGCGCAGTGTCCAGGACACAGGTGTGTAGTGTCCAGGACACAGGTGTGCAGTGTCCAGGGCACAGGTGTGTAGTGTCCAGGACACAGGTATGTAGTGTCCAGGACACAGGTGTGTAGTGTCCAGGACACAGGTGTGCAGTGTCCAGGGCACAGGTATGTAGTGTCCAGGACACAGGTGTGTAGTGTCCAGGACACAGGTGTGCAGTGTCCAGGGCACAGGTGTGTAGTGTCCAGGACACTGGTACATAGTGTCCAGGACACAGGTGTGTAGTGTCCAGGACACAGGTATATAGTGTCCAGGACACAGGTATATAGTGTCCAGGACAAAGGTGTGTAGTGTCCAGGACACAGGTATATAGTGTCCAGGACAAAGGTGTGTAGTGTCCAGGACACAGTTATATAGTGTCCAGGACACAGGTGTGTAGTGTCCAGGACACAGGTATATAGTGTCCAGGACACAGGTATATAGTGTCCAGGACAAAGGTGTGTAGTGTCCAGGACACAGGTATATAGTGTCCAGGACAAAGGTGTGTAGTGTCCAGGACACAGGTATATAGTGTCCAGGACAAAGGTGTGTAGTGACCAACACACACTTCTCATTGTTTGATTCAATTAGGTTATAATCGTGTTTGTCTTATGCCTCAGTTAACTTTTTAATCGTTTTAGTGCCTTTGTTAAAATGTTCCATTTGTTCATATTGCTTAGTAGTTAATATTTTATATTCCTAAAAATGTATGAACCGTCTCTGAAACCCTGAGTCCGGATAATAATTATTTACAAATTATATATATATATATATATATATATACATATATATATATATATATATATATATATATAAACACAGGGTAAGTACTGCAGACCATTGTAGCAATGCATATTAACCCCTGAGGATATTATCATCCGTTGAGAAATGAGATTTCCTTTATGGTCCAGGTATTTTGTAATTTTTTTTTTAATACTACACCGAGAGGACTTATTACCTCCGCCATGCATAAGCAACTTATTCTCATTTTCCAATCATATTTTCTTAAACGATTCCCAACGTCCATTACGTAGCGTTTCCTGATGCTTATAAATACGAGTTTCCTACAGGTCAGGTTACATACACCCAATTTTTTTTTTATTTATCCTCAAGTAGAGCAAATAAAAACGTCGGCAACAAATCTGGCAAAGGGGTGACTGAACAATATCGAGAAACATTTAAAGCTGTACTAATATCTCTATGGTGTTAGAATACAACCTATTCTTGAACAGCAAATAATAAACGCGCAAATTTGAACGTTGCCTATTTCTTCTCTGCCATCTCGTTGCCAGACACACTGCTTTAAATGTTAAATTTGCTTATTTGCTCTTCAATAAATTAGTCTAAATAGGTTTGAGAAAACTAAATCGACAAACCGAGTGCAGTGTTAAAAATTAACGTAGTAAACTAAGGCGAACTTGGAGAATGTTTCTGCTGGCGTTGTGAGTGGCACTGTGGCACTCTCAGTGTGGGGAGGTGCCGCAAGTAAAGACACCTGCTCCAACATGGCCTCAGCCAGAGGTAATATATTTTATCCATGACTATGTAAAGTTACAGAGTACACTGTATTGTTCTGATGTATGGAGTATTTGTGTGGTCAATAATACTGAAGATACAAAGATTTTCTTTCTGGTAAACAAGAGGTAGTTTAAGTTTTAATATGTATATGACTTTTATATTTACGAACAGAATGCAATCCACATACAGCATGTCATAAATAGCTGGAGGAAATTCATAATCTTTGACATACTGTACCATTGTATTCATGCTTGTGTTTTCTGTAAATGTTTTTTTCTGTCTATTAATAAATTTTCCCATAGAATATAAAATATAGTGGATGGTAGGAGAAGAAAATATTCAAACAGCTCCGGGGAGAACCTTGAGTTTTCCCTGAAGTACGTTTATTGTCTTCTCTGAGGATGAGGGTCTCCATTCCAGTTATAGAGGTGTGTGTGTGTGTGTGTGTGTGTGTGTGTGTGTGTGTGTGTGTGTGTGTGTGTGTGTGTGTGTGTATGTATGTATGTATGTATGTATGTGTGTGTGTGTGTGTGTGTGTGTGTGTGTGTGTATGTGTGTGTGTGTGTATGTATGTGTGTATGTATGTATGTGTGTGTATGTATGTATGTATTTATGTATGTATATATGTATGTATATATGTATGTATGTGTGTGTGTATTTTTATATATATTTGTGTTTACTTATATATATATATATATATATATATATATATATATATATATTCTGTGGTCAAAACTTTTTATCACAATAGAGAAAAGAATGACAATGATATGTGGGATAAGTTGTTTCAGGCAGCACTGTTTGTTTTACCGATAAGAGCGAGACTCCAAACTTTATAACAGAAGCCTCACCCTCACTGCTTCCTCTCCACCAGGAGCTCGACTTGTCATTTTTATATTGTGCCCTCAGTGCATGGGGCGATGGCGAAGGTGGTGGCGAAGGTGGTGGCGAAGGTGGTGGCGAAGGTTGTGGCGAAGGTGGTGGCGAAGAAGGCGGCGAGGGTGGCGGCGAGGGTGGCGGCGAGGGTAGCGGCGAAGGTGGTGGCGAGAAGGGCGGGATTTGTGGATTTGTCGGGGGGGATGGGGGTGTCTGGGGGCTTGGTGGTTTCGGGGGGCAGGGAGGTGTAGGGAAAAAGAATATGCGGGCAGGGAAATATTGGAGGGGGGGGTACAGGGAGTGTCTAGTAGACGGGAAATGCCCAGGCAAGAGGAGGCACAGTGACAGAGAAGTGGGACACAGGGGAGAAGAGACGTGGGACGCAGGGGGCAGACAAGTGGGACGCAGGGGGACCGACGGGGGACGCAGGGGACAGACAAGAGGGACGCAGGGGGACAGAGAAGTGGGACACAGAGGAGACAGAAGTGGAACACGAGGGAGACAGACGTGGGACACAGGGAGAAGAGAAGTGGGACACAGGGGACAGAGAAGTGGGACACAGGGGACAGAGAAGTGGGACACAGGGGACAGAGAAGTGGGACACAGGGGAGACAGAAGTGGAACACGGGGGAGACAGACGTGGGACATAGGGGAGACAGAAGCGGGACACAGGGGACAGAGAAGCGGGACACGGGGGACAGAGAAGCGGGACACAGGGGACAGAGAAGCGGGACACAGGGGACAGAGAAGCGGGACACAGGGGACAGAGAAGCGGGACACCGGGGACAGAGAAGCGGGACACAGGGGACAGAGAAGCGGGACACAGGGGACAGAGAAGCGGGACACAGGGGACAGAGAAGCGGGACACAGGGGACAGAGAAGCGGGACACAGGGGACAGAGAAGCGGGACACAGGGGACAGAGAAGCGGGACACAGGGGACAGAGAAGCGGGACACAGGGGACAGAGAAGCGGGACACAGGGGACAGAGAAGCGGGACACAGGGGACAGAGAAGCGGGACACAGGGGACAGAGAAGCGGGACACAGGGGACAGAGAAGCGGGACACAGGGGACAGAGAAGCGGGACACAGGGGACAGAGAAGCGGGACACAGGGGACAGAGAAGCGGGACACAGGGGACAGAGAAGCGGGACACAGGGGACAGAGAAGCGGGACACAGGGGACAGAGAAGCGGGACACAGGGGACAGAGAAGCAGGACACAAGGGACAGAGAAGCGAACAAAAACCAATTTAATTTTCTCAATGAAATCTATAAGTGTGTGATCATTCTGAGGAAAATCGGAGAAGTGACGTGAGCGAATTGCAAAATTTTGGTTGAACTGACATGGAATGTCCCATAGGAATGGTCCCAAATCTGCACACAGAAATCACTCCCTACGAAAGTAAAAGACTGGGCAGGCGATGCAAAATGCCGCCAATAAAAAGTAGGGGCGCCATTGGTACACTAAGAGAAAACACCATAAGTGTCCGGGGCCCAAAACTGTTCAACAGCCTCCCATCAAGCATTAGGGGAATTGCCAATAAACCCCTGGCTGCCTTCAAGAGAGAGCTGGACAGATACCTAAAGTCAGTGCCGGATCAGCCGGGCTGTGGCTCGTACGTTGGACTGCGTGCGGCCAGCAGTAACAGCCTAGTTGATCAGGCTCTGATCCATCGGGAGGCCTGGTCATGGACCGGGCCGCGGGGGCGTTGATCCCCGGAATAACCTCCAGGTAACCTCCAGGTATGTACATTACTGATATTAACATTAACACCATAGTTGTGGTGGTGGAGAGAGCGGCGGTGGCGAGGGCGGTGGCGAGGGTGGTGGCGAGGGCGGCGGTGGCGAGGGCGGCGGTGGCGAGGGTGGTGGCGAGGGCGGCGGTGGCGAGGGTGGTGGCGAGGGCGGCGGTGGCGAGGGTGGTGGCGAGGGCGGCGGTTGCGGGGGTGGTGGCGAGGGTGGCGGTTGCGGGGGTGGTGGCGAGGGCGGCGGTTGCGGGGGTGGTGGCAAGGGCGGCGGTTGCGGGGGTGGTGGCGAGGGCGGCGGTTGTGGGGGTGGTGGCGAGGGCGGCGGTTGCGGGGGTGGTGGCGAGGGCAGCGGTTGCGAGGGTGGTGGCGAGGGCGGCGGTTGCGGGGGTGGTGGCGAGGGCGGCGGTTGCGGGGGTGGTGGCGAGGGCGGCGGTTGCGGGGGTGGTGGCGAGGGCGGCGGTTGCGGGGGTGGTGGCGAGGGCGGCGGTTGCGTGGGTGGTGGCGAGGGCGGCGGTTGCGGGGGTGGTGGCGAGGGCGGCGGTTGTGGGGGTGGTGGTGAGGGCGGCGGTTGCGGGGGTGGTGGCGAGGGCGGCGGTTGCGGGGGTGGTGGCGAGGGCGGCGGTTGCGGGGGTGGTGGCGAGGGCGGCGGTTGTGGGGGTGGTGGTGAGGGCGGCGGTTGCGGGGGTGGTGGCGAGGGCGGCGGTTGCGGGGGTGGTGGCGAGGGCGGCGGTTGTGGGGGTGGTGGTGAGGGCGGCGGTTGCGGGGGTGGTGGCGAGGGCGGCGGTTGCGGGGGTGGTGGCGAGGGCGGCGGTTGTGGGGGTGGTGGTGAGGGCGGCGGTTGCGGGGGGTGGTGGCGAGGGCGGCGGTTGCGGGGGTGGTGGTGAGGGCGGCGGTTGCGGGGGTGGTGGTGAGGGCGGCGGTTGCGGGGGTGGTGGCGAGGGCGGCGGTTGCGGGGGTGGTGGCGAGGGCGGCGGTTGCGGGGGTAGTGGCGAGGGCGGCGGTTGCGGGGGTGGTGGTGAGGGCGGCGGTTGCGGGGGTGGTGGCGAGGGCGGCGGTTGCGGGGGTGGTGGTGAGGGCGGCGGTTGCGGGGGTGGTGGCGAGGGCGGCGGTTGCGGGGGTGGTGGCGAGGGCGGCGGTTGTGGGGGTGGTGGCGGGTGTGGTGGCGAGGGCGGCGATTGCGGGGGTGGTGGCGAGGGCGGCGGTGATGGGGATGGTGGAGAGGGCGGCGGTGGCGGGGGTGGTGGCGAGGGCAGCGGTTGCGGGGGTGGTGGTGAGGGCGGCGGTGGTGATGGTGGAGAGGGCGGCGGTGGCGAGGGTGGTGGCGAGGGCGGCGGTTGCGGGGGTGGTGGCCGGTGTGGTGGCGAGGGCGGTGGCGAGGGTGGTGGCGAGGGCGGCGGTTGCGGGGGTGGTGGCCGGTGTGGTGGCGAGGGCGGCGCTGGCGGGGGTGGTGACGAGGACGGCGATTGCGGGGGTGGTGGCGGGTGTGGTGGCGAGGGCGGCGATTGCGGGGGTGGTGGAGAGGGCGGCGGCTGCGGGGGTGGTGGCGAGGGCGGCGGTTGCGGGGATGGTGGAGAGAGCGGCGGTGGCGGTAGTGGCAAGGGCGGCGGTCGCGGTAGTGGCGGGGGTGGTGGAGAAGGGCGGCGGTGGCGGGAGTGGTGGCGAGGGCAGCAGTAGCGGGTGTAGTGGCGAGGGCAGCGGTGGCGGGGGTGGTGGCGAGGGCGGTGGTAGTTGCGAGAGTAGCAGCGAGGACGTGGCGAGGGTAGCAGCAAGGACGTGGCGAGGGTAGCAGCGAGGGCGTGGCGAGGGTAGCAGCGAGAGCGTGGCGAGGATAGCAGCGAGACCGTGGCGAGGGTAGCAGCGAGGGCGTGGCAGGGTAGCAGCGAGGGCGTGGCAGGGAAGCAGCGAGGGCGTGGCAGGGTAGCAGCGAGGGCGTGGCAGGGTAGCAGCGAGGGCGTGGCAGGGTAGCAGCGAGGGCGTGGCAGAGTAGCAGTGAGGGCGTGGCAGGGTAGCAGTGAGGGCGTGGCAGGGTAGCAGCGAGGGCGTGGCAGGGTAGCAGCGAGGGCGTGGCAGGGTAGCAGCAAGGGCGTGGCAGGGTAGCAGCGAGGGCAGCAGCGAGGGCGTGGCAGGGTAGCAGCGAGGGCGTGGCAGGGTAGCAGCGAGGGCGTGGCAGGGTAGCAGCGAGGGCAGCAGCGAGAGCGTGGCAGGGTAGCAGCGAGGGCGTGGCAGGGTAGCAGCGAGGGCGTGGCAGGGTAGCAGTAAGGGCGTGGCAGGGTAGCAGCGAGAGCGTGGCAGGGTAGCAGCGAGGGTAGCAGCGAGGGCGTGGCAGGGACGCAGCGAGGGCGTGGCAGGGTAGCAGCGAGGGCGTGGCAGGGTAGCAGCGAGGGCGTGGCAGGGTAGCAGCGAGGGCGTGGCAGGGTAGCAGTAAGGGCGTGGCAGGGTAGCAGCGAGAGCGTGGCAGGGTAGCAGCGAGGGCGTGGCAGGGTAGCAGCGAGGGCGTGGCAGGGTAGCAGCGAGAGCGTGGCAGGGTAGCAGCGAGGGCGTGGCAGGGTAGCAGTGAGCGCGTGGCAGGGTAGCAGCGAGGGCGTGGCAGGGTAGCAGCGAGGGCGTGGCAGGGTAGCAGCGAGGGCGTGGCAGGGTAGCAGCGAGGGCGTGGCAGGGTAGCAGCGAGAGCGTGGCAGGGTAGCAGTGAGGGCGTGGCAGGGTAGCAGCGAGGGCGTGGCAGGGTAGCAGCGAGGGCGTGGCAGGGTAGCAGCGAGGGCGTGGCAGGGTAGCAGCGAGGGCAGCAGCGAGGGCGTGGCAGGGTAGCAGCGAGGGCGTGGCAGGGTAGCAGCGAGGGCGTGGCAGGGTAGCAGCGAGGGCGTGGCAGGGTAGCAGCGAGGGCGTGGCAGGGTAGCAGCGAGGGCGTGGCAGGGTAGCAGCGAGGGCGTGGCAGGGTAGCAGCGAGGGCGTGGCAGGGTAGCAGGGAGTGCGTGGCAGGGTAGCAGCGAGGGCGTGGCAGGGTAGCAGCGAGGGCGTGGCAGGGTAGCAGCGAGGGCGTGGAAGGGTAGCAGCCGCGCGGGCGCGGCCGGGTAGCAGCGAGGGCGTGGCAGGGTAGCAGCGAGGGCGTGGCAGGGTAGCAGCGAGGGCGTGGCAGGGTAGCAGCGAGGGCGTGGCAGGGTAGCAGCGAGGGCGTGGCAGGGTAGCAGCGAGGGCGTGGCAGGGCAGCAGCGAGGGCGTGGCAGGGTAGCAGCGAGGGCGTGGCAGGGTAGCAGCGAGGGCGTGGCAGGGTAGCAGCGAGGGCGTGGCAGGGTAGCAGCGAGGGCGTGGCAGGGTAGCAGCGAGGGCGTGGCAGGGTAGCAGCGAGGGCGTGGCAGGGTAGCAGCGAGGGCGTGGCAGGGTAGCAGTGAGGGCGTGGCAGGGTAGCAGCGAGGGCGTGGCAGGGTAGCAGCGAGGGCGTGGCAGGGTAGCAGTGAGGGCGTGGCAGGGTAGCAGCGAGGGCGTGGCAGGGTAGCAGCGAGGGCGTGGCAGGGTAGCAGTGAGGGCGTGGCAGGGTAGCAGCGAGGGCGTGGCAGGGTAGCAGCGAGGGCGTGGCAGGGTAGCAGCGAGGGCGTGGCAGGGTAGCAGCGAGGGCGTGGCAGGGTAGCAGCGAGGGCGTGGCAGGGTAGCAGTGAGGGCGTGGCAGGGTAGCAGCGAGGGCGTGGCAGGGTAGCAGCGAGGGCGTGGCAGGGTAGCAGCGAGGGCGTGGCAGGGTAGCAGCGAGGGCGTGGCAGGGTAGCAGCGAGGGCGTGGCAGGGTAGCAGCGAGGGCGTGGCAGGGTAGCAGCGAGGGCGTGGCAGGGTAGCAGCGAGTGCGTGGCAGGGTAGCAGCGAGGGCGTGGCAGGGTAGCAGCGAGGGCGTGGCAGGGTAGCAGCGAGGGCGTGGCAGGGTAGCAGCGAGGGCGTGGCAGGGTAGCAGCGAGGGCGTGGCAGGGTAGCAGCGAGCAGCAGCGAGGGCGTGGCAGGGTAGCAGTGAGCGTGGCAGGGTAGCAGCGAGGGCGTGGCAGGGTAGCAGCGAGGGCGTGGCAGGGTAGCAGTGAGGGCGTAGCAGCGAGGGCGTGGGGTAGCAGCGAGGGCGTGGCAGGGTAGCAGCGAGGGCGTGGCAGGGTAGCAGCGTGGCAGGGTAGCAGCGAGGGCAGCAGTGAGGGCGTGGCAGGGTCGCAGCGAGGGCGTGGCAGGGTAGCAGCGAGGGCGTGGCAGGGTAGCAGCGAGGGCGTGGCAGGGTAGCAGCGAGGGCGTGGCAGGGTAGCAGCGAGGGCGTGGCAGGGTAGCAGCGAGGGCGTGGCAGGGTAGCAGCGAGGGCGAGGGTAGCAGCGAGGGCGTGGCAGGGTAGCAGCGAGGGCGTGGCAGGGTAGCAGCGAGGGCGTGGCAGGGTAGCAGCGAGGGCGTGGCAGGGTAGCAGCGAGGGCGTGGCAGGGTAGCAGCGAGGGCGTGGCAGGGTAGCAGTGAGGGCGTGGCAGGGTAGCAGCGAGGGCGTGGCAGGGTAGCAGCGAGGGCGTGGCAGGGTAGCAGCGAGGGCGTGGCAGGGTAGCAGCGAGGGCGTGGCAGGGTAGCAGCGAGGGCGTGGCAGGGTAGCAGCGAGGGCGTGGCAGGGTAGCAGCGAGGGCGTGGCAGGGTAGCAGCGAGGGCGTGGCAGGGTAGCAGCGAGGGCGTGGCAGGGTAGCAGCGAGGGCGTGGCAGGGTAGCAGCGAGGGCGTGGCAGGGTAGCAGCGAGGGCGTGGCAGGGTAGCAGTGAGGGCGTGGCAGGGTAGCAGCGAGGGCGTGGCACGGTAGCAGCGAGGGCGTGGCAGGGCGTAGCAGCGAGTAGCAGCAAGGACGTGGCAGGGTAGCAGCGAGGGCGTGGCAGGGTAGCAGCGAGGGCGTGGCAGGGTAGCAGAGAGGGCGTGGCAGGGTAGCAGCGAGGGCGTGGCAGGGTAGCAGCGAGGGCGTGGCCTGTTAGCAGCGAGGGCGTGGCAGGGTGGGAGCGGGGGCGTGGCAGGGTAGCAGCGAGGGCGTGGCAGCAGTGAGGGCGTGGCAGGGTAGCAGTGAGGGCGTGGCAGGGTAGCAGTGAGGGCGTGGCAGGGTAGCAGCGAGGGCGTGGCAGGGTAGCAGTGAGGGCGTGGCAGGGTAGCAGTGAGGGCGTGGCAGGGTAGCAGCGAGGGCGTGGCAGGGTAGCAGCGAGGGCGTGGCAGGTTAGCAGTGAGGGCGTGGCAGGGTAGCAGCGAGGGCGTGGCAGGGTAGCAGCGAGGGCGTGGCAGGGTAGCAGGGCGTGGCAGGAGCAGCGAGGGCGTGGCAGGGTAGCAGCGAGGGCGTGGCAGGGTAGCAGCGAGGGCGTGGCAGGGTAGCAGCGAGGGCGTGGCAGGGTAGCAGCGAGGGCGTGGCAGGGTAGCAGTGAGGGCGTGGCAGGGTAGCAGCGAGGGCGTGGCAGGGTAGCAGCGAGGGCGTGGCAGGGTAGCAGTGAGGGCGTGGCAGGGTAGCAGTGAGGGCGTGGCAGGGTAGCAGTGAGGGCGTGGCAGGGTAGCAGTGAGGGCGTGGCAGGGTAGCAGTGAGGGCGTGGCAGGGTAGCAGTGAGGGCGTGGCAGGGTAGCAGTGAGGGCGTGGCAGGGTAGCAGTGAGGGCGTGGCAGGGTAGCAGTGAGGGCGTGGCAGGGTAGCAGTGAGGGCGTGGCAGGGTAGCAGTGAGGGCGTGGCAGGGTAGCAGTGAGGGCGGTGGCGGCGACCTTATGTTACAACTTATGTTACAACATTTTGTTCACAAGAGTCGAGGAACGGAATATAAGAATATGTCTACTAGTTCTCTACATCTTTGATGGCCTTCCACGGTCAGCACACGTTCCTCCCTTCAAGTGGGTGTTTTCATGCTGGTGAAGGGCTTTTGTTCTAAGGAACTGGAGCTATTCTACCCTTCCTCAAGACCAAATCGAAACACCTCTCATTCCATAGGCACTGTGATAAATCAGACATGTGCAACACTTGGGTATCTTTATTGTGGAAACTTTTCGCCAAACAGTGGCTTCATCAGTCCAATACAAAGAATAACGGGGAAAATCAGGAGGAACTTGAAGTAATCAGTCCCTCAGCATGGAGTCGATGTAATCAGTCTATTAATTTCCAGATTGAGGGACTGATGATCTCAAAACTCCTCGCCACCATTCTTCTTTGTATTGGACTGATAAAGCCACTGTGTGGAGAAACGTTTCAACAATAAAGATACCCAAGTGTTGCACATGTGTCTAATTTATCAACTTCTCGGTTCTCTGAACCATTTATCAACATAGGCACTGTATAGGCATTATGGGCTCAACGCATCTCTATAATAGTTTATTTCAGAAACTGCCTATCTACTGTTCTCATTTACAGATAGTACTTAGATGTAATTTCTCACTAAAGTTTCAGTCGATAAAATTAAATAAATCATCTTAAGTAAAAGTCAGTGACGTTCAAAAGTTCAGTGACCCGCTGTTGCTTTCTCCAGCTACTTCTTATATAAATATTTAAGAGTGTGAAAGTCTTAATCTTTATCAAAGTATGTATCTACATACCCATTTATAACAGGGAACTAATACTTGTTATGTACAAGGTTCCTTATTAGGTATCCTTGACGGGGACCCTTATATGGTTGTCTAAATGTATTTTCCTTCCTCAATCATTTCCTGTTTATTTATTTTGCTCTCAACACAGAAAGGCCTCGTCCGATAAGCTTCAAATTTTCAATGCTGGTGTATAGTAACTAGGGCAAAATTCCAGAAACAACTATAGGTGTTGAAGCCATTCCCAGCATCCTAGAATGTGTCCATTAGCTTCCAAAACCCTCAGCGGCGTAACTCCAAGCATTAAAAACAGTTGCCCCCCTGATTCAACGATGGTGGAAAGTGAAGCTAAAGTGTGTAGGCGCACCTATGAAAATTTCACGAGTAAAAGTCTAAAATTTTTATTTCCATTACATCACGTTAAATACATTTAGGTCTGCCTCTTCTGAACGATTTCAATACTGAATGACTGTTGCAACTTACCGCCAGGATAACAAGTATCAAGTTTAGTTTGAGTACGGAAAAAATTGTAATATACTGTGTGTTTATAAATCCTTGAATCCTTAAAATTCGTGTGGTAACTGGAGAATGCCTCTTTTGATCGGTATCAAATTTTCAGCCCTGGTATCTTTTTTCAGAAAGTAAGGTTCGCATTTACTAATTTTATTAATGAGAATAAGCAGTGTCGGTGCAAATTTTGTTGACTTATGTGCAATAACCAATAAGAATGTATCTTCTGGTCGGTTTCAAACTTTGTGGCGATGTGCTTTCGTCAGAGGAAGCTTCATCTGTTTTTTAGGTTGTGCAAGTTGTGCAAGTTTTAATTTTATTAATCAAATTGAGTTTTGTGAACAAACTAGAGAATACCAGAAGAAAGATACAGTATTTGACTTGAATGAATTATTCTAACTTAAATCTACATATTTCACTTTTATATACTCTCATTATGTCCTCAAGACCAATGCAAAAAAATATATATTATGAGCCAAAAGTTTAAATTCAATTAATTACTAAGTGGCTTAATCTCTTAAACCTTAAATGCTTTTCAATCTGACTTAATGAAAAGTTTCCAGTGATTTCGGCCTGTGCAGGTCACAAACTTGCCATTTTTATGAACGACAACTGGAAAATTTTAATCCTGCTTTTCATGTGATGATTTCTGAATGCCGCTTCTGACTGGTTTCAACCCTTCGTCGCTAAAACCTCGATAATGTAACTCAAAACTTTTCAGATTAGCTTTAAAACTGGTATTTCTCGGTAAAATTTTGAATTAGTTTTGAACTATGCACTATTTGACATTTTTACTGAAGACACTGGGACATAAGTTTCAATGTGATATATAGTGAATGCCTCTTCTGATTTGATTCGAATCATCAGTTCTAGTATTTACTTATATTAGAAACTTATGACGCACTTTGCACTAATCTTATCGCGTCCATTGAAGGACAGGAGGAGAGGGAAGATGGGGTTATGCAATATGGAGATACTTTTTTCGGATCGCGCAGCGGCAGAAGTATATCTAATTAGCATCTGAGCCTTACCTTCAGAAAGCCGTACACAAAACACACACACACACACACACACACACACACACACACACACAGAGCAGCAAGGGCAAGCACACACACAACTATCCTCAGAACCCCACAACCTATCACACCATCCCAACACAAACTACAATCCATACCCACAGCTTCCACCCAACACCCAGCTATAGAATCCCACAGTACGCTACCAAGTCTCCCACCTTCACAGGCCCCCCAAACCACAGTGTTGGAAAGGAAACTGAAGGTATGGTACACAAACGCTGATGGAATAACAAATAAGTGGGAGTGGCACGAAAGAGTAAAAGAGGCATTACCGGACATCATAGCTCTCACAGAAACCAAGCTTACAGGTATGATAACAGATGCCATTTTCCAACGAGATACCAGATCCTGAGGAAAGACAGAGGGAACAGGGGGGGTGGAGGAGTGGCACTGCTGATCAAAAACCGATGGAATTTTGATGAGCTATAGAGAGGAGACACCGGAGAAGCAAGTGATTACATAGTGGGAACGCATCACTCTGGAGGTCCCAAGGTGGTAATTGCAGTGATGTATAACCCACCACAGAACAGCAGGAGGCCAAGACAAGAGTATGACGAGAGCAATAGAGCGATGGTTGACACACTGGCTGCAGTGGCCAGAAGAGCTCATGCATGCAGGGCAAAGCTCCTGATCATGGGTGACTTTAACCACAAGGAGATCGATTGGGAGGACTTGGAGATGCATGGGGCCAATATACATGGAGGGCTAAGATGATGGAGGTGGTACTGGAAAACTTCATGTACCAACACGTAAAGGACACTACAAGAGAGAGAGGAGAGGATGAACCAGCAAGACTGGACTTGGTATTCACCTTGAGTAGTGCAGATATTGAGGACATCACATATGAAAGACCCCTTGGGGCCAGTGATCATGTGGTTTTAAGCTTCAAATACAGAGTAGAGCTACAAGTGGAGGAGGAAGGAGGAAGGCCAGGACGAATGAAGCCAAACTACAAGAGAGGGGACTACACGGGAATGAGGAACTTCCTGCACGGGGTTCAGTGGGACAGAGAACTGGCAGGGAAGCCAGTTAATGAGATGATGGAATATGTAGCAACAATGTGCAAGGAGGCTGAGGAGAGGTTTGTACCCAAGGGAAACAGGAACAATGAAAAAGCAAGGAGGAGCCCATGGTTCACCCAAAGGTGCAGGGAGGCAAAAACCAAGTGTGCTAGGGAATGGAAGAAATATAGAAGGCAAAGGACCCAGGAGAATAAGGAGAGCAGTCGTAGAGCCAGAAATGAATATGCACAGATAAGAAGGGAGGCCCAACGACAATATGAAAACGACATGGCAGCGAAAGCCAAATCTGACCCGAAACTGTTATACAGCCACATCAGGAGGAAAACAACAGTCAAGGACCAGGTAATCAGGCTAAGGAAGGAAGGAGGAGAGACAACAAGAAATGACCGTGAAGTATGTGAGGAACTCAACAAGAGATTCAAAGAAGTGTTCACAGAGGAGACAGAAGGGGCTCCAGAAAGACGGAGAGGTGGGGCACACCACCAAGTGCTGGACACAGTACACACAACCGAGGAAGAAGTGAAGAGGCTTCTGAGTGAGCTAGATACCTCAAAAGCAATGGGGCCGGATAATATCTCTCCATGGGTCCTGAGAGAGGGAGCAGAGGCACTATGTGTACCCCTAACAACAATATTCAATACATCTATCGAAACAGGGAGATTGCCTGAGGCATGGAAGACATGGAAATCCTGTGTCACAAACCTACTGGAGTTCTATGACATGGTGACAGCAGTAAGACAAGAGAGAGAGCGATGGGTGGATTGCATTTTCTTGGACTGCAAGAAGGCGTTTGACACAGTTCCACACAAGAGATTAGTGCAAAAACTGGAGGACCAAGCAGGGATAATAGGGAAGGCACTACAATGGATCAGGGAATACTTGTCAGGAAGACAGCAGCGAGTCATGGTACGTGGCGAGGTGTCAGAGTGGGCTCCTGTGACCAGCGGGGTCCAACAGGGGTCAGTCCTAGGATCAGTGCTGTTTCTGGTATTTGTGAACGACATGACGGAAGGAATAGACTCCGAAGTGTCCCTGTTTGCAGATGACATGAAGTTAATGAGAAGAATTCATTCGATCGAAGACCAGGCAGAACTACAAAGGCATCTGGACAGGCTGCAGACCTGGTCCAGCAACTGGCTCCTGGAGTTCAACTCCACCAAGTGCAAAGTCATGAAGATTGGGAAGGGCAAAGAAGACCGCAGACGGAGTACAGTCTAGGGGGCCAGAGACTACAAACCTCACTCAAGGAAAAAGATCTTGGGGTGAGTATAACACCAGGCACATCTCCTGAAGCGCACATCAACCAAATAACTGCTGCAGCATATGGGCGCCTAGCAAACCTCAGAACAGCATTCCGACATCATAATAAGGAATCGTTCAGGACCCTGTACACCGTGTACGTTAGGCCCATGCGGCACCAGTTTGGAACCCACACCTAGCCAAGCACGTAAAGAAACTAGAGAAAGTGCAAAGGTTTGCAACAAGACTAGTCCCAGAGCTAAGAGGTATGTCCTACGAGGAGAGGTTAAGGGAAATCAACCTGACGAAACTGGAGGACAGGAGAGACAACGGGGACATGATAACGACATACAAAATACGGAGAGGAATTGACAAGGTGGACAAAGACAGGATGTTCCAGAGATGGGACACAACAACAAGGGGACACAGTTGGAAGTTGAAGAAACAGATGAATCACAGGGATGTTAGGAAGTATTTCTTCAGCCATAGAGTAGTCAGGAAGTGGAATAGTTTGGGAAGCGATGTAGTGGAAGCAGGATCCATACATAGCTTTAAGCAGAGGTATGATAAACCTCAAGGTTCAGGGAGAGTGACCTAGTAGCGACCAGTGAAGAGGCGGGGCCAAGACCTTGGAATCGACCCCTGCAACCTCAACTAGGTGAGTACAACTAGGTGAGTATACACATGCTCGCGTGCGCACACACACACGGTCTGACGACACTGGAGGACAGGAGGGTCAGGGGAGGCATGATAACGACATACAAAATACTGCGTGGAATAGAGAAGGTGGACAGAGACAGGATGTTCCAGAGATGGGACACAGAAACAAGGGGTCACAATTGGAAATTGAAGACTCAGATGAGTCAAAGGGATGTTAGGAAGTATTTCTTCAGCCAGAGTTGTTAGGAAGTGGAATAGTCTGGCAAGTGATTTAGTGGAATCAGGAACCATAATAGTTTTAAGACGAGGAATAATAAAGCTCATGGAGCAGGGAGAGGGAGGACCCAGTAGCGATCAGTGTAGAGGGGGGCCAGGAGCTGAGTATCAACCCCTGCAACCACAATTAGGTGAGTACACCATAGCATATAAACCCTCACTATATAATACAAACACCACACTATACTAACACATACCACAGTATACCAACACACACCACAGTATATCAACACATGCACTACAGTATACCAACACACACCACAGTACATCAACACACACTACAGTATATCAACACAAACCACAGTATACCAACACACACTACAGTATACCAACACACACTACAGTATACCAACACATACCACAGTATACCAACACACACCACAGTATACCAACACACACCACAGTTTATCAACACACACCATAGTATACCAACACACACCACAGTACATCAACGCACACCACAGTATATCAACACACACCACAGTATACCAAAACACCACACTATATCAACACACACCACAGTATACCAAAACACCACACTATATCAACACACACCACAGTATACCAACACACACCACAATATACCAACACACACCACAGTATACCAACACACACCACAGTATATCAACACACACCACAGTATACCAACACACACCACAATATACCAACACACACCACAGTATACCAACACACACCACAGTATACCAACACACACCACAGTATACCAACACACACCACAGTATACCAACACACACCACAGTATACCAACACACCACACTATATCAACACACACCACAGTATACCAACACACACCACAATATACCAACACACACCACAGTATACCAACACACCACACTATATCAACACACACCACAGTATATCAACACGCACCACAGTATATCAACACACACCACAGTATATCAACACACACCACAGTATATCAACATACACCACACTATATCAACGCACACCACAGTATATCAACACACACCACAGTATACCAACACACACCACAGTATATCAACACACCACAGTATACCAACACACACCACAATATATCAACACACACCACAGTATATCAACACACACCAGAGTATATCAACACACATCACAGTATACCAACACACACCACAGTATATCAACACACACCACAGTATATCAACACACACCACAGTATATCAACACACATCACAGTATACCAACACACACCACAGTATATCAACACACAACACAGTATATCAACACACACCATAGTATACCAACACACACCACACTATATCAACACACACCACAGTATATCAACACACACCATAGTATACCAACACACACCACACTATATCAACACACCACAGTATATCAACACACACCACAGTATACCAACACAAATCACACTATATCAACACACACCACAGTATATCAACACACACCACAGTATATCAACACACACCACAGTATACCAACACACACCACAGTATATCAACACACACCACAGTATATCAACACACCACACTATATCAACACACACCAGACTATATCAACACACACCACAGTATACCAACACAAATCACACTGTATCAACACACACCACAGTATATCAACACACACCACAGTATATCAACACACACCACAGTATATCAACACACAACACTATATCACACAACCACACTATATCCACACACACCACAGTATATCAACACACACCACAGTATATCAACACACACCACAGTATACCAACACACACCACAGTATACCAACACACACCACAGTATACCAACACACACCACACTATACCAACACACACCACACTATACCAACACACACCACACTATATCAACACACACCACAGTATACCAACACACACCACACTATATCAACACACACTACAGTATATCAACACACACCACAGTATACCAACACACACCACAGTATACCAACACACACCACAGTATATCAACACACACCACAGTAAATCAACACACACCACAGTATATCAACACACACCACAGTATACCAACACACACCACAGTATACCAACACACACCACAGTATATCAACACACACCACAGTATATCAACACACACCACACTATATCAACACACACCACAGTATACCAACACACACACCACAGTATATCAACACACACACACCACAGTATATCAACACACACACCACAATATATCAACACACACACCACAGTATATCAACACACATACCACAGTATATGAACACACACCACAGTATATTAACACACACACCACAGTATATCAACACACACACCTCAGTATATCAACACACACACCACAGTATATCAACACACACACACCACAGTATATCAACACACACCACACTATATCAACACACACCACAGTATACCAACACACCACACTATATCAACACACACCACACTATATCAACACACACGCCACACTATATCAACACACACCACACTATATCAACACATACCACAGTATACCAACACACCACACTATATCAACACACACCACACTATATCAACACACACACCACACTATATCAACACACACCACACTATATCAACACACACCACAGTATACCAACACACCACACTTTATCAACACACACCACGGTATACCAACACACACCACAGTATATCAACACACACCACAGTATATCAACACACACCACACTATATCAACACACACCACAGTATACCAACACACACACCACAATATATCAACACACACCACAGTATACCAACACACACACCACAGTATATCAACACACACACCACAGTATATCAACACACATATCACAGTATATCAACACACACACCACAGTATATCAACACACACACCACAGTATATCAACACACACCACAGTATACCAACACACACCACAGTATATCAACACACACCACAGTATATCAACACACATCACAGTATACCAACACACATACCACAGTATATCAACACACACCACAGTATACCAACACACACACCACAGTATATCAACACACACACCACAGTATATCAACACACACACACCACAGTATATCAACACACACCACACTATATCAACACACACCACACTATATCAACACACACCACAGTATACCAACACACCACACTATATCAACACACACCACACTATATCAACACACACCACAGTATACCAACACACACACCACAGTATATCAACACACACACCACAGTATATCAACACACACACCACAGTATATCAACACACACACCACAGTATATCAACACACACCACAGTATATCAACACACCACAGTATATCAACACACACCACAGTATATCAACACACACACACCACAGTATATCAACACACACCACACTATATCAACACACACCACAGTATACCAACACACCACACTATATCAACACACACCACACTATATCAACACACACCACAGTATACCAACACACCACACTATATCAACACACACCACAGTATACCAACACACCACACTATATCAACACACACCACACTATATCAACACACACCACAGTATAGCAACACACCACACTATATCAACACACACCACAGTATACCAACACACCACACTATATCAACACACACCACACTATATCAACACACGCCACACTATACCAACACACACCACACACCACACTATATCAACACACACACCACAGTATATCAACACACACACCACAGTATATCAACACACACCACAGTATATCAACACACACCACACTATATCAACACACACCACACTATATCAACACACACCACAATATATCAACACACACCACACTATATCAACACACACCACACTATATCAACACACACCACACTATAACACACACCACACTATATCAACACACACCACACTATATCAACACACACCACACTATATCAACACACACCACACTATATCAACACACACCACACTATATCAACACACACCACACTATATCAACACACTGTGAAAAGAATGCAAACATAAGTAGTTCAGGAAAAATTACATATGGATCTGGACACGATGCTTATGTGATCTGACAAGTGGCTATTGAATTTATCCCCGGCAAATGCAAAGTTATGAAAATTGGTGAAGGACAAAGACGTCCAGAAATAGTGTACACAGACTAGGGAAACAAAGACTGAGAATCTCCCTGAAAGAGAACGACCTCGGGGTGAGCCTAGTTCCAAGCATTTCGCCTGAGCTACACATCAATTGTAAAACCGCTGCAGCAAACGCGAGACTGGTAGATTTAAGGCAGCTTTCATGAACAGCAACAATTTGACATTCACGGCATATGTCAGGCTCATCTTGGAGTAGGCAAGGGCCAGCATGGAACCTGCATCTGGTAAAGATTGTAAAGAAGTAAAAAGTGCAGAGGCTTACAATGGAACTAGTCCCAGAGTTGTGGGGTATGTACTATAAGAGGAGGCTACAGCTAAATCTGACGATGCTAAAGGACAGAATGACCAGAGATGACATGATTACGACGTACAAAATCCTGAGATGAATTGACAGGGTGGGCAGGGAGTCAGAGAGGCGGGTCTCAGGTATACGAGGCCACAACTGGAAGTTAAAAATCATAGACGAGCTACACAGATATTAGGAACTACCTCACTAGCCTTAGAGTGGTCGGGACGTGGGACGACCTAGACAGCGAAGTGGTAGAACTAGAATCCATGTCTAGCTTTAAGCATAGATATGGTAGGGCTCATGCAGACAAGAGTGAAATCAGTGGCGGCTACCGGACAGGCGGGTCCAGGAGCTGAGACTCGATTCCTGGACCATAATTAGATCACAACACAGCATACCAACTCACCACAGTGTACCAACACACGACTGTGTACCAACACATTAGTATACACACACACACACACCACAGTATACCAATCACACAGAATACTAACAGCACAGTATACCAACCCCACAGTATACCAACACCACTGTATACCAATACACCACACTATACAAGCAAGACATGATAAGAATGATAAGTCGACCATGAGTTGCCAGCACGACTGTTGCAATGGACGGCCACAATCTGATCATTTATCTATAGAAACGAGGTCGTAAAAGTGCAAGAAAAGTTCTCGTAATGTTAATACCTAAACTTTCAGAATAAAGAACCTAAATGTAAAGAATATTCTTATTTTCAGAAGCATTTAAGACAGAAAAGAAGTTATCTTCCAGCCTATCCTGTAACTAAACAAGGTGCCTCTGACTACTAACTCTACCATCAAGGCCATGTCTCTTTTCGCCAGATATAACCATTCGCTCGCATTATTTCCTTATTTGCAAATACGCGAATGAAGAATAATTTACGTTAACCTAATCTTGAGTAACATTTTTTTCTTGTAGATATTAAGACTGGGCAGAAATGAGCCGATGAAATGTGAAAACGGCCGTCGCATTTGGAGACGAGGATGAACAGGATTTTCAATGTTCACCTCGCATTTTTCTTCGTGGGTGGACTCTTCGTCAAATACATTTAAGTAAACATTCACTATTTTATAGTTCATGAATTATTTTTGTATTATTATTATTATTATTATTAGTCTAAATAGAACGATACGATGAATAAAGAAAGAGAGACTGACTGACTTTAGGATCTCGCTGGCCAGTATTACCAGGGTGGAGGAGCTTAAACTGAGAAAATACGCCTCTGAGAGATGATTCATCCTTCTGGCTACAGGTATTATTATCTGCGTTTAGGAGGCGATATGTCCGTAGGGGTCTTATAGTTTCTTGGGAATGTGAGGTAATCAGATTTGATCCGAGGAAGACGAGGACATCTTCAATTCCTTTTAACAAACGGCCCATACCAGCATCGTCTGGAGTCACTGATTCCTTTTCGGAGAAAAATTAAAGACAGCGACTCCTGGATTACTGAACACAAAAGTAATCACAAAAGCGTTTAAAACTAGGGCCGAGCTTTGAGAACTCAAAGTAGCAAGAAGCTGGGAGTCTTGCCGGCAACATAACAAAAACCGGGGAATCTGTTTAACCGAGCCTTGGTTGTCCTACTGTGGTCTTAACAGCAGACTCTTTAAAAGATACTTGTAACCTTGTAGTATTTTTTAATTTTTCTACCCCACTTTTGCTCTTTAAAACTGACTGTTCACACTCTTCATTGCAGTTTGATTTTTTTTCCTGCCAGTACACTTATTGTGTATGAGACTAAGGTGTTCTTAACCCGGTGTAGCCATAGCCAGAGGTCTCTTTCTCTCCCGTAATTGCCACCTATCTCCGTGAAAAATGTAAGTACCTATGAAATATATGGGATGAATATGGCTGATTAGCAGTTAAAAGGTACCAGCCAGAAATCGGGAGAAAATTTAAGAAGTAATGATTAAATGTAGACAGATTAGTGAGCCCGGATGAAATTTTAATGGAGTTTTTAAACTTAAATTTAGTGACCCATTAAATATATTTTTATGTGACATTCTTGTAGAACCGATTACATATATACTTATGTACTCAGATATGGTTATATTTTTCTTCCTCCAAGGCTTTTGTTTATACCTTGAGAACGCCTCATCCATCTGGCTTCAAATCTTCAATATGGGTAAATTATAACTAGGGAGAAATTCATGGAAATATTGGGATGGACAAGTAACCTTGGTTTCTAAGCAACAATTTGAGAAAGCCTCTTCTGATCGGCTTCAATTTCAACACCGGTGCAGCCTACATACAAAAAAACTGGGATTGTTAGTCGTGTGTATAGGAGTCGTCTTAACAGATTTACTGGTAACATCGTATATTTTTTTCATTGCAAATAGCTTAAAAATTATTAATCTGAACGGTTTTAAGAACATAAGAACATAAGAAAGAAGGAACACTGCAACAGGCCTACTGACCCATGCGGAGCAGGTCCATGTCCCCCCCCCCCGGATTAGACCAATGACACCCCCCCCGGATTAGCCCAAGGAAAACCACGTGTTTATATTCCAGTGAAACAGTATTTCTTCAGCCACATGGGAGGGGTTATCGAGACTTACTGGAGGCTGGGGCTGTGAACTGTATAGCTTGGATCGTGAGACTTAGCTAGAAGCTAGTGCTGGAGAGAGATACATACTGACTACAACTTGAGGTGTTCCGCCAAGTACTGGTTTTATTCTAAGAGTAAGTTCATTAAGTCTCATCAGTACGTTTGTGTTCCAGTACACTCAGAGAATTATATTTCCGTCTCAGTAATATCATGAATGGCCGTAGTCTACCGGTATTTAAGTGGGCTATGTTGAGTGATTTCGGAAAAGCTTGAGACTACCTGGTATATACTTTTCCAAGTGATCAAATGCTCTTAAGGGGTATTTAGCTTTAAGTTTAATCCAAAGAGTAATAGTGGTTACTAAGGGGTACCGAAGCCCACTTGTACCATACAGTGACTAGCTGAACGGAATAAGCACATAGCAAACCAGGCGTAAAACTAGCAGGCCAACATGTTACCCGCTGTACCATGCCAACCTTATAAGATTCATCCAACTAGAAGTATTTCTATATACACTAGGAAGGTAGGTGAATATATATATTATTATACTACGAAAAATTATTAAGATAGTAAGAAGGGGGTTGCAAGGTATTACTCCACTTGAGGGATTAAGTGGATTTAAAAGGGTAGATGGTTTAAAGGTCAACCGCGAGTGAAAGATGCCGTCCTACCCCGACCCGAAAATGTAAAAAAAAAAAAATCAAAACCTCCTTCATGGGAACGTGAAAGGGTCGAAAGGAAATAGGTGGTTGGTGGTAGAGAGAAAAGAATTTGAGATAAAGATAAAGAAAGTAAGACGTTGCACTAAAATGTGTTAAGTTGCTCGCTGTGATACAGAATGAATACAGAGTTTAAGAGGTCTGCAAAGAGGGAATAAACAGAATAAAGTGAAAGCCAGATAATTTGGCAGTGAATGAAGATAATAGAACCATGAAATGTGAAATTATGCCTAAGAGTATTTCTCATTGTAGGGATTCACAGGTAATGTATGTTGATCTTTCATTTTGTTAGGAACATAAAAAATACAGGATAAAGAATTTATCTTCCTAATGGGAGAATGAAGAGTTTTGTGAAAAGGATAAATATTCTGTCTGGTAGAAAAAAAATCCTACCAGACAAAATATTGGATGAAATTATATCATGTGTGTTAGGAGTTGCTAATGAAATTTAGGCGTTTTGTTACAGGATTCAAGTAGTGTATTACCTGCAATATGTGACTTTTTGTAGAAGATGAGATTAGGATAAATGGCTATCCAGAGATATTACGGTGAATTACCAGCTAGTAAAATATATCGAAGAATTCCATATGAAATTTATTGAGAACTAGAATTCCTTTTTTGACAAATGTTGCCTTGACTCACGAAATCGTAATGACACGATTGGTTTGGTTGGTTTGTTTGCAATCGTGTCATTACGATTTCGTGAGTCATGTTAACGGCTTTGAGGGGACTTGAGCTAGAGTTCGTCACGGAAATGCTAGCTGGAGATTCGTCTGTAAAAACTTGCATTTGTGGTCACAGTGGTGCCTATGCTAACCTTCCCATGGTGTAGAAATATACCTCGTTGGACGAATCTTATTGTGGCTAGCTGGTCCAGTGGCTAACGCAACGGTCTGGAGTTTTGAGACTGATCGCGGATTCTACCCCCGTCCGTGGTATCGTTTGACAAATGTTATGCATGAAGGGAATGGAATTCACCTTTCAAACTGAGAGTCTCAGCTTGGGCTGAATTAAAGAGAGAACTGTTAGTAGTCCATTTAAAAGAGGAAACTAGTTTATAACAGATTTTTTTTTAAATTCCCCACATTAGAAGCTATGGAAGAGATTAAGGCAGATGCCCGAAGTGTTGTCATACATTAAAGCTCCTAAGCGGTTTTAGAAAGGGATTGAGTTCTCAAGCAGTAAATTAAAGAAAAGAGAACCATTACGAAAGTAGGAAATAAATAATTTCGACTGGTAATAATAAAAAGAAGGAAAATATAAAATTAATCACAAAAGCAGGAGAAAGTGTACATAATAATCTTCAAGATCAATTAAATAAATATTAGTGTAAAACAAGACGTAATAATTAAGACTGAATAACATTCACAGAACACATTTTAATAACCCAGTCTATGTTTAATATGAAGCGTCAGAAGATGAGTCGTAAATGTCAGATCCAAGAGTGTGAACTATTCGTAAAAGAAAAATAAACAAGAATGAATATGGCTTGATATTGCCAGAGAAAATACAAACTGCTGCAACCCGTTTGTGTGTATGGCTGAAGGCATACACACAAACGGGTTGCAGTTTCTTTGAACAAAAAAAAGCTGATATTTGTTGCGCTATTCAAAGTGTTGAGATTTAAAAGAACGAAGGATCATATTACGACCCGTTCAATGACTCAATAAAGTCTAGCAACATCTTCGTCAAAAGATTAATACATCAATTGTGGCCTTGATTTCACAATGTCACTACCTACAAGGTTATATTAAACAGTTAAGACCTTATCTTCCTTCACTAACGTGGGTTGTCGTAGATGTGGATATGCTGTTACAACAGGAATAAACATTCCTATGTTCTTCATTCATAGAAACACTGGAGGTGTGGCAATTCTGTAAATCATAGTTCACAGGCTGTGATAGGTGAAGGCGATTTCTAAGAAGCACTTATGAATGTAATTCTGGCAAGTAATGAATCAGTAGCTGATGGACAGTGATGGCTTAAATTACACTCTTGTAAGACGATGAATGAGGGAAGACATGATTGAAGAAGATGAGCATTAACAAAGGAGATATAAATAAGGTCCTGAGGATATCCCACAAGAAAGAACCTGTAATAATGGATTTAAATTGGATAGGTTTAGATTCAGAAAGGATATAGGAAAGTACTGGCTTAGAAATAGAGTAGTCGATGAGTGAAACAGTTTGCCTAGTAGGGTTATTGAAGCTAAAACCTTGGCTAGTTTCAAATTTAAGTTAGATAAATACATGAGTGAGAAGGGTGTTAATTAAGTAGGACTTGCACACGAGTTAATAGGGTTATCAGTGCTTATTGCTTGGACAGTATTGAAAATGCATTGAGCAAATATTTTTGTCACTGAGTTTGGGTTGGAGGACTTGCCTAGTATGGGACAGTAGGACTGCTGCAGTGTTCCCTTTTTCTTATGATAAATTACACATATGTGCAACATTTGGGTATCTCTTATGTTCTTATGTATGAGCATGTTTTTATTATTTCTCTCTTATTGCCTCACCACTCACCACCTGCAACATCGCCTCTCTCGCATGTCATCCATCTCTTCCATATTACTACCTGAATCAATCTCTTTCCATACCGAGACGTGATGTATTTAATAACAGTGATATAGAGAAAGTTATGGTACGGGGTATTTGTTAACATTTAGTCTGGATAATAAGAGGCTTGAAAAGTAGTAAAAAATAACTTTCACTAGGACTTGAGAGAAATCTTTATACCATCCTTTTCTTACTATGACTTATATAAACATTATTACAGACTTGTACATTTCCACTTCACCTTCTACCACACAAGTATGTAAACAGAAGGGTGTCAGCATTACCCTTCATTAACAATAATATTTGAATTTCGTACTCTTCTTAAAGAACATCAATTAATACACTGCAGTTCATATTCTCGTCCTTGGTGTTCACATAAGAATAAGGCAAAGTTATGGTCTCCTCAGGAAGACGAAAGATGATATAAACTTGGGTTGTTTATGATTTGGTCTAAACACGGTAATGAAGTATAGTGAAACGTTTTTAATACTACGTCGCAATATTTATCAATAATGAACGAATGCAAAGTGGATTTGCCTTACTTCAGGAATTATACGTGAACTAATAATAATCATTGCTCTTATTGCAATTCTTGAGAATTCACAGACTATAAATTATAGATTCTCATTGTTATCTCTGTAAAGGATTGGTTCGGTTGGTTTTGTTGGTTTGAGTACTATCAACACTTCATTTAACACTCCAGACGCCACATTAAGACTTAACCCCCATCTAACCTACATGTGAAACGTAACATTATCCTTGCCTTACCAGAGTGAGCAAAATTTTCATACATTTTCGTTGAAAATAATTTATGTCGTATCACTGATAAAGCATTCTGCTAAAGGTCCAACATAACTGGATGAATTTAGGGTGCTACGTGATCCTACAACTGTATCCCCATACTGCGTAAACACAGTCCTCCATGTGAAAAAAAAAATAACGCTGTGTGTGGTATAAGTTTGTAACTGAGTTAAGTATTAGCGCCGAAGACTTGAAGTGAATCAGATTTGGTTTTCACTTGGACTCTAATAAAAATGACAAATTAAAACATATACAGCCTTAAATTAAGTCAAAACTTCCACTAAGAAACACCAACTTTGAACTCAAACTGAAGACAAATTATCTTGTTATCTCAGAGGGACCAACAGCCTAAAATATCCCAGCACAGCAAATCTGAAGACAGTCAGGCTTTAAATTAAATGGTGCACTCAGAAATTATAGCACAGATACGAATATTACAATTGTGCCGGTTTGTCCTATAAAAAAGGAAAACGGGGACCAACAGGCCAAAATAAATCCACACTTTTCTCTAGCATTTACCAGCATTTAAAGTGTGCATGTAAAATATATTTAATGAACATTTTGGAAATTGAAGGTAGCATAGCTCAATAAAGTCGAACACTGATTCATTTATCAGAAAATACATTCTTCAGTTATTTTATGGAAACCAATGATTAATAAAATTGGCATACTAAAATACAAAACCAAAAATAAAAGCAAAGCTTCCTTCGAGGAAAACACATCAGCACCAAATGTTTAAAGCCAACCAGAAGATGCATTCTTAAGTTACTGCTCAGAATACATGAAACGCCACCTGTGAAATGTGATGCATTTATATTCAAGTAAGTTGAAGATAAGTCCAATTCCTTTGATCAAGAGCCTCTCACCATAATCGAGGCAAGTACAGTATCAAATACTACAATTCTATTTCGAGATTAAAAGCTGCAAAACAGCACCTATACACACCGCTAACAATAACAACTTTCTGCTAAGACCCACTAGTGTTGAAATTTTGAAGTTGATCAAATATTTCTCTCCAGTTATCACACAAAAAAAATAAAATCTGGGAATGACTTTTGTAACATTGTTCACTGGGTACCCACGAATGCCAATACTCCAGTGACTCTTGCCCTAGATACAGTGCACCAGTGTTGAAAAGCTGAAGCCAATTGAATAAGGCGTTTTCAAGTTATAAACGAAAATTTAGGAGAAACAAGCAGAAAATGATGCTGAGAAATGTTCTGATAATAGGAAAGTCTAAGCTTGTTAAATTTAAAAAGGTTATAAAATCTAGAAAAAATATTTTATTATTTTTTATGAAAATCAAATTTGATGATTTTAGTTTTAAAAACGGTAAATTGGCACCAAGTTCAATACAAAAAAATACCTCCAATTATAATACACAAGTGTTTAGGGTTATAAGCCGACCAGAAGAAGCATTTCCCTATATATGTGCGGCGGCAAATTTATTAAAATTGGCCAATTAAATTTTCAGATCTCAGAATGCAAAACTTAATTTTTTTTTTAAATTCTCTCCACTGAAGCTCTTTAATCACTTTACAAATATAAATGAAATCGATTAATCTCATTTTCAAAACCCTTCTCTGAGACATACCTTCCTCAATTACACGCTCAGTGATAAGCGAGTAGGATGCCAATAACCAACTATCATGTTAAAACTAGTACCTTATTGAGAAATAATAAAAAATCTACCCATCAATAAAGGTTGATTACTACATTTCTCTCTAAATACTTCCTCACAAATAAAAGCTTATATACCTTATTATAAAGAAATGGACCAGGTAGACCTCTTGTCTCTCTCTCTGTTAAGTTCATATCATCCTCTACTTCTTGTGCTGGAGTTTCAAGTTTAGCGGATTCTTCCTTTATCAGTATTGTCACACGTTGAAGATTGAGACACTTATGCAGCATATGGGAATCTTTATTCAGGAAACGTTTCGCCACACAGTGGCTTCATCAGTCCAATACAAAGAGGAAGGCGTAAGGAGAGGAGAACTGATGAAGCCACTGTGTGGCGAAACGTTTCCTGAATAAAGATTCCCATATGCTGCATAAGTGTCTCAATCTTCAACTTGTCGGTTTTCCAAACCATTCATCACAACTGTCAGACACTGCAGCATCATGGGATCTTCTTACAAAGAATTCTTCAACGCTTGTTCAACCTTTGGACAAAGACCTACTTCGACTAGTGGATGGTACCACTATGATCCCGCCTCCGTCTGCTTCAAGTCACCTCACTACAGTATATAAGCCACGTCTACGGCCCTATGCTGTACATTCTACAAGATTGATGGACTGAACACATCGACTCCAGGCTGAGGGACTGATTACCTCATACTCCTCCTCTCCTTACGCCTTCCTCTTTGTATTGGACTGATGAAGCCACTGTGTGGCGAAACGTTTCCTGAATAAAGATTCCCATATGCTGCATAAGTGTCTCAATCTTCAACTTGTCGGTTTTCCAAACCATTCATCACAACTGTCAGACACTGCAGCATCATGGGATCTTCTTACAAAGAATTCTTCAACGCTTGTTCAACCTTTGGACAAAGACCTACTTCGACTAGTGGATGGTACCACTATGATCCCGCCTCCGTCTGCTTCAAGTCACCTCACTACAGTATATAAGCCACGTCTACGGCCCTATGCTGTACATTCTACAAGATTGATGGACTGAACACATCGACTCCAGGCTGAGGGACTGATTACCTCATACTCCTCCTCTCCTTACGCCTTCCTCTTTGTATTGGACTGATGAAGCCACTGTGTGGCGAAACGTTTCCTGAATAAAGATTCCCATATGCTGCATAAGTGTCTCAATCTTCAACTTGTCGGTTTTCCAAACCATTCATCACAACTGTCAGACACTGCAGCATCATGGGATCTTCTTACAAAGAATTCTTCAACGCTTGTTCAACCTTTGGACAAAGACCTACTTCGACTAGTGGATGGTACCACTATGATCCCGCCTCCGTCTGCTTCAAGTCACCTCACTACAGTATATAAGCCACGTCTACGGCCCTATGCTGTACATTCTACAAGATTGATGGACTGAACACATCGACTCCAGGCTGAGGGACTGATTACCTCATACTCCTCCTCTCCTTACGCCTTCCTCTTTGTATTGGACTGATGAAGCCACTGTGTGGCGAAACGTTTCCTGAATAAAGATTCCCATATGCTGCATAAGTGTCTCAATCTTCAACTTGTCGGTTTTCCAAACCATTCATCACACATTGTCACACGTATACTTATCTAAGTTCTTTCGCCATGTCTTCGATAATAGATCTATAATGTGTGTTCCCACACCGTATCTTTAGAGCATTCCTTCCTTCCAGTCCCCTTATGAATATTCAGCTCAATGCCTTTATTCTTAATACTTCGTATTACCCTTGTAATAGCATCTTAAAAATAGACAGCTCTATTACTGTTGTTCTCTCTTTTCAATCCACTCGCAAAATACAGATCTTTTGAATGTTCAAATTCTCTTTGAGTAATCCATTCATCTTTCAAAGCCTTAGCCATACTAAATAAAGTAATTTTTGCTAACAAATGAGGGAAATTTAGCTACCTTTGTACATATATCTAGGTTCACATTCAAGCACAGATCCGAAAAGTGAACGATCCCACATTCTGCATCCCTTTTTTAAATTATACAGAGGTTCTTTATAACTGCATGCTTCCTCACATGGGTATTTCTTTCCTAAATAATAACTCGTTCCATATGCCTTCACTCCAATAACATTCACATTATAAAACAGGCACTTATTATCAGCACAATCTTTCATCTGTTAGTCTTCCTCCTTATCCCGAAGCTACAGATCTAATTTGCCGACTTTCCTCACCTACATTCTTCTACAGACTAGAGGCTGTTTATCTTGGAGACCAGCTGGGGACATGGGTATTCACAGGACCAAAATAGCGCCATAGCCTTGAGTATAGGAGCAAATAACTCATGTTCAACTGATGTTCATATGGAACTCCTCCCCAATTGAATTTTCAAGCGAGTCTCGAGTATTTGTTACTCCCACCGAGATATGCATTAGCGGCAGCTCAATGTCAGCCCAAGCCAGACCCTTCAATGCTCACCACCACAACCCTCTTACTCACCTTAGCTTTGAGACCTCGCTTCTGGAACGTGACCACTGGTCCCCCGGCAGTCGAGTAGATTGTTACAGTGCCTTACCATTAAGGGCTAATTGTTTCGGCGGGTGAGTTGTTACACACTCCATAGTGGATTCCAACTTGCATAACCCCCGCCCTACTGCAGCTAATGCCTTTCGAATCTGAATGAGCATTCATTTGGTTCATCCCACAGCACCAGTCCTGCTTACCAAAAATGGCGCACTAGATACTCAGATTAGCCGCTTCAACGTTTTAGTAAGCTCGGCTGCGAGTTCGAATTATCCTGAGGGAATCTGGGAACCAGCTACTAGGGGGTTTGATGAAGTCAAGGGAAAGGAGGGGGATGGGGAGGTTGTTTCTAAAATGAGAGTTGGCGAACGACTGAATACTTACATTAAATTGTTAATCAACGAAAAACGACTATTGGCAGCTGAGAGTGTCGTACGAAGGGAGGAAAGAGCAATAAGGGGAAAAGTTGAGCAATACATTGAGAATGGAGAAAAGACGTGAAGTGCGGGATGATGGGATACCAAATGTGATACGTAAGAGAGACGCACTGATGCAGATAGGTTTAAATTTTAAACATGATTGATATATCTAAGGTTAATGGAATTAACCTTAAGAATCTCAAGGAATATCATATAGGTTTAACCTTATTAGTGATATTTGCAGGATATTTGAATTAATTTTAATAAAAGTCTTATTTTAATGAAAATCTTGAAGAATATTTTTTAAGAGAACTGGGTGGTGGAAAGCAATGTCAAGATCCAACCTCCTCTGGAACAGTCTTGACTCTGTTAAATCTACCTTTCCTCGAGGTGAATCATCCACTCAATATTCACATAATGCAAATCCAAAAATAATTAAGGATGAAACCGGTGTCCTGACAACAAATGACAATCCTGTCAAGGTCTTTAGAATGTATAAGAATACAGAGCTGGTCGTTCAACAAATGAATTGCATTTCAGTTAAGTCAAAAAGGGGGGATGAGGATCTTGCTCATTCGTTAAGTCTGTTATTACCTCTTAGTAATCCGTATGTTCCTTTG
This sequence comes from Cherax quadricarinatus, assembly GCF_038502225.1. NCBI lineage: Eukaryota > Metazoa > Arthropoda > Malacostraca > Decapoda > Parastacidae > Cherax > Cherax quadricarinatus. The sequence goes on from NC_091298.1 coordinate 24,083,326, forward strand.
GAAGCCAGGATGTCATAAACAAAAAGTAACTAGTGAAGAGACAAAAAAAAAAACGTATTAAGATCAATTAAATTTACAGACAGAGGAAAACAAAACTACAGTTTTTGCGAACGTTTTGCACAACATGTTAAGGGTCCGCCACGTAAATATTTAATGAATTATGAAGTTGATAAGCCTTATTTAGATTCTAGTAAATATTCTGACATGAAGAAAGGAAGAGATATATATTTAAATTTTCTTGTGGAAGACAGTTTTATTGACGTTTAAAAGATTCACGAAGAAACACAGTAACAAAAACTATGTTCCCTCAAGGAACTAAATATAATTATCAATAATTTTGCCAAGGTTTAAAAGGCACATACAAGAAATATTGATGTGGTCATTGTAAAATTTACAAAGGAAAATTATTTTCATGCATTTTTATATCCTACATATTCAAATTTAGTAACGTAAGTGCAGAAATTAATACTTAGCATGGATTTCCAGAGGGAGAGAGTACGGACAGGTAGTGACCTGGACTCTCTCTGGGTAAGTGACGAAGGGTGGCGACGGTGTTGGGGGGTAGTGGCGGCGCGGGGCGGGAGATGGGCGGCAGACGGTGGCGGTGGGCGGCAGGCAGCGCTCAGCGGGGGCGCATAAGCAGGTATTCACTGGGACATACACCTCAGATATTTTTTACTGATAAAAACGAGGTCGCTGAGGCGCTAGTCGTGGAGGCTTTATTCCACTGAAGGATGATGCAGCATGTACAAACTGTAACAGCCTCCTCTGATCAACATATAGTGTGTTTGTGTCATTCTGCCACTTTTAATTTCAACATGGTGTAGAAATGTTTTGTACTGCCTCATAGTTTCTTGATGGTGAGGCTATCTAGATCTAAGGAACTAGGTTATTTTCCCCTTGTTTTGATCGAATTTGAATGTCTGTGTGGCTCCTACGTGTTTAGCGCTTTCCTCCGATTAAAATACAACTGTGAACGGCATCACTATTCAATGACTTAGGAATCGTATGAAATAGATGGAACGTTTCATAAATTTAGACACGGGTAGGCACAAATTTTTGTTGAAGTTTGTGCAATAACTGGTCAAACTTAAGAGTGTTGATGTGTTTTTCTCAAAGGAAACAATGTCTTGATGTTAGGTTGCGTCAGTTTTATTAATTAACTTGGTTCCTGTAAAATAATTAGAGAATGTTTCTTCTGAGCCCCAGTACTTGACTTTATTTGGTTATCCTACGTTAAATCAACAATGGATTGTTTATGTGCCTATATTATCGCTGCGCCCTTAAGATCATTGTCAAAAATTTGTATGCAATGTACAGTAAGCTTACAATACTTACTTTCTTAAAAGCTGGTCAATCTCAGAGGAAAGTTTGGACTGATTTTAGCTTGTGTAGGTCCCAGTTTGCTTTTCTGGAAGAACTGGAAAACAGAAATGCTGCTTTTCAAGCGATAATTTCTAAGTGTTTTACGTTATTATCGATAATCCTTCCATGCTGATAACTTAATGGTAAAACATCTGAGCGGCTTCAAGCTTCCCCTGCCTGTGTATTTGAGGGTATTAGTCTTTGTAGTCCTTCGGTAAGATCTGAATTAGATTTAGTCTGTGTATGTCCTAATTTATCATTTTTAGTGGAGGAATTTGGATATTAACATCCATATAATGACTTGTTAATGCCTCTTCTGATTGCTTTCAAATGTTAAACGCTAATACATAAATAACTACACTATGAAATTATGTCGCATTCTGCACTAATCCAGTCGAGTGCAGAGGCACAATGGGCTGGGGTTATGGTATACGGGATGCCCTTCTCGGATAGCGCAGCGACGGAAATACACCTAGCTATTATTATATTCATGGGAAGCGCTAAACCAGTAGGATCCTAGAGGGTTGAATGTGCTATTTATTTAGATTTACATTACAGTTAAAAACGATCGCTACAAAACTCTATTTTTATTTCCTTGATCTATTATCATAAAAATGCATAAAAAAAATCAATAACATTATAAATACTATTATGACCATTTACTGGAGCTATACTAACGTTAAAAACTAAAAAATCAAGTAAATTAAACTTTTAACCTAAATTCATAATGCCTTGTGTTTGTAACTGATGGAATCAAATGATGCTGTTAAAGTGCACTCACTCACTCTGCTGACACAGATACCATCACTGGTGGATTTCCTCTGATGTTTACTAGACTCGTGACATGAATACCGTGTTTGATTAAGGTTGTAATACCGTAGAAGTCCATGAACCATTTTTAACGTTTTAATTTAACGCCTGTCCGTCTGATTCATCGTACACTCACATGTGCTGAAGTGGAAAGAAGTGGTTTGGAAGAGGGGAGGAGAGGCTATAAACTGTGAAGGTTTCCCCTACCCGTATTGCTAGTTTTTCCATTTGTAAATTGAAGTATAGAGTTCAACGTTTCTGGCAGGTAGAATGTTCCATTTTTTGATACTCTGGCAGAGAAATATTATTTCCTGTTGTGTGTTCTGCAAGAAGAATTTGCCAGATTGAAGCAGTTTCTTATCTTTTGCATAATAACTGTAGACATATAAAAAAAACTGTCCTGTTCAGTAACTGCAGACATTTCGAAGGGATGAACGCCGTCATTTTGTGCTAGTAAAGCTGTAAGTACTGATACTGTAAGCTAGTCCTCTCATGTGCCTCGACTTTGGTCTGGAATGTTTTTGTTTTTACATGCGATGAGTTCTTTCTAGTATGTAATTTCTTCGTCGCTTTAGTTCCCATGCTCGATTGCAGCAGCCCAGGAAAAAATGTGAAATAAATTTATTATTGTTAATATTTTGATTCTTGTGTTAAAATACAAGTTGATCCTTGTAACACAGGAGCTCAACGTTTCAAATTATAAACCCCCTTTCATTCTTGCTGTATTTTATAGTTTTTACTTTCTAATTCCTCTGACTGTCAGCTGGAGTAGTATGTCTCGTGAGTAACGGACGGAGATAGAGCCTCCACTCCTTGTGCTGAATGGTTCTCACAGGCTCAACGTTTTACACAAATGAAATATATTCCCATGTTTTACAGCTGCTTCCCCTTCCTCTATTTTACAGCTGCTCCCTCTTTCATATATTGTATTTACCGCTGCTCCCCCTGTCTGTGCTGTTGTCTTAACATTCCTAGGTCTCTTCCTCCTAAATAGAGCAGTACACTGTTTCGAATTTAATAATAGTGCCCGTCCTTGCAATTATATTCATATAGAAGTACGAAACCCAAGCGTTATTCAGAACTGTTCGTGCCCTGTCACTCCTCTTGGATAGATCTATATTTTTCAACACTGAAATATCTTTGCAGATTCCTTTCATCATACGCTTTATTCACAGAGGTAAGTTTTCCTAGAGCGAGTAGCCGCTTTATCATTCCGTAAATATTCGCATTATCAGCTAATTAGAGGACTTGGTTATATTTTCTACTATGTGTCTGCAAATCAGTAAGGTCTCATACCGAGGAAAAACAATAAAATACTATTTATTAGAAGTCTTCTCACAATCATATACAATGTTTGTAGCCTTCGCGGTAATTCGTCAATGACATATGGATTTCTGGGTATACCCTATTTAGATGCGATCAAGAAAACAGTTACAGTTGCTCGTATGTACTGAGCTGCTGAACACAACTAATGATGCTGTTGATGTTTTGGTAGTCATAATCATAAACCACAACCTGGTTGTGCTTGCATAAACTACGGGATACAACTTTCCAACAGATCAAGGAACAGTTAGTGGAGACTGAACATTGTCTTGAAATCCCATCAAACCTGGTCCTAAATATCCTATTGCTTGAGGACTTCAGTTTGAGACATCTTACATAGAAAAATGTATCAAGGACTATAATTACAGAAAGAGTACCTGGAACTAGTTTGGAGCAGCAGTCTCACACAACAGAAATATTAAACTTCTGCAATAAATTCGCCTTAAGCCAGCAGATTCCTGAACCGAGAAACAGAGAAACATCCTAAACATAATATTTATAAACAATGAGTATCTGGTCTGGGACATAACAGAATCTAAAACTGAAATCTTAATTAAGGTTCAGACTTGCTTGTACAGTGGCCAGAGACAGAGAAACACAGGCAAATTAACTGTGACTTAAATGAGAGAACCTGGGTATACAATATGTCTACCACGGATCTAAATTTTCTCGGGAGAATGAATTCATGGGCGTTCGAAGTGTCTAAGGCAAAGGAGAAAAGGAAAACTTCAGAGAGGAGCTCTCTCTACAGGCGGAGACTACTGAAAGACAGGTCTTATTAAAGGAAACAGGCTCTCTGAAGCACGAAAGGAAACTCTGGTTAGGGAAAATGGAGAATATCGAGCACAAAATGACCGCATCATAGAGAGTCCAGGAGAGACAGAGACAGCAGAGACATAAAATTAGACGAAATCCCAAATACTTCTTCTCTGTGGCAAAATCCTGAGCCAAAACTTCATCCAGTTTAACGGACATGGTACACTGATACACTGATGAAAATAAGGAAATGAAGTCACAATATGACTTTTCAGTGAACTACTCACTTATCAGGCTACAGATCGAAGACCCTAACGGATGTTTTTTACGAATAAGATGCAAAACACCACCGACATCTCCAAACTTTCTGATGAAGCATTAGCCCCAGTTGACTGTGAGAAAGCCGTCGACAGCATGGCCATTAAGTCTGCCCCAGGCCCAGACTCGTGAAGTTCCATATTCAACAAAAATTGCAAGAAATCACTATCTCAGGCCTTCAGTATTCTATGGAGGAGCCTGGACACAGGTGCCATTCCACAGACCCACTTCACAAATATGGCAGTAAAAATTTGCAAAACAAAAAGCTATAGACTAGTGGCGCTAACTTCACATGTCAAAATATTTTAAACGGGTCCCGAGAAAGAAGATTGCCAATCACATGGAATTGCAAAAAAATTGCACAATCCAGGGTAGCATGGATTTAGAGCAGGTTTTTAGTGCCTTTTACAATTACCAGACCATTAGAACATGGTCTTGAATGTAAAGGAAGATAGGTTAAATGCTGATGTAGTGTACAATGATTTTGCTAAAGCCTTCGACAACTGCAACCATGGTGTGATAGCGTGAAAAATAATAACTAGTAAAGTGGCAGATGGATACTATGCTTAACAAACAGATCCCGGAGATTAGTGGTAAACAAAGTGAAGTTGGAGGCTGCCACAAGAAAAAGTTCTATTCCTTAAGCCACAGAACTCGACTCATTTCTGTTTCTCATTCTTATATCCGACAAAGACATAAACCATATTATTGTATCCTGGTTTGCTGATGACACAATAGTGTGCAGTGAGAACAAGCTGCTGTTGCTCTGCTATGAAAGAATGGAGGAAATAGATTGAGACAGAGTACAAGACAACTCAAACTATTTAATAGGGCGAAAGTCCCATGTGCGAGATTTGGGAGTGATGATATTAGAAGATCTCATATTCAGGTATCACAACAATGTTGCTATGTTATTGCTACTGCAAGGAAAAATGATAGGCTGAATAACAGTGATGATTCTTTTCAAGTCACTTGTACTCTCCAAGCTGGAATACTGCTGTACACTAACGGCTTCCTTCAAGGCAGGAGAGTTTGCTGAGTTAGAAAACATACAGAGAACCTTCACTGCCCATAATGCATTCAGTCAAACATTTGAACTACTTGGAAACGCTTGAAAATTTTTCAACTGTATTCCTAGAAATGTAGGAAAGTAAATCATAATTTACACACGGAAAATCGTGGAGGAAATGGACCCAAAGCTGCACACCAAAATCACTCTTTTAAAACAAGAGACTTGACAGACAGTGCAGACCTCCAATAAAACGCAGGGAAGAGACGTGTATAAGGAGAATTACCAACAAACCTCTGGCTGTCTTTCAGAGGGGAAATTGAAGAGTTCCCTCAAATTCTTGATAAGCCGGGCTGTGGGACGTACGCTGGATTCTGTGTAGCCATGGTCTGTGAACAGGTCGCGGGGGAGGGGGTTAGCCACCGGAAACGTCCCTCAGGTATCCATCTGATCATACATATTAAAGAGAGGCGCAGTATCAATATGCATCTTTGTGGCACCCCACCCAGATTCATCCTACTCTAAAATTACCATACTGTTAATCTTATCTTTATTCTTGAGTTCTGCCAATGATCTCCGTCGCTTTTATTTCAGGGAAAATCTTTCAAATGGATCTAAATAAAAAAACAATCAAGAAATTCCTGAATGACACATTTGGCAGACTTCGTTCCATATGCATCACATCATCTGGTAAACACTGACCTGGGTGTTGAATATTTTCTGGTAGACATTAATCCATGTAACTCCTATTATCTAGTAGACGTTTATCTATGTAACTCACGTCGTCTGATAGACGTTAACCCATGTAACTCGCATCATTAAATAGACTTTCTTCTTGTCTTCGGACATAACCCATACAAATATGATAAAATTAGTCGCATTAATGAAGGGATGATTTGAAAAGGTTGCGTTGTGTTGAATGTGTGATGACAGCCACTCGGGAGTCTATCAACAGGCGTTGTATAACACCTGCTGAATGGAAGGCAAAACCAATATGATCGGAGAAAGGGATGAATACTTCCAATAACTTTAATCAAGAGTTTTTCACCAGCAGTAATAGTAGTGTGGACGGGTACCCTCTCACCGGTAGTTTCTCTTTCCCCACTGGACTCAATTCCGGTAAGACCCGGAGTTCTTTATGCATGTGGTTTCGTATTCATCCATTATAACATCACAATATTCGTCTGTGAGAAAAACTACGTACGTCTCTCTCTCTCTCTCTCTCTCTCTCTCTCTCTCTCTCTCTCGTCATAGGTACGAGTCCATTTTCCATTTTACTTTTTTTTTGTATGCACAAGATATCACTTAATCCTTTATTTTTTATGTATAATGCATGTTCCATCTCGAAATCCCATTTGGGCAATCGTATTTGTCAAATTTCATTCAGGGATCTTTTGTGTCGTAGTCAGCATATTCAAAAGCAATTTCATTTTTATTCACCATCTTGGTCGGCTATGTACTCTTGTCAGGACCGAACCTATGTTGTTCCTCGAGGTTCCTAAAGTATTTTAGTGAATAATAATAATTATAATAAATTATCATTATTAATGGAATGCAATACAGCTTGAGGAAGCCCGAGTGAGCGCCACTGTAGGTCAGGTTACACTGGGTTGATGTCGTAAGAGGCACAAGCGTGTAGGGTCAGCGCAAGGACGAAAGGAAAGCCACAGCTGTACTAAATTTATTTGAGTTAAGCCAGAATGAATGCACCTTAAAGGTAGGACGTTCAGAGAGGAGACTACACAGAGTGAGCTTGTCAGCATGTGGATGATGTCGCAAATGGGTTGACTAGTAAACAGGCGGTAAATCAACCATGGTCAGCCTTCAGGCAATGGCTAGCACATTCCATCTATACCAGTTGATGTCATCCTGACAAATAAACATCCCATCCTCCTCCTCAGCAAACAGTTTTTTTTTTTAAATCTACGTTTGCTAAGGTAAAGCGGCAGCTAAACTAAATGGGCTTAAGGAAAAGCGTGAAAAAATCAACGTTGGCGTTGGTATGACAGGTTACAATTTGAAAGTCTATTAAAATCTGTTAGTGTGTCAGTGGGAACTGACAACTCTTGCAGTGGTGGTAGCTGCCCGCGAGGGTTGAGAGAAATTCTCGTATCTACCTTCAGGAACCTTCGTCAAAAGACTCGCTATATTTTTTATAGAAAAAAGACTAACTAGTTTTTTTAAGTAATAACGGTATTACTACTAATAAAGTTACATTGGTTACAATGCACTACAACCTTGTGAACAGTACTTTTAATATTAAATACTGCTAATGATAATAATTAACTGCTATCATTATCATTTTCTGCTAAATGAACAATTCGCTACAATATAAATTTCCTCTTATTGTGACAATGTAATATGATAAATCTTAAATTCACAATTTAGATAAAAATTAATTAATTCTAAGTCAAAAATATATTTGAATTCGCTCCATACATTAGAGGAGACAGCAAATTCTGACAACAGGAAAAAATCTTCTCTACTCTTTAAATCGAGAAATGGGATGTTCCATTTTTAGATGTATGGCAAGGCCACTTAAGCGTCACGTCACCAAAGCTGTAAGGTGACCGAGAGAAGGAAAGATGGGGACAGAGATAGGGGATTATGGCACCAACCCTGCCACAATAGTAGGGTAACCCAACGCCAGGATAGGTAGTAGGTTGGTTAGCTATTCTGTAATTTAAAAAGCGCCTTGACCATATATGTCATTCAGCACTCTTGGAATAATAAAAAGAATATACACCTCACACGTACACACCTAAGAAAAACAGAGATTAAATGTAACACAAAAACTACTTTTACAAGAAAATGTACGACATAAATAAAAACTATCGTAGGAAGTTAAAACATCAAGTACCTCCGTAATTATAAAAAATTTAACAAAAGCAGAAAAGGCCTACTGTAAGATGTGGAAAAACATTTAAAAATGGGCTTTAGTTAGTTGCTCGCAGCACACTTCTTGTGGCTTAATGGAGTCTATTGTGTGGGCGAAAAGTAATCAATAATGTTAGCACTATACAGCATTTCCGTCTACTTTTCCACTTTACTTCACCGTCATGATTCCTGATGAAGGACGACCGAACATCCACATCCTGCCAAACCTTGCACAACTTGCTTCTTGTTTGTAGGACCTACTGGGTATGGTACTTCTCAAGAACATATCTGTGTGTGTCCTATGAAGTAACTCCTAGGTAAACGTCTGCTGCAGAACACGCAAGTTATTGCAACCTTTGCCTCGCCATCTTCCTTTTCATTTCTCGGGTCACCAACATATCCCGAGAACCAACACAACTCTATGTTCGTTCTTGGACAAATCACTCCTGATTTTTTTTCGACCATAGGATAAAGTGAGGCATACTGGGATAGAGAAGACAGAGTACATTGTTAATCTCAGTAGACAGTGAAAAAGAGATCGAACTAAGCTAGCTATTAGGATGAGAGCAGCGAGGACTGAGTGGAGCCCCACAGTGAACACAGGAGACTCATTCGGGAGCTATCAGCAAGTCTTTCACCCAGCGATAAACCAATATCAGCCTCGCTATTTGACCCATCAGTGAACAAAAAGTTTAGTTTTTTAATATTTTTTTTCAAAGCATATTCAACGAAATGGGAGGAAGAATGTAATTTTAAAGTCTTTAATGTTACTTTGCCAAACACCTTCGAAATTTCTACCTTATAACCAAAGGACGATATAATTATGTTAAAAATTCAGTTATTATTATTCTGCCAAAGAATAAATGTAAACTTTTAAATTATTTGACAAAGAATGAGGTTGATAAATATTTAATATCGACTTTCACATTATATATATATATATATATATATATATATATATATATATATATATTATATATATATATATATCATAGTTATTACCTGGGGCCCCCACCCCCCAAAAAAATGCAAGTATGACATTAAAAGTAAAGAAACATTCTCATCAAAATTATTTTGCAAAGAATAATAAGCCAACTACTGAACAGCTCTAAACTGCGTCTTTCATTTTAAACCGAATCTGGAGGATTGGTTTTTAAAAAAATGATTTATGGAAATTTTAAAGCGTGGCATCTCACTCATGACTGAGGATAACGTCAAGCGGCATTCACGAGTATGTGAAAATCCGAAATAAGTTTGAAACTGAGCCTGTTTATTAATCTAAAAGCAAAAAGTTTATTCCAAAATTTGTAGATCAAGCGCTACAATACAAAATAAAAATTTAAACTTTCATTTTCCTAAGCAATAAGCTAAAAAAAAATAAATCGTCAATCCGAAATGATATTAAAATGTTATCGGACAACAACGAAGCAACACAAGAAAAAACTGGTTATTTTCCTAAAACCTGGTAGCAACTAAAATACAAACGAAATATATAAAAAAAAATTTGTAACAAAAAATTACCAAAGAAAAAACACCTTTCGGTCACTCTTGCTGTTTATGGTCTCTGATTAGAAGTATTACAACCATTTAAAACAAATACAATGAGCTGTCTCCTAGTGAAAAAAATAACTATTTCAGGGCGTCACTATTTTTAATCTAAAAATATATCCCCGTACATGAACGGTAATTCTGAATAAATTTTGCGGAATAATAAATTAATTATATACTGACACTCCAATCACGGGTATGTGATTTGTTTCTGGTACACTCACCTGAATGATGGACCACAGGTGCTATACACTCACCTGAATGATGGACCACAGGTGCTACACACTCACCTGAATGATGGACCACAGGTGCTACACACTCACCTGAATGATGGACCACAGGTGCTACACACTCACCTGAATGATGGACCACAGGTGCTATACACTCACCTGAATGATGGACCACAGGTGCTATACACTCACCTGAATGATGGACCACAGGTGCTATACACTCACCTGAATGATGGACCACAGGTGCTACACACTCACCTGAATGATGGACCACAGGTGCTATACACTCACCTGAATGATGGACCACAGGTGCTATACACTCACCTGAATGATGGGCCACAGGTGCTATACACTCACCTGAATGATGGACCACAGGTGCTATACACTCACCTGAATGATGGACCACAGGTGCTACACACTCACCTGAATGATGGGCCACAGGTGCTATACACTCACCTGAATGATGGACCACAGGTGCTATACACTCACCTGAATGATGGACCACAGGTGCTATACACTCACCTGAATGATGGACCACAGGTGCTATACACTCACCTGAATGATGGACCACAGGTGCTATACACTCACCTGAATGATGGGCCACAGGTGCTATACACTCACCTGAATGATGGACCACAGGTGCTACACACTCACCTGAATGATGGACCACAGGTGCTATACACTCACCTGAATGATGGACCACAGGTGCTACACACTCACCTGAATGATGGACCACAGGTGCTATACACTCACCTGAATGATGGACCACAGGTGCTACACACTCACCTGAATGATGGGCCACAGGTGCTATACACTCACCTGAATGATGGGCCACAGGTGCTATACACTCACCTGGATGATGGGCCACAGGTGCTATACACTCACCTGAGTGATGGACCACAGGTGATATACACTCACCTGAATGATGGGCCACAGGTGCTATACACTCACCTGAATGGTCCACAGGAGATATATACTCACCTGAATGACAGGCCACAGGTGCTATACACTCACCTGAATGACGGACCACAGGAGATATACACTCACCTGAATGACGGACCACAGGTGCTATACACTCGCCTGAACGATGGACCACAGGTGCTATACACTCACCTGAATGATGGACCACAGGTAATATACACTCACCTCAATAATGGAGTGCAGGTACAATATACACTCACCTTGTTGATGAGCCATAGGTGTTATTGACTCACCTGAGTGGTGGACCACAGGTGTTAACTCACCTTGTAAGGCACGTCACTCAGCCTCTCAGATTATCTGCAAGTGGAAGAAAAGGAGCCAAGTGAGAATACATAAGAAAATTGTGACTCTCATAAGAGAGGCAGGAAACCTGCGTGAGGCAGTCGTCCCTGCTTTCATATATATATATATATATATATATATATATATATATATATATATATATATATATATATATATATATATATATATATATATATGCAAAACTGGACAAGATTCCAATGCTCTATTTATTCATGTAAGAGATTTTAACCATCCAATTGATTTTCAAAAAGTTGAGAAAGTAGTATCAAGTAAGTCCATGGTCGACAGGAATATAATTGAATCTTGTTTCATAAAAAGCAGTTTTGACAATAATATGAATATTTCCTTTGGTTTATATAAATTAGATCCATTTATAATTAATAGAATTTGGGTAGAATTTAATAATACACTGGACAAATAAATAGCTTGGGGGTGAGTTTTGCAAAGGACCTGTCCAAGTTGGCTCGCCGCGCGTCACGTGTTTAACCGTTGTGGGATCTGATAGTGAGGTGCTGGCCGACCCCTTATATAGCTTCCTTGGATGCTTCACTTTCATAGTTCCTTGATAATGTGAGTAGTCACGAAAGCGCTTGGAATTTCTCTATTCTTTCAGAGTGGTTGTTTTGCATATTTTGAAATCACCTGTTTACTGTGATCTTATTGCATATATATATATATATATATATATATATATATATATATATATATATATATATATATATATAAACATTGTCTGTACGTCCACAGCAGGACTCGAACCTGCTAACTCTGTATCAGAGTCCACAGTACTTTACCACGGAGCTAGACCCGCGATAAGTAAATAATTTCGCTTGTTTGGGAATTGTTAAGCATATATATATATATATATATATATATATATATATATATATATATATATATATATATATATATATATATATATATATATATATATATATATATATAAACAATAATCATGCAAGATTTCGGGTACGTCTTGCTACTTGTACTTATATTTAAATCACGTTACACATCCATGCACACGTTTATGTACACACATTCATCTGAGTTTTCTTGGATTTTAACTTAATAGTTCTTGTTTTTATTACTTTTCCTTTCACATCCATTGGAAAGTGGAATAAGAATCTTTCCTTCGTAAGCCATGCGTTTTGTGAAAGTCAACTAAAATGCCGGGAGCTTACTAAAAAGGAAAAGAAGAAAGCCGTTAAAGTGGGATGTTTCAATGTGTGTGGTTGTAGTGCAAATGATAAGAAAGAGATGACTGTGGATGTTATGAATGAAAAGCTGGATGTTCTGGACCTAAGTGAAACAAAGGTGAATGGGGTAGGAGAGTTTCAGTGGGTAGAAATAAATGGGATTAGGTCAGGGGTTTCTAAGAGAGAGATAAGTAAGGAGTAGCAATAATATTGAAGGATAAGTTATGGCAGGAAAAGAAGGAATATAAATTTATAAATTCAAGGATTATGTGGAGTACAATAAAGGTTGGATGTGAAAACTAAGTTATAGTGTTTATGCACCTGAAGAAGAGAGAAGTGTAGAGGAGAGAGAGAGAGATTTTGGGAAATGTTGAGTGTTTGGGGAGCTTTGAACCAAGTGAGAGAGCACTTGTGGTTGGGGATCTCAATGCTTAAGTGGGTAAAAATGTTGTAGAGGGAGTAGTAGGTAAATTTTGAGTGCCAGGGGTAATTGAAAATTAGGAGCCTTTAATTGAACTATGTATAGAAAGAGGTTTGGTAAGAAGTAATACATATTTTATGAAAAAGATAAATAAGTACATATACAAGATATTATATAGTACGTAATGAACGTAGTTAGATTATGTATTGGTGTTTAAAAGGTTGATGGCTCCACGATGTACATGTTTACAGAGGAGCAACGGATACATCGGATCATTATCTATTTGTAGCTACAGTTAGAGTAAGAGGTAGATGGGACAACAGGAAAATGGCAACAGTAAGTAAGAGGTGAAAGTTTATAAACTAGGGGAGGAAGAAGTTAGGGTGAGATATAAGCAACTTTTGGCAGAAAGGTGGGCTAGTGCAAGTATGGGTAGTGGGGGGTGGGGGGTGCAGAGAGATGGGATAGTCTTAAAAATGCAGTATTAGAATGTAGGGCAGAAATTTGTGGCTATAGGAGGGTGGGTGCAGGAGGAAAGAGAAGTGATTGGTGGAATGATGAGGTAAAGGGTGCGATAAGAGAGATAAAGGTAGCTTATGAGAGTTTTTTACAAAGCAAAAGTGATATATGGAGAATAAAAGAAAGGTGAAGAGAGTGGTGAGAAAGTTCAAAAAATGAACAAATGATAGAGTGGGAGAGGCGCTGACAAGAACTTTTACTGAGAATAAGAAAAAAAATTGGAGATAAACAAGTTAAGAAAGCCTATGGAACAAATGGATCTGTCAATTAAAAACAGAGTAGGGGAATTTAGTAGATGGGGAGCTAAAGGTACTGGGTAGATGGCAGAAATATTTCGAGGAATTTTTATATGTCGATGAAGAAAGGGAGGCAGAATTTCATGCACTGGTCAGGAAGGTATAACATCCTTTAGGAGTGAAAAGAGCAGGATGTGAGTGTGGGGGAGGTGCGTGAGGCATTACGTAGAATGAAAGGGGGTAAATCAGCCGGAACTGATGGGATCATGACAAATGTTAAAAGCAGGGGGAGATAGTGTTGGAGTGGTTAATATTTTTATTTAATAAATATATGAAAGAGGGGAAGGTACTAGGGACTGGCAGAGAGCATGCATAATTCCTTTATATAAAGGGGAGGGGGGACAAGAGATTTTAAATAATATAGGGGAATAAGTTTACTGAGTATACCAGGTAAAGTGTATTACTGAGAGAATTAGAGGTAAGACAGAGAGCAGGATCGCAGATGAGCAAGGAGGCTTTAGAATGGATAGGGGATGTGTAGATCAGGTGTTTACATTGAAGCACATATGTAAACAGTATTTAGATAAAGTCTGGAAGTTTCCATTGCATTTATGGATTTAGAAAAGGCATACGATAGAGTGGATAGGGGAGCAATATGGCAGATGTTGCAAGTGTATGGAATAGGTAAAAAGTTACTAAATGTTATAATTTTTATGAGGATAGTGAGGCTCAGGTTAGGATGTGTAGGAGAGAGGGAGATTACTTCCCAGTAAAAGTAGGTCTTAGACAGGGATGTGTAATGTCACCATGGTTGTTTAACATATTTATAGATGGGGTTGTACGAGAAGTAAATGCTAGGGTGTTCGGGAGAGGGGTGGGATTAAATTATGGGGAATCAATACAAAATCGGAGTTGACACAGTTACTTTTTGCTGAAGATACTGTGCTTTTAGGGGATTCTAAAGAAAAGTTGCAAAGGTTAGTGGACGAGCTTGGGTGTGTAAAGGTAGAAAGTTGAAAGTGAATATAGATAAGAGTAAGGTGATGAGGGTATCAAACGATTTAGATAAAGAAAAATTTCATATCACATTGGAGGGAGTGAGTACGGAAGAAGCGAATGTTTTCTTATATCTGGGAGTTGACTTGTCAGCAGATGGGTTTATGAAGGATGAGGTAAACCATAGAATTAAGAAAAATGGTGAGTGGTGCATTGCGGTATCTGAAGACAAAGAACGTTATCCATGGAGGTAAAGAAGGAAATGTACGAGAGTATAATTGTATCAACACTCTTATATGGGTGTGAAACATGGGTTGTAAATGGTGCAGCGAGGAGGCGGCAGGAGGCAGTGGAGATGTCGTGTCTAAGGCAATGTGTGGTGTTAATATTATGCAGAGAATTCGTAGTGTGGAAATTAGAAAGAGATGTGGAGTTACTAAAAGTCAAGAGGACTGAAGAGGGGCTGTTGAGGTGGTTTGGTCATTTAGAGAGAAAAGAACAAAGTAGAATGACTTGGAAAGCCTATAAATCTATTGGGGAAGGAAGGCGGGGTAGGGGTCGTCCCCGAAAAGGTTGGAGGGAGGGAGTATATGAAGTTTTGTGGGCGAGGGGCTTGGACTTCCAGCAAGCATGCGTGAGCATGTTAGATAAGAGTGAATGGAGACGAATGGTTTTTGGGACTTGACATGCTGTTTGGAGTGTGACCAAGGTAACATTTATGAAGGAATTCAGGAAAACCGGCAGGCTGGACATGAGTCCTGGAGATGGGAAGTACAATGCCTGCACTCTGAAGGAGGGGTGTTAATGTTGCAGTTTTATAACTGTAGTGTAAGTGCGCCTCTGGCAAGACAGTGATGGAGTGAACGATAATGAAAGTTTTTCTTTTTCGGGCCACCCTGCCCTGGTGGGAAACGGCCGATGTGTTAATAAAAAAAATATGAACTCAAATCAACTTGTGTGTGTGTGTAATATTTATTTTTGTGGAGTGCTACAAGATGTAATGCCTTTTACATTTTGAAAAAATCTGTGAAAATAATAAAATACGAAATTAAAACCAAAGGTATAAACAGTCTTAGTTATACATAAAAAAATTTTTTCCGCGATCATGTAAAAAAAAAAAATAGTAGTATATTCAGAGAGATGACTGGGAAGCAAGTTTCTCGAATTTTCATTTTGTTTGCTAGGTTATGTTTATGGAGTGCAGGTTGACCATAAGAAGGCAAAGTTTTTATTCCATAAAAATCAGTAAAGTGTGTCCTTTTACTTTACATATTGTCGGTAATTCTACCAACATTATTACATAAAAATCAATGAATGCATTTGTGTGAAAATGACTTCTGCGGTTTTTTAATGTAAATTACTCATTACTGAACTAATTTTATTGCAAGCATTTACTACCTATTACTGATGGAAAAACTTCAAGTGTTTTAAATTTAGTGATTTGGTATGAAGTGAAAATAATGGGAGTTATAGGTGTCCGTTCGTCTTGTCCCTTCTTCATCTTTCCCTTTCCTCCCATCACCCCTTCCCCCTTCCATAAACCCACCCTCTTTCTTTCTCCCCTCCTCTCTTTCCCACTTCCTCTTTCCCTACCTCCCTCTCTCTCTTTTCTCTGTGTCTCTGTCTCATTCTCTTTCCCACTCTCTCCCCCTGAACAAAAGTATGAAGTTTACGTCAAGAAGAATGTCGTCCCCAGAGTGAAACATTTAAGTGGATCTGTTTTGTTTTGCGACCGCTGTGCAGCCTACGGTGCTGCTGCTCTTAATTTAAAAGATGGCTGCAAGAAGCCACCAACACACCAGGATAGTTGAGCCAGAGTCTAGCGTTCTCTATCTAGACGCTCTAACTTGGCTGTTCCCTGCATATTTATGTCACGAAGTAAACATACACATGTTTGCTAAAAAAATCAACGTCATTATTTGGTTTGCACAATTGCCGAACCTCAGGAAAGAGGGATATTTGGGCCATGAACTTCTAAACAGCAGCTCACAGGAGCACAATCTGGAGCAAAAACGCCTAGATGAGCACACACACTTACATTATAGAATATTTACGCAACAGCTGTCCTTTAATATAGGCACTCATTGCATATTAATAGATAAATTAAACGAAGCCAAAATTAACTTCACGCTAAAAACCACATTTAAATCTATTGAATAGTTTAACGAATGCAAATTTCTAAGAACTTAATTAATCCTATTTTCTTTTTTTTTTTAAATTTGGTAAAAACTTGATGATGTATTGGGTCATGTATTTCATGAAGTCCTCAAACTGAATTAGTAAAGCAATAATTTTTCCCTGTATGTCTGGTTCACCTTCATCTGTATATTAATTAATAATTTTTCGGATATTCTCAATTTGTATTTTTGGTTTTAAATCAAACGAAAATAGACGAGTTAATTTTTCACCGTGTTGAACATCATGAATTTTTCATGTTACTATTTTTTTGTGTATTAAGGTATCTGATATCGGAAAGAAGGATGCAGTGAATTTTCAAAACTATATACATAGAATCTTCATCGACTCAAATTACTATCCATTAATTCCCAAGTAACTCACGCTGTAATGAGGAAACTATAGACGACTACTGGTTTATTTGTAAATTGTTCCAGCCACTGTATCGTGACTGTTGTCCCTCAGTACAATTAATATAACCACAAACTTATGTGTTCCAGTACTTTTGCTCGAATATAAAATTTAAATAAGTTATTTTTACTTGAATTTAGGAAGTGTATGAATGAAATACAAACAGTGTTCATCTACCTTAAGACACCAACCAGTCTATCCTCGTGATAAAACAGCATGTCATTGTTGCTAGGACAGCCATATGGCTGAGTGATAATATAGTCTCAGATAGTGGATATCCGACACTGATCTTTCTAGTGCGCTAGTTGATTCCTGTTTTATGTTCGCGCGTCAGAAGTAACTTAATAGCCTTCTATTGCTCTTGTGGTGTGTTATAATGTTTGGTAAAGGGTAATCTAACCTAAATGACGAAAATCGAGAAATTTGCTGTAAATTTGTGTGAACTCCACCCAGAATTTAAGAGGATGGCACAAAGATCCATCACTTATTTTTCATTGCAACCTATTCTCTGTTTACTACGTTAAGTTCCTCACTCGGTTCCAAACTCGAATGTTTAAATGTTTCCTGTAAATCTACGAATTCTTTTTCTTTGTCTGACTCGGAAACCTTAGCTTACAAACTAATAAAAATTATTATAAATAAAAAAAATAAAAAAATAAAAGAATGCTACGTGTCTGGCAATGCAACTCGTCTTCCTGAAGCAAACATCGGTTTTTCTCTCTCTCAAATGCGATGTTAAGTATATTTCTCGATAAGCTTTAGTTAGGTTAAAATACGTTTAGCTGTCGTCTATAAGAAAAATTTAACGAACTGTAACACATCATAACGCCAGTATTTACAGTAATACGTTAAGGCGACAGAAAAATTTGTAGCGTAACCTAACACCTAATACGTTTAGCTGTCGTCTATAAGAAAAATTTAACGAACTGTAACACATCATAACGCCAGTATTTACAACAATACGTTATGGCGACAGAAAAATTTGTAGCGTAACCTAACACGAGGACTCGCCGAGCAGTTTTGAAAATCGACAGTCTAGTAATTAGGTTTTCATTTCCAGTGACAGTCACTTATTGGATGTTCTTCGCCAAGGTGATATACTGATGTTGATTTGGACGAGATGGCTGAAGGCTCTCAAGGAACGTTCGAATCCGTGCGGCTGTACCAAATCAAAGTAAAAAATTTTTGCAAGCTACAAACATCTATAGTCAAACAGAAATAACTAGATTTATTGTTTTATAGATTCTGTAATTTTTTGCTTTTTAGTGTAAGCAGTACTTCCCATGCTTACTAATAATTTGTCAAATCATATTAACTTGTCTAACTTGACAACAAAAGTTGTCAAGTTAGACAAATAGTTTCACTACAGTGAGATAACATGGAAGCACATGAGGTGTTATATTTCTCGCTTACGTCTTTGGAAGCATCATATCACTGGTGTGATGCTTCCAAAGAAACTTGAGAACGTCTAAGACTATGTTATGGATGCAAATGACAGGCTGATGACGATATTTTTTATAATCATAACTAAGCGCTAAACCCACAAGGGTCAAACAGCGCTGGACAATAGTGAAGAAAAGCCAAGTTCCAGGACAATCTTTTGAGACAACGCATCGCAATTTGTAGAGCTTCTTCATAATCATGAGCGAAACCTTGCTACAATGACAGCACGTCTAAAAAAGTGAGATCCTAATAAACAGTCCAAACTTGTACCAATCGATGATTACTTTTATTATCCACGACATCCTCCTGCAATAGCCAATAAAGATCACACTGCAACTGCTGTTGCAATTTTATATAACACTCTATAACAAAGTCACTAGAAACACGATGAACTTAATTAGAATTTGATATGATTTTTTGTTGATGGGAACGAAAATGACGCATAAAATGTAAAGTAATTCTGACTTCCGAGTAAGCTAAGATGTAACACTACCGCCCTTCCCGGACAGCTTAAATGTGTGATGATATCTTCAGATGGAGATAGATAGGAAAGATTGAGGAAGAAGAGAACGAGGAGATTTAGGAATCGGTCCTCTTCATGTGTGTGTGTGTGTGTACTCACCTATTTGTGGTTGCATGGGTCGGGTCATAGCTCCTGGCCCCGCCTCTTCACTGATTGCTACTAGGTCCTGTCTCTCCCTGCTCCATAACCTTCATCATGACCTTCATCAAACCTCGCCTTAAAACTATGCATGGGTCCCACCTTCACTACGTCACTTTCTAGACTATTCCACTGCCTGACAACTCTATGACTGAATAAATACTTCCTAACATCCCTTTGACTCATCTGAGTCTTCAACTTCCAATTGTGACCCCTTGTTTCTGTGTCCCATCTCTGAAACATCCTGTCTTTGTCCGTGCAGTATTTTATATGTCGTTATCATGTCTCCCCTGACCCTCCTGTCCTCAAGTGTCGTCAGGCCAATTTCCCTTGACCTTTCTTCGTAAGACAATCCCCTTAGCTCTGGGAATAGTCTTGTTGCAAACCTTTGCACTTTCTCTAATTTCTTGACGTGCTTGACCAGGTGTGGATTCCGAACTGGTGCTGCATACTCAAGTATGGGCGTGACGTATATGGTGTACAGAGTCTTGAAGGATTCCTTACTGAGGTATCGGAACGCTATCCTTAGGTTTGCCAGACGGCCGTACGCTGCAGCAGTTATCTGATTTATGCGCGCCTCAAGAGATGTGCTCGGTATTATACTCACCCCAAGATCGTTTTCCTTGAGTGAGGTTTGCAGGCTTTGACCACCAAGGCTATACTCAGTCTGAGGTCTTCTTTGCCCTTCCACGATCTTCATAACTTTGCATTTGGCAGGGTTAAATTCAAGGAGCCAGTTGCTGGACCAAGCTTGTAGCCTGTTCAGGTCTCTTTGTAGTCCTGCCTGATCCTCGACCGATTTGATTCTCCTCATTAACTTCACATCATCAGCACACAAGGATTATACGCTTGTTTCTTTCCAGGTGCCCCACCACACTTCTCCTGATGATCTTCTCCATGACTTTATACACGTTTGTGACACAGGTCTGTAGTTTAATGCCTCATGTCTGTCTCCTTTTTTAAATACTGGACTACATTTGCCATCTTCCATACCTCAGGTAGTTGCCCAGTTTCAATGGATGTGTTGAAGATCTGTGTGTGTGTGTGTGTGTGTGTGTGTGTACTCACCTAATTGTGGTTGCAGGGGTCAAGTCAAAGCTCCTGGCCCCGTCTCTACGCTGGTCGCTAAAAGATCCATTCTCCTGGCTTGAAGAGCTTTATCGTACCTCTTAAAACTAATCATGCTTCCTAACATACCTATGACTCATCTGAGTTTTCAACTTCCAGGTGTGCCCTCTTGTTCATGTTGCTCATATCTGAAAAGATTCTGGCCCTGTTCGCCCTGTTAATTCCTTTCAGTATTTGTACGTCGTTATCATATCCCCTATAGGCCTGTCCTACAGTGTCATCAGATTAAGTGTCCTTAACCTCTCCTCACAGTCCTCCAAGACTAGTCTTGTGGCAATCCTCTGGTGTGGGTTCCATACGGGTGCTTTATCAAACTCCAATATGGGCCTGACGTGCGCAGTGTAGTGTCGTGAATGACTCCTTACTTAGATGTTGAAAAGCTATTATTAAATTTGCCAGACGCCCATATGCTGCAGCAGTTATTTGGTTGTGCGCCTTAAATGTGCTCGGTGTGAAACTCACCCAAGGTTTTTCTCCTTGAGTGAGGTTTGCAATCCTTCCTTTCCGAGCCTATACTCCATCTGCAGTCTTCTTTGTCATTTCACATGCTGCATAACTTTGCACTTGGTAGGGTTAAACTCCAGGAACAATGTGTCAGGCCAGGCCTGTAGCCTGTCTAGATGTAACTGTAGCATTCCCTGGTTCTCGTTCGCCTGTTTGTTTCATGTCTTCTGTGAACTATCCCTTCGATAGATTTACTGGAGATTATTGTAAGTGGCACACACAGTGCATTTGCCCCCCTCCTTCAAGACCCAAGGATAGACATTATCCTGACCCACCACCTTCAAGGTATCTAGTTCCTCTGGCAGTTTCTTCACCACCTCCTCCATTGTGTGCAGTGTCCAGCATTTGTTCGTGCACCCTACTACCTCGGCTTGCAGGAAGCTTCTTTTTCTCTACTATGAATACCTCCTTGAATCGCGAGCTGAGCTCGTCACATGTTTCGTGGTCGTTCCCCGTGAACTCCCCCCTTTCCTTCTTTATCCTAATTAACTGGTCCTTAACCGTTGTTTTCCTCCTCATGTGGTTGTATAATAATTTTATGTCAGATTTAGCTTCTGATGCTGTCATTCTTGTAATGACGCTGGGCTTCTTTCCTTATCCATGCATATTCTTTGCTGGCTCTTGGGCTCAACTCCCTGTTTTCCTAGGTCCTTTGCCTTCTATTTTTTTCCAAACTCTGGCACACTGGGCTTTGGCCTCTCCACACCTCCTCGTGAACCATGGGCTCACTCTGGTCTACCCGTTGTGTTACCCTTTGGTACGAACTTCTCCACTGATTCCCTGCACTTTGTGAACACGCATTCCATCATTTCGTTTACTGTCTTTCCCTCTAGCCCGCTTGCCCACTGCACCTTATGTAGGAATTGCCTCATACTTGTAGTCCCCTTTTCAAAAGTCTGGCTTCTCTCGTCCTTCAATGTTAACTCTATTATGTATTCAAAACTCAAGACTACATGATCACTAGCACCTAGGAGCCATTCCTGTGTGATATCCCCTATGTCTTAACTGCTCAAGGTGCATATGAGGTCGAGCCTTGCAGGTTCATTGTGTCCTCTCTCTCTCGTTTGGTCCCTAACATGTTGGTACATAGTTTTTCCAGTACTACCTCCAGTACCTTGGCTCTCCACATCTCTGGCTCCTCATGTGGCTCCAGATTCTCCAAGTCAATCTCCTTCTAGTTGAAATACCCCATGATGAGTATCTTTGCCCTGCTCGTGTGGGCCCTTCTGGCAACCTCAGCTAGTGTGTCCACCATCACACTCTCTTGCTCTCATTGTGTTCCTGTCCCTGCCTCGTGCTGTTCAGTGGCAGGCTGTACATTACTATCATCAGAATGAAGTGTTCCTACTATGTAGTCATCCACTACTCCTCTGACTTGTCCTCCCATCTCGTCAAAGTTGCACTGGATTTTGATGAGCAATTTTAACTCCTCCCCCTTTACTTCCCCGTCTTTCTTCAGGATCTGATAACCAGACAGGAAGATCACATCTGTTTTCACTTCCGTGAGCTTTGTCTCTGTGATTGCTATGATGTCTGGGGATGCCTCAATGATTCTTTCCTCCCACTCCTCACTCTTATTTGTAATTCCATCTGCGTTGGTGTACCATACCTTCAGCTTCCTTTCTAGAACTGTATTCTGGGGTGGGACGGGTTGGTGCTGTGGGTACGGTAGGCAGGTCCAGATATTATGGTAGTCTGCTGGTGTGGCAGTATTAGTGATGGGGGGACTGTGGGTGTGGAGTGTGGCTCGGACTTTTGTCTGGTTGGTGGGATGGTAGGGGTTGAGAGGATGCTGTGGGTGGTTCTGTGGGCTGTTTGCTGTTCCCTTCGAGGCTGTGCTTCCCTATCTGCTGGCACCTGCCCTGTCCTCCTTTCCTGCCTCTGGAGCATTCTTACTCTTTAAGTGTTCCCTCTTTGTTTTCTGTCATGGTCAAGGTATATGTGCTGCTGGTATTTTTGGGAACCCTTTAACAGTGGTTTCCATTGCAAGATTTTGTTTTGTATAATTTATAAATTAAATGTCAATTTGATTGGGTGGTTCTTTTCCCTTGAGTAACATCCAAGTCTCTGAAAATTTGTTAGTGTCCTCTTGTGTTACCACAATGATGCTCTCAATCTCTTTTACCTCTTCCTGTCTTCTTTCGTCATAGGTCTTCCCTTCTGCCTCATGAATTATTATTATTATTATAATCAAGGGGGAAGCGCTAAACCCGGAGGATTATACAGCGCCTGGGGGGGGGATGTGGAAGGCATTCAGGCTTAATTCGGGGAACTGGAGCTCAGATCCAATTCCCTAAATCAAGAGCCCCTCACCAACATCAAGGAACCTTCCTTGAGGGGTCTGCCTCATGAAGCCCATGAATAATGAGTGTCCTCTCTTTCATCCCATTTTGTTTCCCTTTGTATCTCTGGATCCAATTAAGTATCTCCCTGATTGTCTCCCTTATCTCCCAGATGTCTAATAATGTTTTGGTGACGTTAGATTCGAGTCTGTGCACTAAACATCATGTTACATCCGTCATGAACGTCAACATAATGTATAGCTACTACTGCATAAAGGTTACAGGTACACAAGGCCAAGTGGTTGCAATCACTGACTGCAACATGACTGATATAACATTAGTAGTAGTAAGGAAGTAGGCATGGGGGTTCATTTAGGTATGGGTGCGCATGCATGGATATCCCAGGACAGCCCAAAAAAGAGGCAAACAGAATGACCTATTGAAGTCCTAACCTCTCTAGGAACAGCAGCACATGGGTACACTTAGTTGATTGCAACGTGGTTACTGCAACTTGTTTAATGGTTCACAGAATTAGGCTGTTTGTGTTAAAAGAAAATTCAAGAATTGTCTAGTTATCGTAAAGAACAATTAGAATATTGGATATATCCATAAATAATGCAGGCATATTAATCGACACTGAGAATAGTGGTAAGCTGTACTTAGGAACATATGCTGAAATCCCCGAGTATTTCCTAAACATTCTAAAAGGTCCAGGGACAGTGGGTATTGTCAGCTGACAAATGAGCACATTCATTCCTTGTATTTTATTAATTAGAAAGTTACACATAACAGCTCCATTCTTTGTGTGTATTATCCACTACTGTAATGTAATCTCTTACGTCACATGAGGATCTTAGCATGGGAAAGTAGGCTTACGGCAGTGCTCCTTCTTACTCCCACTACCGGAACCCCCTTCTCCCCTGAGGCGGTCCACGCTTCTACATCTCACTTCTCAAGAACACAGGAAACTTTGTCGCCTTAGAGAGGCAACAATGTCGTCCCAATAACGTGTTCAGAAGAGCTTTCCAGAATGCATGGAGGGGACCTAGAGGAAGGAAATAAGCCGGTGACTGCCCCCAGCAAGAAGACAAAAGATCAGGAGTCTTGTGCTTATTTACTGTGTTGGATATGCTTGTGGCTCAGCAGGACGCCACTGCTGCCATGGATCAGGCACCTGTGCAAGCGCCAGTGGACACGCCTGTGGAGGTGCCTGTGGAGGCGCCTGTGGACACGCCTGTGGAGGCGCCAGTGGAAACGCTTGTGGAGATGCCATTGGATACGCCTGTGTAGGTGCCTGTGGAAGCTTCAGGCAACACCAACGCCGAAGGTCTTAACTGGCAGAGGGTCCACAACAAGATGAGACGTCGCAACTCTCAGACTCACGCTCAATGCTCTCCCACACCATCTACACATTCAGGGAGCAAAAGCACTAGATCGTGATGGTGCTGGAGAAGTAAGCAAACAGAATTAGAGCAGGATCACTGCAGAAACGAGATTCACGTTATTTCTCTAAACGAGGAGTCCTATATGATGACAAAGAGAAAAACTGGACAAGATATAGGAATGAAAAAGCTTGCAGGGAAGGCAAGAAAAAAGTAAGCAAGGGCATTCTTACGCAAGTTTCCCTGAAACTTTCTCTGGAAAACATCTTGCGTCATCCTACCATCACTAAGGACAGAGCCGTGCTTCCTAGCACCAGGTCCTGATCTACCACACAAGCCCTCGCCCACATACCTGGACGTGGGCATCTGGGGACTGTTCAAGAGTATTTCCCTTTTTTCCTCTGTTTTTATACATTTTCTCTGTTTTTCTTGCAACTGTGGGGGAGCACTAAGCCCGTAGGAATCATACAGCACCTAAGGGAATGGAAGACATTCAGACTCGATTCCAATATATTTTTCACAATTTTTTTTCTATTTTTCAATTATCTGTAAATTTGCCTTTTATAAAGACTACTCAAAAACAAGTCAAAGTGAATAACTTAATTCTTTTGCCATTCATTCAAAACCCATAATGATATCCTCCTATGACTATCTGATTTTAATTGGCTATGTTACTACAAGGGAAGAGGTATGATCTTGTTCTATCTGAAAAGTATCATAATATTTAAAAAAATAAATAATAATAACAATAATCATCGTCAGGTTAAGCACTAAGTTGAAAGTTTCATACAGTGATGCAGGGAAGGGATGTGCAAAAGCAGGAAAGTGCGATGGATAGGGTGAGTGAGGAAGCAGGGATATACGAGAGTAGGGGTTTGTGGAGGTAGGAGAGAGGGCAGAAATAAAATTTAAATCGAAATTGGTGTAGTAGTTTAATTTCTGTTAAAATGTCGGTTAGAGTGAGTTTGTTGGGGCTGCAGAGGCACTGGAAGTGAATTCTAAATGCCCACTGATAATCATTATAAGATGTGGAGGACTGAGAGTGCGACTTCTAAGTCCATGCAGAGTGGAGTGGGCATTTGTCCACGTGGCATCCATGAGTAAGTCACTTGTGGCTGATACGTAAGTGGAAGAGCAAAGTCTCTCAAACACGACAGTGCTGGGACGAAGATGGTTTACTAGAAAAGAATTTCTTTTAGTCCAATTTGGACCGACGTTGTTGCCAACAGTTGTGTTGTTGGGAGATCACTGAAAAATAGTCCGAGAAAAATTACCCCCATGGAAAATCTTGAGGTCATGAACAGCTGAGTCTGCTTGCTCATTGCCCCAAACATCGACGTGTCCAGCGACCAGCAAAAAACGACTTTTTTATGCGTACTAGAAATGCAACATAACCAAAGTTATATACGAAGGGGAGTAGAATTTATGGATAGCTTGCAATGCACTTTGGGAATCCGAAACAACTACTATGAATGATCCTGGATTATTCTATCGAAAGAAACAGCTACATTCCAGACACCATCGGGGATTCAGAACCGTCAGTGCACAATGCCATAGTATGAGAATGAGAATGAAGGTATTTAATAAAGAAGTGGGAGGGAACTAACACGAATCATCGAACGTTCCCAAGGACGAAAGGAAAAGAAAGATGTAGGGTGAGTGTAAAGGGGAGGTAAATTAAGGGTAGACAGTAAACATTGAATAGAGAGAGGAATGGGGCGCAATACATGGAGGTAATGATTAAATAAATTAGCCATTCTAATATCAATTACCATTCTGTATGTGGAAGGATCGTGAAAGACATGAAAGCGGATAAAATACCAGAGACACTGGGCACTGCGTTGATCTTACAAAGACGGGACGTTTGCCTCTTTATACATGCTCTCGACTGGAGAAAATCGAAAAGCCCTGAGACACTACTACAACACATGATGAATGGAGGTATAGAAAAGTTTGTCTATCAGTCCTCTATGAACGATGGGCAAGAGCTTTAAGTAGTCTCAGGTGGCTATAACAAGCAGATTTTAAGGTTACATGAGGCTTCCATGACATTCCACGATCAAACAGAAGACCGAAAAATTTGACCATAACCTTTTCAGAGATACAGGAACCATACAGGCTTAGATCGGTATGAGGGATATGGTGTCTCGAGAACGTTATGTAGTGCATTTCAGCAACGGCTAACGTAAACCCAGTTGGAAGTACAATTAATAACATGCTGGAGAGAGAGGCCGCCACAAGGTGACAGTGCCTGCACAAGAAAAGCAAAATTGATGACATAGAGAGATGACCAAACAATGGCAAGGACAACAGAGGCAAGATTATTAATGACAAGCAGGAAAATGGTACTGTTCAGAACACAGCCTTGAGGTTCGCCTTCAACCTAAACAAACTCAGGGGTAAAAAGCTTTTATTTACTCGGAAACGATAAAAACTATTGCAGAAAAACTGGCAAATTGCTTCGGAGGCCCATGGAAAGAGACTGGGCGAAGATATAGAGCCAGGTAGTGTCATGTGCTTTTTCCCCCACATCGAAAAAGCCTGCAAAAATTGATTAGTGAAGATATTGCGAATGTACATATCCATACGAATTATGGAGTCATTAGTAGAATGACCCTTACTAAAGCCAAGGACGATAGTGGTTTTCTATTGAAGAACTCCTCGAGACCAAACGAGATTGAAAAATACGAGTACGATGAATGCAGTAGTGTGTAAGTGTTGAAGCATATGGACATCGGCATCGATGTCATCAAGCCCAGCTGGAATGTGCTGAAACGAACTAGTTGGTTCGTGGAGCTTCAAGGAAACATTATAAGGGTGCTCAATGTGAGAAAGTAAGTCTAGAGGTGACTTCCTTACGGGTTTGGAGGAAAAACAGAGGGCGAGAGATGTAGCCCCTGGGATACAGGTGTTGTGGTAACCTCAACAGAATCTGCAACGTTATCGCCATCAACCGTAAGAACAAGAGCAGGGGACTGGAGAATACTTGCTAGTGAACTTCCGTATTTTTTTCCAATTTGTGCAGGTAGCAGTAGTGTTAGTGACAGTGGACAGATCAGCTTTCCAACAAGTACCATTTGTCACCCGTATAACACGACGGACAAACGCTCTCGTCTACTTAAAAGTTAAGAAATGGAGCATAGTTCTGTTGCAAAGGTAGCAGCCCGATGCAGCACGTTTCAAACGCACAGTGTGAGCACAGTCAGCAGACTAGCAGGGTACACATTTGCGATAATAATGTTTACTCTAGGTTCGGGGGATTGCAATCGATGCTGCAGACAGAAGAGAGGCGGTAAAACGTTGCAACTACTGGCCAGATGATGATGAAGCAGGAAAAAACATCAAGAAAAGAGGAATAGCGTACATAAAGCACCCAATCCGCTCTCTCAAACTGCCAATGGGAGAGACGTGATGGTCGGATATTAGAATAAGAAGTAATGAGAAGCGGGAAATGATTGCTGTCATGAAGATTAGGTGCAACGGACTACTCAAAGCTCAATGCTATAGAAGAAGAGCATATAGAGAGAGATCTATACCGGAAAGAGTAAGTGTCTAGATGAGTAGGGGTAGCAGTGTTTAATACACAGAAAGAAAGAGAAGTGAGAAAAGCTTTTAACTGTCTCCCCGCACGAGAATCAGACTCCCCATAGCATGTGAATATAAAGATCACCTATTAAAAGAAGTGACGTAGGTAGGGAAGAAATCACAAGTTGAATGTCTGAGATAGATAACAGGACAGAAGGAGAAAGATACAAAGAGTAGACCGTGTATTACTTACCTCGACACGGGCCAGGTGGCCAAAGCTCTCGCTTCACACGGTGAGGCGTCCGGGTTCGATTCCCGGGGAGGGTAGAAACATTTGGCGTGTTTCCTTACACCGGTTGTCTATGTTCCCCATCAGCAAAATGAGTAGCTGAGTGTTAGTCGACTGTTTTGGGTCGAATCCCGGGACAAAACTGACCTAATTTGCCCGAAATGCTCTGCATAACAAGCGGCTTTCTATATAGTAGTATGTCACTGACGTCAGCCAGGCCTGTATACATTGTACATTTACTTGTAGAAATAAAGATTAAAAAAAAACAGTATTAAGAGCCAAGAAAAAGAAATATCATAGCGCTCAAGAAAAGCACCTTCACTGTACCTCTCGTCAGGAAGAGGAACTATGGATTGTAAATTAGAAATATGTGATCTGTCGGCAACAATAGAAGGAAGAAGTAGAGCAGAAGCATGTGTAGGGGTTGCGGAGGGTGAGAATGTGAAGGTTAAGAACACAAAGGTTAAGTCCGTCCCAGGCTTCGTCTCAATAAAAGTTATAGCTTGAATAGTTTCTGAAGACAGGGAAGCAGCAGGCAGCGTGACGCAAGAGGTGGAAGAGGTAGATATGTATGGAGAGACATGGGTAGCTGCCAAAACTGGGAGAGACAAAGAGGGTAGTGACGTTCTGGGATGAAGGAACCTTGGCGGAAATGAGGGAAGGGGGTAGTGGAAGCATGTGGGGATGGATGGATTTCTGACAAGAGTAGGGGGTAGTGGAAGCATTTGGGAGTGGATGAACTTCCACAACCGTCACAGATGCAGGAAGCGGTAAGTGGCAAGACGCAGAGTAGGGAACGTTAAGTACGGAACATTAGGTTGACTGTGGAACTGTTGGGTCTCTGAGGTGTTGGAGGAAGAGTGGAGGGCTCTACTGGAGAAGGCTGTGTAGGCGGAGAAATAAGGAAAATGGAAGAGGATGACGTTGTAAGAATGGGAGAGGGCGAAGAGGTAGGAAAGTCAGAGGTGAGGATTTCGTAAGGGTTTTGACACAGGGGTTGCTGTGGGAAAGGTTACAACAGGGACCTGAGAGCACCAAGCAGCTTTGGAGTAAGAGAGCCGTGGAGCTCTACCTTGGATACGGTGTTTAGTCACGGAAAACTGCGGGAATATGTTGGGTGAGCTTCTCCACAGTTAAGGCAAGAGGGATGAGGGAGAGGTGGTGGCTGCAGTTTGAATTATTATGATCCTTGGCACCACACGCTGGACATTCTGCCGGTGATTTACAATATTTGGCTTGGTGGCCAAAGCGCCAGCAACGTCTGCATGGTTGAGATGTCGGAAGCAATTTCCACACTTGTAAGCATTGTCATACTATATAAAAGCAAGCCGGAAGCTCCCGGCAGTCAAGGGTTAGTTGGACAATGTTCCTAGGATTACGACTCCGACCATACCACGGGCGGGATTTGAACCCGCGGTCAGAGAGTCTCAAAACTCCAGACCGTCGCGTTAGTCACTGGGCCAGCTAGCTTCATAAGATTCGTCCAACTAGGTGTATTTCTACACCATAGGAATGTTAGCATAGGCACCACTGTGTCCACAAATGCAAGTTTTTACAGACGAATCTCCCGCTAGCATGGCCGTGACGAACTCTAGCTCAAGTCCCCTCAAAGCCGTCAACATGACGGTCTGGAGTTTTGAGACTCTCTGACCGCGGGTTCAAGTCCCCGCCCGTGGTATGGTTTGTTTGCAATCGTGTCATTACGATTTCGTGAGTCAAGTTACGTCTCCGACCTCAGGCAGGGCAGATATAAGTTTTCCCTTTGGTGACAGGGAGACTGTGGAGCTCAAGTTACTACTAAATGTAGTACCGAAGCTTGAATTGAGAAAGGAATGTTTTGGTCTAATGTGACAGGTATGTCGTCAATAGTGGGGAAGGGAAAAATCACCTTGTTCAGCTTCTCTGACGTTAATAATATTGGTAGAATTACTAACAAAATGTTAGGTAAATGGACACAGACGCAACTCATGTGACATTTTATTGTGGTAACGTTTCGATCCCCAGGAGTTCCCGCAGAGCAAAACGTTGCCACAGTAAAATGTCACATTAGTTGCATCTGTGTCCGTTTCCCTATATTCTTTGACAGTGACAAAGCGCATGCCACTCTAGAAGGCATGAAAGGATACGGTGTGACTAATATTCCTCATGAGGGCTTTGCTGATTTCATGAGCATTAAGGTAATCAGTAGACATCACTGGATGAAGGGAAAAAGAGTTTAGTCCAAGACTGTCTTTGAGATACAGCTTGGAGGGAAAGAGGTTTCCAGGTAGAGTGCTCCTTAAGTTAGGAGGGAGAAGGAATGTCAGTAACAGTGTCAGGATCGTCAATTATAGGTTGAGGTCATTGGAAGATGGGCTCGAGCCAATCCTGCGACGAGTAAACGATCCAAAAATCGATACCGTGTCATGGGAGAAGCCAGGAAAATGGTCAAGGTATAGCAAAGGTCAGAGGTATTAAAAGGGTTAGCCGGAATGCTGGTAACGGAGTCAGGCAATGAAGTGTTGCCCAAAATCGGTATCGGATTCGAAGGAAGGCGTGCCAGGGTTAGGTAAGGGGCCCAGGAGGACTCAGAGCATGAATATAACT
The DNA here is from genome assembly GCF_038502225.1 of Cherax quadricarinatus. Classification (NCBI taxonomy): domain Eukaryota; kingdom Metazoa; phylum Arthropoda; class Malacostraca; order Decapoda; family Parastacidae; genus Cherax; species Cherax quadricarinatus. The sequence goes on from NC_091298.1 coordinate 24,114,600, forward strand.
ATGTGATTTTATTTATTATTATTATTATTATTATAAAAGGTGGGAGAGGGAAAGCTCCGAGAAAAGATGAATAAAAAATAAAACTATATCCCCCCCCCGTCCGGATCCAAGAGTACCCTCGATGTGGCTAGTAGTGCTGATACTGAGAAGAAACCAACCCATACCCTATCTGGTATTCCTGGAACATTTTATCATTGATGAGTTCTGAGAGTTTTTCTACTACCAGAGTTCGGCCTTGGCCCAGACTCGTCTGGTGCTTGTCTGATCAACCAGGCCGTTGCTGCTGGTGGCCCTCTGACACACATCCATCACAGTCTAGTTGATCTAGCACCTGGTGAAGATACTTGTCCAGTTTCTCTTAAAGACTTTTACACTTATCCCAGGAGTTTCTAATATCTTCTGGTAAGATACTGAACAGCCGGGCGCCACAATTCAAGTTCTTTCCAGGTATATATTATCACGTATCTCTCACTCCTCCACTACAGTGAGTACATATTGAAGACTTTAAGGCATTCCCAGTAATTTAGATGCTTTAATGGGGGCAGTGAACGATCGCTGAATTTATTCCAGGTCTGATATTTCTCTTGCCCTGAACGGGACCGTCAATACCGAGCAATATTCGAGAGATTACAAGCGAATTGAAGTGTCACCAATGGTATTATTTCCCTTATTTTGAACGTTCTCATTATCTACCTTGTCATCTTCCTTTCTGTCGTGACCTAAGCCTTATTGTTTTCTTTGAAGGAAAGGTCAGCTGACACTCATTCCCAAGCCACTCACGTGTTCCTTTCGTTCTATTTGACGATACCCTTGAGTTTTGTATACAATGTTACTAGTACACCACGATGGCATCTCCAGAATCAATAACTTGGTTTGGCCAACAAGTGGGGTGGGAAGCCGGAAATGCCAGGAGTCGTACCCTTCCTTTAGTTAGCCTCCAGAAGTACCTTTGTCATTTGGATAAGCGACAAGTGAGGCTGCCCCCGGGCTCCAGAGGGTAGTCCAGCACATCTCCAGGTAAATTCCCACGGCTAATAGCATCACCACAGAGGTCCTCAACGGAATAGGATGCCTAACGATCCCTTTTCGTTCTGCCTAGGAGCTGCAATTCACTAGAGTAAAAAAAATCCCCAAATAAAACCCATCCTCAGAGTAATTAAGCAAGACACTTGTGCAACACTTAGGAATCTTTATTCTGGAAACGTTTCGCCAGCCAGTGGATTCTTCAGTCCAAAGTAGAAAAACAGTAGATGTCAAATTTGAGATAATCAATCCCTCAGCCTGGAGTAGATGTGTTCAGTCCATCGACCTTGGTAAAAGTGCAGCATATTAGCGGAGAGGGGCTTATATACTGCAGACACATGAGGTGGAGCAGTGGTAGGCGAAGTAACCAGTAGAAAAGTCAACTAGTAGAAGTAGGTCGGGTCTATAGGTTAGGCATGAGTTGTAGCATTCCCTGTATCAAGACCCCAAGATGTTTCTGTGTCTGACATAGTTTGAATAAACGCTTTAGAAAACCGACAAGATGATAAGACATCATCTTGCTTCTTTTTTAATTATTCAAATGAAGTAACTTCTTTATATACAGTTTAAGGGATATTTCTGAATTAGTTCTGAGTTGGGTTAGGTTTGGTAAGGATAGGTTTGGTTTGGTTTGGTTAGGTTAGGACAGGTTAGGATAGGTTAGGATAGGTTAGGAAAAACTATAAACACGTACGGCAATAAAAAAGTCTGTGGCTTAGGCAGAAAAAGGACAGTCACTGTGCGCAGGTTATGTAAATTAGCCAAATTTCAACTGCTCAAGGCCAGCTTCATCAGTCACCTATTTGGTTGTTTTTAGAACAGTGCAGTGCACAGTATGATTCGAACCTGCACACTGCATCAACCTACTCAGTACTGGCTGAGTAACTTAAGTACTGCGTACCTTGTAGTAGTTTGTGCGGGTTCGAATTCCGGTTGTGGACCAAACATATACATATACATATACATATAGGCAGAATAGGCAGAATTTGCGATCGTGGCTTAAATAGCAACGCTCATCTTGCCATTTAGGACAAGTGAAAATTTGTGTATGCAATAATGTCGCCAAATTCATTCTGAACCTAACGAAAAAAATATATTTCACTGAGTTTGTTTAGTACTAAATTATTGTAAACAAATCTAAAATATATTAAGTTGGGTTAGGATAAAATAAATTGTTCTTGTTATAAGGTTAGGTAAGTTATCTAAGATTCTTTTGGAGCAAAATTATTAATTTTTACATCAACATTAAAGAAAAAAATATATCTTTAAACGCATAAGAGAAAATTTCAGAAAGGACTTAATTTTAAACGAGTTCTTGCTAATTGACCAGTTTTACATATTCGGCACGACATTGTGTATATATATATATATATATATATATATATATATATATATATATATATATATATATATATATTATATATATATATATATATATTATATATAATATATTATATATTATATATATATATATTATATATTATATATATATATTATATATAATATATATTATATATTATATATATATATTATATATATATATTATATATATATGTATTATATATATATATATATATATATATATATATATATATATATATATATATATATATATATATATATATATATATATATATATATATATATATATATAAACCACAGTGAAAAAAAGTAAAATCCCAAGCGATTTCGTGACTTCTCACATTATTAAGGAACTATAAAAAACAAAACATCAACAGGAAGGCATATAAAATGTCAAGACTACACCTCACAATGACGTCATCACATCAAGACTACACCTCACAGTCGCGTGACAACAACCAACTCTGTGATACACACCTGATACTCTACTCAAGCATTAAGTTTTTTTTACTTGTCCAATGTATCATAAAATTCTTCACAAATGTTATTAATTATAAATGAATCCAATTTACATAAACCAAAAGAAATATATAAATTGGATTCATTTATAATTAATAAAATTTGGGAAGAACTTAATGATATATTAGACAAGCAAAAAATCTTAATGCTTGGGAAGAGTATCTGGTGTGTTTCACAGAGTTGGGTGTTGTCACGCGACTCTGAGGTGTAGTTTCAATGTCGTGACGTTGATGTTTTGTTTTTTTATAATTCCTTGATAATTTGAGAAGTCACGAAATAGCTTGGAATTTTGTTATTTTTTCACAGTGGTTGCTTTGCATATTGTGGTATCACCTGTTTACTGTGATCTTATTACATTATATATATATATATATATATATATATATATATATATATATATATATATATATATATATATATATACACAAACACTGATCTCTGGCCGAAGGAGACTCGAACCTACGAACCTTAGAACAAGGTACGCAGTGCTATACCAAACTCACCACACTGGACAATACCTTGGAGTTCAGCTTGCGCTAGACTTTGACCCAAGCTGGACTCCAAGGTATTGTCCAATGTGGTGACTTCGGTAAAGCACTGCGTACCTTGTTCTAAGGTTCGTAGGTTCGAGTCTCCTTCAGCCAGAGATCAGTGTTTGTGTATATTTCGCCTACTCTCGCGAATTTCTTACATTGTTAATATCTCTAGTAAGGCTGATGCATGCAGGGGATGAGCTGAAAAGCTGTAAGCCTTCTCCCTGAAAGCTGGCTGCCTTGGATCAAAGTCTAGCGCAAGCTGGACTCCAAGGTATTGTTCAGTGTGGTGAGTTTGGTATAGCACTGCGTACATTGTTCCAAGGTTTGTAGGTTCGAGACTCCTTCAGCCAGAGATCAGTGTTTGCGTATACTTCGCCTGCTCTCGCGAATTCCTTGCATATATATATATATATATATATATATATATATATATATATCTAGAGATATATATATATATATATATATATATATATATATATATATATATAGTGTGTGCGCGTGTGTGGGTGTGTGTGTGCTTGTGCATGTGTGTGTGTGTGTGTGTGTGTGCGCGTGTGTGTGTGTGTGTGTGTGTGTGTGTGTGTGTGTGTGTGTGTGTGCGTGTGGGTGTGTGTGTGCTTGTGCATGTGTGCACGTGTGTTGTGTGTGTGTGTGTGTGTGTGTACTCGCCTAATTGTACTCACCTTATTGGGGTTGCAGGGGTCGATACTCGGCTCCTGGCCCCCGCCTCTTCACTGAACGCTACTAGGTCCTCTCTCTCCCTGCTACATGAGCTTTATCATACCTTATTTTAAAGCTATGTATGGTTCCTGCCTCCACTACCTCACTTGCTAGGCTATTCCACATCCTGGGAAAAACACATGGCTTGTAAACCAGGCTGCCCAGTCTATGTGGCATTTGTGTGGCCGAGTGGACTAAAGCGCTGCCTGAGAATCTTGACCATTCTCAGTAGTAGCTTCGAATCCTGGTGACTGCGATATTTCTTTGTATATACCCGCTTGTTTCTGTGTGGCGCATTGATACATGATATATATATATATATATATATATATATATATATATATATGTCGTGCCGAATATGTAAAACTGGTCAGTTAGCAAGAACTCATTTAAAATTAAGTTCTTTCTAAAATTTTCTCTTATATGTTTAAAGATACATATTTTTCATTAATGTCAATGTAAAAATTTATAATTTTGCACTAAAAGAATCTTAGAAAACTTATCTAACCTTATTATAAAAAGAGTAATTTATTTTAGCCTAACCCAACTAAATATATTTTCGATTTGTTTACAATAATTTAATACTAAACAAACACAGTGAAATATATTTTTTTCGTAAGGTTAAGAATGATTTTGGTGAAATTATTCCATACACAATTTTCGTTTGTCCTATATGGCAAGATTAGCGTTGCTATTTAAGCCAAGATCGCAAGTTCTGCCTATTCTGCACGATATATATATATATACATATATATATATATATATATATATATATATATATATATATATATATATATATATATATATATATATCGTGCAGAATAGGCAGAACTTGCGATCTTGGCTTAAATAGCAACGCTAATCTTGCCATATAGGACAAGCGAAAATCTTTGTATGCAATAATTTCGCCAAAATCATTCTTAATCAAACGAAAAACATATATTTCACTGTGTTTGTTTAGTATTAAATTATTGTAAACAAATCTAAAATATATTAAGTTCGGTTAGGCTAAAATAAATTGTTCTTGTTATAATAAGGTTAGGTAAGCTTTCTAAGACTCTTTTGGTGCAAAATTAAATCTTTTTACATTAACATTAATGAAAAAATGTCTTTAAACGTATAAGAGAAGATTTTAGAAAAGACTTAATTTTAAACGAGTTCTTGCTAATTAACCAGTTTTACATAATCGGCACGACATATATATATATATTTATTTTATTAACACATTGGCCGATTCCCACCAAGGCAGGGTGGCCCGAAAAAGAAAAACTTTCACCATCATTCACTCCATCACTGTCTTGCCAGAAGGGTGCTTACACTACAGTTTTTAAACTACAACATTAACACCCCTCCTTCAGAGTGCAGGCACTGTACTTCCCATCTCCAGGACTCAAGTCCGGCCTGCCGGTTTCCCTGAATCCCTTCATAAATGTTACTTTGCTCACACTCCAACAGCACGTCAAGTATTAAAAACCATTTCTCTCCATTCACTCCTATCAAACACGCTCACGCATGCCTGCTGGAAGTCCAAGCCCCTCGCACACAAAACCTCCTTTACTCCCTCCCTCCAACCTTTCCTAGGACGACCCCTACCCCGCCTTCCTTCCACTACAGACTGATACACTCTTGAAGTCATTCTGTTTCGTTGTTAAAATTGGACACATGTGCAACTCTTGGGTATCTTTATTGAGGAAACGTTTCGCCACACAGTGGCTTCATCAGTCCATACAAAGGAGAAACTTGAAGAACAGGAGGAGAATGAGGTAATCGGTCCCTCAACCTTGAGTCGATGTGGTCAGTCCATCAATCTTGAGTAGAATACGGCATATGAGCGGAGAAGCAGCTTATAAACCGTAGGCAGGAGAGGTGCAGCAGTCGTAGGTGGTGTCACATTTGTCCGATGTGGAAGTAGGTCGTGCCCAAGTGTCAGGCAAGCGAAGAATTCCCAAGTATTAAGATCCCAAGAAGTTGCAGTGTCTAACAGTGCTTGCCTAACACTTGGGCACGACCTACTTCCACATTGGACAAATGTGACACCATCTACGACTGCTGCACCTCTCCTGCCTACGGTTTATAAGCTGCTTCTCCGCTCATATGCCGTATTCTACTCAAGATTGATGGACTGACCACTTCGACTCAAGGTTGAGGGACTGATTACCTCATTCTCCTCCTGTTCTTCAAGTTTCTCCTTTGTATGGACTGATGAAGCCACTGTGTGGCGAAACGTTTCCTCAATAAAGATACCCAAGAGTTGCACATGTGTCTAATTTTAACAACGTGTCGGTTCTCTGAACCATTCATCTACAATCATTCTGTTTCGCTCCATTCTCTCTACATGTCCGAACCACCTCAACAACCCTTCCTCAGCCCTCTGGACCACAGTTTTGGTAATCCTGTACCTCCTCCTAACTTCCAAACTACGAATTCTCTGCATTATATTCACACCACACATTGCCCTCAGACACGACATCTCCACCGCCTCCAGCCTTCTCCTCGCTACAACATTCATCACCCATGCTTCACACCCATATAAGAGCGTTGGTTAACTATACTCTCATACATTCCCCTCTTTGCCTCCAAGGACAAAGTTCTTTGTCTCCACAGACTCCTAAGTGCACCGCTCACCCTTTTCCCCTCATCAATTCTATGATTCACCTCATCTTTCATAGACCCATCCGCTGACACGTCCACTCCCAAATATCTGACTACATTCACCTCCTCCATACTCTCTCCCTCCAATCTGATATCCAATCTTTCATCACCTAATCTTTTTATCCTCATAACCTTATTCTTTCCTGTGTTCACTTTTAATTTTCTTCTTTTGCACACCCTACCAAATTCATCCACCAACCTCTGCAACTTCTCTTCAGAATCTCCCAAGAGCACAGTGTCATCAGCAAAGAGCAACTGTGACAACTCCCACTTTATGTGTGATTCTTTATCTTTTAACTCCACGCCTCTTGCCAAGACCCTCGCATTTACTTCTATTACAACCCCATCTATAAATATATTAAACAACCACGGTGACATCACACATCCTTGTCTAAGGCCTACTTTTACTGGGAAATAATCTCCCTCTTTCCTACATACTCTAACTTGAGACCCACTATCCTCGTAAAAGCTCTTCACTGCTTTCAGTAACCTACCTCCTACACCATACACCTGCAACATCTGCCACATTGCCCCCCATCCACCCTGTCATACACCTTTTCCAAATCCATAAATGCCACAAAAACCTCTTTAGCCTTATCTAAATACTGTTCACTTATATGTTTCACTGTAAACACCTGGTCCACACACCCCCTACCTTTCCTAAAACCTCCTTGTTCATTTGCTATCCTATTCTCCGTCTTCCTCTCATTTCTTTCATTAATAACTCTACCATACATTTTACCAGGTATACTCAATAGACTTATCCCCTATAATTTTTGCACTCTCTTTTGTCCCCTTTGCCTTTATACAAAGGAACTATGCATGCTCTCTGCCAATCCCTAGGTACCTTACCCTCTTCCATACATTTATTAAATAATTGCACCAACCACTCCAAAACTATATCCCCACCTGCTTTTAACATTTCTATCTTTATCCCATCAATCCCGGCTGCCTTACCCCCTTTCATTTTACCTACTGCCTCACGACGAACTTCCCCCACACTCACAACTGGCTCTTCCTCACTCCTACAAGATGTTATTCCTCCTTGCCCTATACACGTAATCACAGCTTCCTTATCTTCATGAACATTTAACAATTCCTCAAAATATTCCTTCCATCTTCCCAATACCTTTAACTCTCCATTTAATAACTCTCCTCTCCTATTTTTAACTGACAAATCCATTTGTTCTCTAGGCTTCCTGAACTTGTTAATCTCACTCCAAAACTTTCTTATTTTCAATAAAATTTGTTGATAACATCTCACCCACTCTCTCATTTGTTCTCTTTTTACATTGCTTCACCACTCTCTTAACCTCTCTCTTTTTCTCCATATACTTTTCCCTCCTTGCATCACTTCTACTTTGTAAAAACTTCTCATATGCTAACTTTTTCTCCCTTACTACTCTCTTTACATCATCGTTCCACCAATTGCTCCTCTTCCCTCCCGCACCCACTTTCCTGTAACCACAAACTTCTGCTGAACACTCCAACACTACATTTTTAAACCTACCCCATACCTCTTCGACCCCATTGCCTATGCTCTCATTAGCCCATCTATCCTCCAATAACTGTTTATATCTTACCCTAACTGCCTCCTCTTTTAGTTTATAAACCTTCACCTTTCTCTTCCTTGATGCTTCTATTCTCCTTGTATCCCATCTACCTTTTACTCTCAGTGTAGCTACAACTAAAAAGTGATCTGATATATCTGTGGCCCCTCTATAAACATGTACATCCTGAAGTCTACTCAACAGTCTTTTATCTACCAAAACATAATCCAACAAACTACTATCATTTCGCTCTACATCATATCTTGTATACTTATTTATCATCTTTTTCTTAAAATATGTATTACCTATAACTAAACCCCTTTCTATACAAAGTTCAATCAAAGGGCTCCCATTATCATTTACACCTGGCACCCCAAACTTAACTACCACGCCCTCTCTAAAAGTTTCTCCTACTTTAGCATTCAGGTCCCCTACCACAATTACTCTCTCACTTGGTTCAAAGGCTCCTATACATTCACTTAACATCTCCCAAAATCTCTCTCTCTCCTCTACATTCCTCTGTTCTCCAGGTGCATACACGCTTATTATGACCCACTTTTCACATCCAACCTTTACTTTAATCCATATGATCCTTGAATTAACACATTCATATTCTCTTTTCTCCTTCCATAACTGATCCTTCAACATTACTGCTACCCCTTCCTTAGCTCTAACTCTCTCAGATACTCCAGATTTAATCCCATTTATTTCTCCCCACCGAGACTCCCCTACCCCCTTCAGCTATGTTTCGCTTAGGGCCAGGACATCCAACTTCTTTTCATTCATAACATCAGCAATCATCTGTTTCTTGTCATCCGCACTACATCCACGCACATTTAAGCATCCCAGTTTTATAAAGTTTTTCTTCTTCTCTTTTTTAGTAAATGTCTACAGGAGAAGGGGTTACTAGCCCATTGCTCCCGGCATTTTAGTAGCCTCATACGACACGCATGGCTTACGGAGGAAAGATTCTTTTCCACTTCCCCATGGACAATAGAAGAAATAAAGAAGAACAAGAGCTATTTAGAAAAAGGAGAAAAACCTAGATGTATGTATATGTATATGCATGTGCGTGTCTGTGAAGTGTGACCAAAGTGTAAGTAGGAGTAGCAAGATATCCCTGTTATCTAGCGTGTTTATGAGACAGAAAAAGACACCAGCAATCCTACCATCATACAAAACAGTTACAGGTTTCTGTTTCACAGTCATCTGGCAGGACGGTAGTACTTCCCTGGGTGGTTGCTGTCTACCAACATATATATATATATATATATATATATATATATATACATGTATATATATATATATATACATGTATATATGTTATTGCTGTTCTTACTGCTGAACAGTGGTTTAGTGCCGATGAAGGTAGCGCAGGTAGCAATGATACGGCCGTGGACTAGTTTGGCTTTAATTGGGTAGGAGTGAGTACACAACGGGCAGTGTGAGGGAGTGACCGCAAGCCAGTCCGTGGAGGGGGAGCACTTGTGTCTGTCAAGTCGGACGGCCTAGGAGTGAGAGAGGGTGAGCTCAGCCTTCCACTGAAGTGGGTGAGCCTACAGAGGGCAGCACCTAAAATGCCGCGAAATATGAACTAGTCAGAGCAGACGGCTAGGCTGTGTGTTCTGACAGTACAGGCTGTCTACATTTGCTCGGCCACGCACCTCGCGTCGTCCCAACGCGACAATACTTGTGGGCCAGTAGGTATAAAGGAATTACGTACACTAGCTACCCCAGAGAGGGACTGGCTTTCGCTCACTAGTAAATAAAAAATGGACATAAAAATGCAACAGGCAAAAAAAAACTCTCCCATCCAGGGGAAGAGAAAACTGGTTTGCCCGCGCTGTTTCATCGAGGAGAGAGTCCGGAGACGTCAGCACTGGAACTAAAATCTTCTATATACAGGTTGTCTGCAGGGCTGAGCATCTAGCCATTCCTCCTCCTCCACCCACAAACACGTGGAGAAGCTCACACTGGATGCAGAAATCACCACAAAACTCACCTCTGGCTTGCTGAAACAGCTGTGCTGAGCTGAACAACAACAGCAACATACAAGTGACGCTGAACACGTGACTTGAGAAACAGTGTGGGACACTAGCGTGGGACACTGTAGCGTGTGGTCACTGTGACGCCACTCACAATTCTCAGAGAATTTCGACAAATTTCGGCTGGATCCTGCTAGTACCTGTGTCTGGATGCTCAAAAGTGCAGACACGACATCAGGATAACTCGTTGAGAGACGGATGCTTCTTGTGTAGGGTGATGAAGTGAAGATGACTTCATACCTCTTCCTCCTTCTCTCCAGGCAAACACAACTGCTGCAAGCACCGCTGCCACCACTGTTATTGCTGTTCTTACTGCTGAACAGCGGTTTAGTGCCGATGAAGGTAGCGTAGGTAGCAATGATACGGCCGTGGACTAGTTTGGCTTTAATTGGGTAGGAGTGAGTACACAACGGGCAGTGTGAGGGAGTGACCGCAAGCCAGTCCGTGGAGGGGGAGCACTTGTGTCTGTCAAGTCGGACGGCCTAGGAGTGAGAGAGGGTGAGCTCAGCCTTCCACTGAAGTGGGTGAGCCTACAGAGGGCAGCACCTAAAATGACGTGAAATATGAACTAGTCAGAGCAGACGGCTAGGCTGTGTGTTCAGACAGTACAGGCTGTCTACAATATATATTATACATATATATATATATTATATATATATATATATATATATATATATATATATATATATATATATGAGAAACATACATTATACAATCGTTGCAGATTTCAATTATGGTTTTCACTGTGTGAACATTTCTTCCAATATTGTCTCATTCATTTCTTTAAAGGTTGAAGACTGCCACTGAAGACTCGACTTTCTCATAATTTCCTTTACCTGACTTTCCGGTGATAATGCTTAGTTCTAAATGAAGCCAAGATCCCTTGCTTTGCCGGACTTTTTAAAATGTTGTCATACTTCCTATTCATCACGTTGCCTGCTACTGTTGTCTCCCCTTTCAATTATATGACACTTATCTACGTTAAATTTAATCATCCCTCTATCGTTCCGCTTGCTAATTTGCCCATATGAGAGAGAAAAAAGGGAGAGAGGAGAGTGAGTGAGGAGAGAGATGGAGGGATAGAGAGTGGAGGGGAGAGGTGTGGTAAAGAGAGGAGGGGAGGGGTTATGACAGGAGGGGAGGGGTAAAGCGAGGAGGGGAGGGGGTAAACAGAGGAGGGAAAGGGAAGAAGGGAGAGAGAGAGAGAGAAATAGAGGGGGCGTGCATGAGCGCGTAAAGTTGGAAAGGATAGAGTGAGCAGAGGAAAGAGGGGAAAGAGTGTCATGAAAGGGTGAGAGAGTGGGAGAGTGATGGGTGGAGGGGAATTAAGCGGAGCGACGATAACATGAAGTGCAACCCTTGAAAATATTGCAGATTTTTCTCCAAATTTATGGGTAAAAGGGGAAGAAGGGGAAATGCAGAGAAAGGAGGGAGATGGGGGAAATGTGAAAGGCCATTTCTCTTTTGTTTAGCAAAAATGTATACATCAGCAGCGTGCTGCTTCCCTCTTCTGCATGATGGTTACTGGGAACCATCATGCAGAACCATCATCTCATCGCACAGTATGGTTCACAGTGTGTTAAAATCTGTCAGAGGGTTGCCGGAGAGCTTCATTAGGGCGGTGAGGTTCATGGGGTACCACAGACTCAAAGGTTTCGTCACAGAACTGAAATTACTATTACATGGATATTACCATCTCACGGGATGGCCTATCCCATGCTCAGTGAAATAGAATTTTAATGAAGCTATTTCCATCATCCTAGAGCGAAACATAAATTATTTATAGCAGACACAAGAAAAAAATACAGGTTGATGGCCGGGAGGGGTGGGAAAGACATTATAGTTGAGAATCCTTTATCCGAAATGCTTGGGACCGAAAGTGTTTCGGAATTTTTTTCGGATTTTGGAATATCTGTATATTTGCATCTATAACATGCGACAGACTGAGAATGGGACCCAAATCTAAACACGACACTGTACTTCACAGGTATTGTACCAAAAAACATGATTACTGCTCATAAAAGGAAGATACCGTATTTCACGGCACCGAGAATGCTACTGTTTTTCCTAAAATATGTCTAAAAAAATTACCCAGCGTCTTCGAGGCCTAGAGAAGTGTTTCCACACTAGACAGTAATCTAAGCTCTGTATATGACCAAATAACGAATCGTGTAAACTATTTTGTATATAATATTGAATAAAAACCAAAATAATCGCAAAAATTCGTGGACGCTTAGCAGTGGTAGGCTAAGGCGATGGAGTGGGATGGACTACGGGTAGTATCAGGTAACCCAGGCGATGGAGTGGGATGGACTACGGGTAGTATCAGGTAACCCAGGCGATGGAGTGGGATGGACTACGGGTAGTATCAGGTAACCCAGGCGATGGAGTGGGATGGACTACGGGAAGTATCAGGTAACCCAGGCGATGGAGTGGGATGGACTACGGGTAGTATCAGGTAACCCAGGCGATGGAGTGGGATGGACTACGGGTAGTATCAGGTAACCCAGGCGATGGAGTGGGATGGACTACGGGAAGTATCAGGTAACCCAGGCGATGGAGTGGGATGGACTACGGGAAGTATCAGGTAACCCAGGCGATGGAGTGGGATGGACTACGGGTAGTATCAGGTAACCCCGGCGATGGAGTGGGATGGTAGACTACGGGATGGAGTATCAGGTAACCCCGGCGATGGAGTGGGATGGACTACGGGAAGTATCAGGTAACCCAGGCGATGGAGTGGGATGGACTACGGGTAGTATCAGGTAACCCAGGCGATGGAGTGGGATGGACTACGGGTAGTATCAGGTAACCCAGGCGATGGAGTGGGATGGACTACGGGTAGTATCAGGTAACCCAGGCGATGGAGTGGGTTGGACTACGTGTAGTATCATGTAACCCCGGCGATGGAGTGGGTTGGACTACGGGTAGTATCAGGTAACCCAGGCGATGGAGTGGGATGGACTATGGGTAGTATCAGGTAACCCAGGCGATGGAGTGCGATGGACTACAGGTAGTATCAGGTAACCCAGGCGATGGAGTGGGATGGACTATGGGTAGTATCAGGTAACCCAGGCGATGGAGTGGGATGGACTACGGGTAGTATCAGGTAACCCAGGCGATGGAGTGGGTTGGACTACGGCTAGTATCCGGTAACCCAGGCGATGGAGTGGGTTGGACTACGGGTAGTATCAGGTAACCCAGGCGATGGAGTGGGATGGACTACGGGTAGTATCAGGTAACCCAGGCGATGGAGTGGGATGGACTACGGGTAGTATCAGGTAACCCAGGCGATGGAGTGGGATGGACTACGGGTAGTATCAGGTAACCCAGGCGATGGAGTGGGATGGACTACGGGTAGTATCAGGTAACCCAGGCGATGGAGTGGGATGGACTACGGGTAGTATCAGGTAACCCAGGCGATGGAGTGGGATGGACTACGGGTAGTATCAGGTAACCCAGGCGATGGAGTGGGATGGACTACGGGTAGTATCAGGTAACCCAGGCGATGGAGTGGGATGGACTACGGGTAGTATCAGGTAACCCAGGCGATGGAGTGGGGGACTACGGGTAGTATCAGGTAACCCGGCGATGGAGTGGGATGGACTACGGGTAGTATCAGGTAACCCAGGCGATGGAGTGGGATGGACTACGGGTAGGATCAGGTAACCCAGGCGATGGAGTGGGTTGGACTACGGCTAGTATCCGGTAACCCAGGCGATGGAGTGGGTTGGACTACGGCTAGTATCAGGTAACCCAGGCGATGGAGTGGGATGGACTACGGGTAGTATCAGATAACCCAGGCGATGGAGTGGGATGGACTACGGGTAGTATCCGGTAACCTAGGCGATGGAGTGGGATGGACTACGGGTAGTATCAGGTAACCCAGGCGATGGAGTGGGATGGACTACGGGTAGTATCAGGTAACCCAGGCGATGGAGTGGGATGGACTACGGGTAGTATCCGGTAACCCAGGCGATGGAGTGGGATGGACTACGGGTAGTATCTGGTAACCCAGGCGATGGAGTGGGATGGACTACGGGTAGTATCAGGTAACCCAGGCGATGGAGTGGGATGGACTACGGGTAGTATCAGGTAACCCAGGCGATGGAGTGGGATGGACTACGGGTAGTATCAGGTAACCCAGGCGATGGAGTGGGATGGACTACGGGTAGTATCAGGTAACCCAGGCGATGGAGTGGGATGGACTACGGGTAGTATCAGGTAACCCAGGCGATGGAGTGGGATGGACTACGGGTAGTATCAGGTAACCCAGGCGATGGAGTGGGATGGACTACGGGTAGTATCAGGTAACCCAGGCGATGGAGTGGGATGGACTACGGGTAGTATCAGGTAACCCAGGCGATGGAGTGGGATGGACTACGGGTAGTATCAGGTAACCCAGGCGATGGAGTGGGATGGACTACGGGTAGTATCAGGTAACCCAGGCGATGGAGTGGGATGGACTACGGGTAGTATCAGGTAACCCAGGCGATGGAGTGGGATGGACTACGGGTAGTATCAGGTAACCCAGGCGATGGAGTGGGATGGACTACGGGTAGTATCAGGTAACCCAGGCGATGGAGTGGGATGGACTACGGGTAGTATCAGTAGGATAATTCGTCTCTTTACCATCAAACCACCGATAATAATATTTTTACTAGCCTCAAACGATACTAATATTAAGAGAACAATATCAGATACAAAAACAAAAGTAAAATAGCGGTATGTTAAAAGACGTTCAAATAAGGAGACATGTCAGAATATGGAAGTAATACCCAAGGTAGCCATTTGCACACCGTAGGTTTGTACTGCTGTACAAATGTACTCTCATTAAATAGTAAAATCATTAAACTTTAAAAACATAAACATTAAATATTTTTAAAACGCATGAAAAAACCATCACCAATCAATTTGCAGTCCTAGCCGTAGACATATCCCCTTGCACGCATCGAGACTGTGAGTAGAAAGAGAACACAGATTGTCAGGTCCACTTCACGTAATGAATGACGTAACCAACATGAGTGATAGAGGTCCTGCAAATGTTTCAAGTGCAGCTTAACTGACTGACATTGAAAGACACAAAAATACTGCCAAACACAAAAAAAAAAAAAAACTGAAGAACTATTCAGTACACAAAGAAAATACTTGAATTTGAAGCATTGATATAAGAACAGAAGGAAATGCCTGTTTATTGCTGAAAATTGTTCATTACGAGTAGTTGACTATTTAAGTAAACTTTACGAAAATTTTAACCAGACTGAAGAATATTCACAGTTACCTATAATATTCAGTTTGTCCTAACAGATTTTTGCTTGTTTCGTGATTCGGCATCTGCTCAATCTGACGCTGACGAATATCCACTCCATCAATACACGATCGAGATCTGCATTTTCCCTCTATGCAATGTTTTTCTATTTTTCATTAACTTCTGCTCATCACTTTTAGCAAGAATTTCAACAATTTGTCCTTCTGTTTCTTAAGGTGGTAGACAGTGGCTGCTACAATGCCAAACACCTCAGTCAGAGGCTTCACACTTACACTGCTGTCAAGTTTCTCGAACAACTTGACTTTCTGTGATATACATAAATACAAATGCTTCCTCTTTTTCTTTTTACTATTACCCATAGGCCTTTTCGACATTTATAATATCTTCAGACCACAGTGCACAAAGCACGAGATAATCAGTGAGTAATTGCTGCTGACATCACTAAAAACTTCCGGAATTTGGAATTTCGGATAAACTAAAAAAAAATGTATCTTGAAACGTATAAGAGAAAATTTTAGAGAGGACTTAATTTTAAACGAGTTCTTGTTAACTGACAAGTCTTACCTATTCGGCACGACACACACACACACATATATATATATATATATATATATATATATATATATATATATATATATATATATATATATATATATATATATATATATATATATATATATATATATGTCGTGCCGAATATGTAAAACTGGTCAATTAGCAAGAACTCATTTAAAATTTTGTCCTTTCCAAAATTTTCTCTTTTAAGTTTTAAGATATATTTTTTTCATTAATGTTAATGTAGAGTTTTTTTAATTTTGCACCAAAAGAAACTTAGAAAACTTACCTAACCATGTTATAACAAGAGCAATTTATTTTTGCCTAACCCAACTAAATATATTTTAGATATGTTTACAGTAATTTAATACTAAACAAACACCATGAAATATATTTTTTTTCCGTTAGGTTCAGAATGATTTTGGCGAAATTATTGCATACACAAATTTTCGCTTGTCCTATATGGCAAGATGAGCGTTGCTATTTAAGCCAAGATAGCAAGTTCTGCCTATTCGGCACGACATATATATATATATATATATATATATATATATATATATATATATATATATATATATATATATATATATATATATATATATATATATATATTATTGTAACCACGAACGAGTGGTATTTAATCAATAACACTGCGACTGGCCGAGGACTCGAACCCGTGTCGTTTTAGCGCCTCATGACGAGAGAAAATGCACGACGCTCTAACCCACAGGACCACCCAATCCTACAAAGATCACGCACCCAGCAGAGCTAGGTGTTTTACCGTGATCCGAGGACATTCTATGGTGTGGGTACCTCAGACCTAATTTCATTCTACTCCCCATTTGGTGTACTAGCCTGGTGTTCGAGCCCTCGGCTAGTCGCATTGTTGATATATATATATATATATATATATATATATATATATATATATATATATATATATATGTCGTGCCGAATAGGCAGAACTTGCGATCTTGGCTTAAATAGCAACGCTAATCTTGCCATATAGGACAAGTGAAAATTTGTGTATGCAATAATTTCGCCAAAATCATTCTGAACCTAAACGAAAAAAATATATTTCACTGTGTTTGTTTAGTATTAAATTATTGTAAACAAATCTAAAATATATTTAGTTAGGTTACGTTAAAATAAATTGTTCTTCTTATAATAAGGTTAGGTAAGTTTTCTAAGATTCTTTTGGAGCAAAATTAAAAAATTTTGCAGTATCATTAATGAAAAAAATATATCTTTAAACGTATAAGAGAAAATTTTAGAAAGGACTTAATTTTAAATGAGTTCTTGCTAATTGACCAGTTTTACATATTCGGCACGACATATATATAAATATATAAATATATATATATATATATGTTATTGTAACCACGAACGAGTGGTATTGATCAATAACAACACTGCGCTGGCCAAGGATTCGAACCCATGTTGTACTGGCCTGCCTCATGGTAAGCGAGAACCACATGACGCTTTAAACCACAGGACCACCCAACCCTACATGAATGGCGCAGCCAGCACACAGCTAGCTGTTCTGCCGCCATGCCCTCGGATGGCGGCCCAATCATTCTGAACCTAACGAAAAAAATATTTTTCATTGTGTTTGTTTAGTATTAAATTATTGTAAACAAATCTAAAATATGTTTAGTTGGGTTAGGCTAAAATAAATTGTTCTTGTTATAACAAGGTTAGGTAAGTTTTCTAAGATTCTTTTGTTGCAAAATTAAAAATTTTTACATTAACATTAATGAAAAAATATATCTTTAAACATATAAAAGAAAATTTTAGAAAGGACTTAATTTTAAATGAGTTCTTGCTAATTGACCAGTTTTACATATTCGGCACGACATATATATAAATATATATATATATATATATATATATATATATATATATATATATATATATATATATATATATATATATATATATATATATATATTTCTGGCTCTAACCTTGCAGCACGCAGCATGAACATCATACAACAAAGGGGAGGGAATAGATGGAGAAGGGTAGAGTGAAGAGAAAAAATATGAGATACTGCTTGGATGAGAAGCTAACAAGCAACTGGACGTTCACTTTGGGGTAAACGTCTCAATGTATAAACAAGAAAATCAACAAACCCGATGTATTTCCGCGGTTGTGCGATCCGAGGAGGTATCAGTGTATTCTATAACCTCAGTCCCCTGCCCCGCAATGCACTGTAATAGTACAGAGCGTGGCAGTAAAAAATATTAGCACTGTAGATATGAAGGGAATCACAAAAGACATTCACAAGTTATTTGGAAACTAATATCTAAATTTCCTCAATAAAAGCGGCAAATTAGGACTTTCTAAGACCAAATCTAATTTATATTTTCCAGAGAGACCAGAGAGACCAATATCCTAAAATACACGAGCACATTAATCTTGAAGCCATTCAGATGTTCCGCTATCAAGTAATCAACATGGAAAGGTTCATACCAATCAGACGAGACACTCATAAATTATCGCATGAGAAGTAGTATCTCAATTTCCCCATAAAAAAAAGAGTAACTGGGAACCTACACAGGCAAAAATAAATCCAAACATTTCTCTAAGACCGACCAGCTCTTAAAAAAACAGTTTTGTGTAACCTTCGTGTAAATAACATACAATTATAACATCCGTGTTGAAGAAACACGGATGTTATAAGCACAAAAAAGAACATTAAGTTTTTTTATTCTTTGATAAACAAAAGTCAAACATTTATTTCTGATCAAAAGAGATATTATCCAGAATATCTCTTCTCATTTGATAAATAAAATTGGCACATGTTAACTAATGCATCCTAACTGCAAGAGAATGTTTCCTTCGAGGAAAACAAATCAGCACTAAAATTTTATAGCTAACCAGAAGATGCATTTTCCAGTTACTGCACAAAGGCCAACAAAATTTACGCCTAAAAAGCCTAAATCCATGTAAAGTCAACCCATTCATAAGATGCATCAACTATTGAATATTGATGCCGTTCACAATTGTTATATTTTTAATCAGAGGAAATCGCTAAACCCACAGGGATCACATAGCCCCTTTGGAATGAGAAGCATTTTGATCTAAGCCAGAGGAAGATAAATCCAGATCAAGAGCCCCTCACCAGAATTAAGGCTAAATAATGCACTAAAATAATACTATAACATTTCGAGATTAAAAGTGACAAGATGGCATCACTCCATTAAATAACAGAACTATTTATAAACTAAGTAGGATACACTAGTGTTCAAATTTTGAAGCTGATCAGAGGAGGCTGTCTCCACCTATCATACGGAAGCAAAATTTGGGAATAACCTTTGTAGCACTGTGCATAGTGTTCCCACGCATGTGAACAAACCCATGACTTTTGCCAAAGATATATTACACAAGCGTTGAAAATTTGAAGCCGAATGAAAAAAGCCTTCTCGAGTAATAAACAAAATTTTTCTGAGAAAGTAAACGAAAATGTTGCTGAGATAGTTCTGAAAAATATGAAAGTTTCCCATCATTAAACTTAAAAAACACCATAAGACCTCGGATTTATATAAATATGTTTGCTGTATTAGTTTCTTATTGGATTTTTATTTAAAATTTTCTGCAATCTTTTCACAAAAAAAGTAGATTTTTGAAAAATTGACAAAAAATTGGAAAATTGGCACCCATACAATTCAAATACAAAACAAGGTTTATATCCGATCAGAAGAGGCCTTCTAAAGCTAATAAAATTGACAAACTGAAATTTATCCAGTTCAAAGTGACTGGCAGGCTCTTCTAATAAAACCTACCAATGATGAAAGTTTGAAGCCGATCAGAAAAGGCATTCTAAAATAATTTATCTGTTTCCGACAATTCCAGGTTTATTAACAATTTCAGTAAAATTTCAAATTTGTACCTATTTAAAATAAACTTATAAAGCGTCACCCATCCATCGTTAATAATATGTTGCAGCCAAACACAAGAAGCATTCTTTATTCAGTGAATAAAAAACCACTATTCAAAATAACTGGTAAACTGGGACTTACGCCACACAAGGGCAGTGTGAGGTTCGTGTTCAGGAAACCACACCAGTGGTGAGAATTTGAATTCCATCAGATGTCATTATCCAGTTATGACAATTATTACAAAGGTTCCTAATTTCTTTTTAACTATTTTAATAAAGCAACAAATTTACCTGCACGCAAACGAAAATTAACAGACGCCGTCCTGACTTAAATACTGAAGTCATTCAGAAGAGGTAAACTGTAAATTATTTAAAGTGCATAAAAATTTCACACTATTTTACACATAAAATGGTTATATCATTACCTACACAGCTGAATTTCTCTCCACCCAGTCGTCAAATCTTTCTGACACCTTTTCTGAGTGTTCAAAGCTTCACCACTGAGGGTGGTGAAGCTTTGAACGCTTTTTATGCACATTAAACCACGTTATTTAATAATTTACAGTTTACCTTTTCTGAACAGGTCTCCAAGCCATTCCAGGATACTGGGAATGCGTTTAACAACTCTACTCACATGCCACATAAACATGACACCTATTTCAAGAATTTGGTCCTCGTTACCGTACAAAAATGTTGCGAACTCAAAGGCGGTTGGATGAGGCGTCCTTCAGTACTGAGAGGAAGAAAAAACATTTCAGGCGATGATGATGACGATGATGGTGAAGATGATGATGCTGATGACGATGATGATGCTGACGATGACGATGCTGACGATAATGACGACGATGATGATGCTGACGATGATGATGGTGACGATGATAATGCTGCTGATGATGATAATAACGATGATGGTGGTGACCATGACGGCGACGATGACAATGACGACGACTATGATGGTGACGATGATGGCTATGACGGTGACGACGATCATGACGACAACGACGATGATGCACAAATACGCACGTAGGAGAGAAACTTGTGAAGACGTTTCGGTCCGACTTGGACCATTAACTTACAAGAGAAATGTTCTCTAGACAAATATACAACAATATTTAATAACAGCGTAATCAAGGGGATAGAAAGAGGAAAAAACGGAGGAGAATAAAGGGCAAAGAGGCGGAAAAGGAAGAGGGAGAAAAGAGAGGAGAAAATAATGGTTAAAAAGGAGCAACTACAGACTAGAAGTTAAGAAAAAAAATTAAGAAAATAAAATGAGAAGCGAAGGAAAAATGATAGACATGAAGACTTAAAACAAGACAGAAAAGGGGAAAGAGAAGGAGGGGAAAGAGAAGGAGGGGAAAGAGAAGGAGGAAAAAGTGAAGGAAAAGGCCAAGGAGGTTGAGGAAGGAGTGAAGGAGAAAGGGGAAGAAGGAGTGAAATAAAAGATGTATAGCAAGTGATACAAAATGATGAGAAAGATGAGTGGATAGAAGAGAGGAGATGAAGGAGGAAGAATATCAGCAGGAGGAGGAAGATGGGGAGGAAGAGGATCAGGAAGAAGAGGCGGAGAAGGGTAAAGAATAGGAGTCTGCAGGAAGAGGATGATGAGGAAAAGATGAAAAGTGAAGAGAAAATTGATGACAAGAGGATGAGGAACATGAAGTGGAAGATTAATGGGATGAGAAAGAGAATAGGGAAATAGATAAGGAGGAAAACAATAAGAATGAGGATACAGAGAAACCGAATATGGAGGAAAAGAATAAGGTGAATGATGAAGAGAAAGAGAAAACAATAAGGTGAATGATGAAGAGGAAGAAGATAAAAAAGGAAAACGAGGAGTATGAGAAGGAAGAGGATAAGAAAAAAAGAGAAGGAAGAGGCCGATTAGGATGAAAATTAGGAAGAGGATCAGAAAGAAGAGTACCAAAAGGATGAGAATGAAGAGATTAAAAGAACAAGAAAGAGGAGTAGGAAGTAGATGAGGAAGAAGTAAGGAGACTGAGATGATGATGAAAAGGAAGAGGATGAGAATGAAGAGGATGAGGAAGAGGATTAGAACGAACAGGATGAGAATGAAGAGGATGAGAATGAAAAGGATGTGAAGGAAGAGGATGGGAATGAAGAGGATGAAAAGGAAGAGGATGAGAATGAAGAGGATGAAAAGGAAGAGGATGAAAAGGAAGAGGATGAAAAGGAAGAGGATGAGAATGAAGAGGATGAAAAGGAAGAGGATGAAAAGGAAGAGGATGAAAATGAAGAGGATGAAAAGGAAGAGCATGAAAAGGAAGAGGATGAAAAGGAAGAGGATGAGAATGAAGAGGAGAATGAAGAGGATGTGGAAGAGAGTCAAAAAGACGAAATTAAAGATAATTAAGAGGAAGAGGACGCAGAGGCTGCTGGTGAGTTTGAGGAGAGGATAAGTATTAAGGATAAGAGGATGGAGATGAGGATAAGTATGAAGGATAAGAGGATGGAGATGAGGATAAGTATGAAGGATAAGAGGATGAGGATGATGGGGAGGCGGTAAATGATAAGTTGCAGCACACTATCACTGAAGAAAAATGTTAAGATAAAGAGAACGTTTTGAAAATTTATTGAAGGTTGAGGAGTGAGGGAGTGGCAGCACATCCTTAGATGGGGGAGGTAAGGAACCCACCCAGGTGGGTGGTGGTAGGTGGGTGGTAGGTGCTGGTGGTAGGTGGGTAGTAGGTGCTGGTGGTAGGTGGGTAGTAGGTGCTGGTGGTAGGTGGGTAGTAGGTGCTGGTGGTAGGTGCTGGTGGTAGGTGCTGGTGGTAGGTGCTGGTGGTAGGTGCTGGTGGTAGGTGGGTAGTAGGTGCTGGTGGTAGGTGCTGGTGGTAGGTGGGTAGTAGGTGCTGGTGGTAGGTGGGTAGTAGGTGCTGGTGGTAGGTGGGTAGTAGGTGCTGGTGGTAGGTGGGTAGTAGGTGCTGGTGGTAGGTGGGTAGTAGGTGCTGGTGGTAGGTGGGTAGTAGGTGCTGGTGGTAGGTGGGTAGTAGGTGCTGGTGGTAGGTGGGTAGTAGGTGCTGGTGGTAGGTGCTGCTGGTAGGTGGGTGGTAGGTGGGTGGTAGGTGCTGGTGGTAGGTGGGTAGTAGGTGCTGGTAGTAGGTGCTGCTGGTAGGTGGGTGGTAGGTGGGTAGTAGGTGCTGGTGGTAGGTGGGTAGTAGGTGCTGGTGGTAGGTGGGTAGTAGGTGCTGGTGGTAGGTGGGTAGTAGGTGCTGGTAGTAGGTGCTGGTGGTAGGTGGGTAGTAGGTGCTGGTGGTAGGTGGGTAGTAGGTGCTGGTGGTAGGTGGGTAGTAGGTGCTGGTGGTAGGTGCTGCTGGTAGGTGGGTGGTAGGTGGGTGGTAGGTGCTGGTGGTAGGTGGGTAGTAGGTGCTGGTAGTAGGTGCTGCTGGTAGGTGGGTGGTAGGTGGGTAGTAGGTGCTGGTGGTAGGTGGGTAGTAGGTGCTGGTGGTAGGTGGGTAGTAGGTGCTGGTGGTAGGTGGGTAGTAGGTGCTGGTAGTAGGTGCTGGTGGTAGGTGCTGGTGGTAGGTGGGTAGTAGATGCTGGTGGTAGGTGGGTAGTAGGTGCTGTTGGTAGGTGGGTTGTAGGTGCTGGTGGTAGGTGGGTAGTAGGTGCTGGTAGGTGCTGGTGGTAGGTGGGTAGTAGGTGCTGGTGGTAGGTGGGTAGTAGGTGCTGGTGGTAGGTGGGTAGTAGGTGCTGGTGGTAGGTGGGTAGTAGGTGCTGGTGGTAGGTGGGTAGTAGGTGCTGGTGGTAGGTGGGTAGTAGGTGCTGGTGGTAGGTGGGTAGTAGGTGCTGGTAGTAGGTGCTGGTGGTAGGTGGGTAGTAGGTGCTGGTGGTAGGTGGGTAGTAGATGCTGGTGGTAGGTGGGTAGTAGGTGCTGTTGGTAGGTGGGTTGTAGGTGCTGGTGGTAGGTGGGTAGTAGGTGCTGGTGGTAGATGGGTAGTAGGTGCTGGTAGTAGGTGCTGGTGGTAGGTGGGTAGTAGGTGCTGGTGGTAGGTGGGTAGTAGGTGCTGGTGGTAGGTGGGTAGTAGGTGCTGGTGGTAGGTGGGTAGTAGGTGCTGGTAGTAGGTGCTGGTGGTAGGTGGGTAGTAGGTGCTGGTGGTAGGTGGGTAGTAGGTGCTGGTGGTAGGTGGGTAGTAGGTGCTGGTGGTAGGTGGGTAGTAGGTGCTGGTGGTAGGTGGGTGGAAAGTGGTGGTGGGTTGTGGTGGTAGGTGGGTAATAGGTGCTAGTGGTGGGTTGTGGTGGTAGGTGGGTGGTAGGTGGTGGGTTGTGGGTGGGTGGTAGGTGGTGGTGGGTTGTGGTAGGTGGGTGGAAGGTGGTGGGTTGTGGTAGGTGGGTGGTAGGTGGTGGTGGGTTGTGGGTGGTAGGTGGTGGTGGGTTGTGTGTGGTGGTGATGGGTGGGTTGTGGTCGTGGTGGGGTGTGGTGGGATGGTGGTGGTGGGGTGTGGTGGGATGGTGGTGGTGGGTTGTGGTGGTGGGCTGTGGTGGGATGGTGGTGGAGGGTTGCGGTGGAATGGTGGTGGTGGGTTGTGGTGGGATGGTGGTGATGGGGTGTGGTGGATCGTAGGTGGTAGAGGGCTCTCTGGTAGGTTGTGGTGGAGCGATGGTGGTAGGTTGTGGTGGGTGCTGTTAGGAGGAGGTGGGCTCTCTAGTGGGTTGTGGTGGTGGTGGGGTCTCTGGTATGTTTTGATGGTGGTGGTGGGTTGTGGTGGGGTGGTGATGTTGGGTGGTGGTGGGTTGTGGTGGGGTGGTGATGTTGGGTGGTGGTGGTGGTGGTGGGTGGTGGTGGTGGTGGTGGTGGTGGGGGTGGTTGTAGGTGGTGGTGGGTGGTGGTTGTAGGTGGTGGTGGTGGGTGGTGGAGGATGGTACGTGGTGGTGGTGGCGGGTGGTGGTAGGTTGTGGGTGGTAGTGAGTGGTGGCAATTGTGAGTTGTGATGGTGGGTGACAGGTTGTGGGTGGTAGAGGTGGTGGGCTCTCTGGTGGGTTGTGGTGTGGTGGTTTGTGGTGGGGTGAGTGGTGGGTGGTGGTGGGTTGTGGTGGGGTGGTGATGTTGGGTGGTGGTGGGTGGTGGTGGTGGGTGGTGATGGTAGGTTGTGGTGGGTGGTTATGGTGGTGGGCGGTAGTGGGTGGTGGTAGGTTGTAGGTGGAGGTGGTGGGCTCTCTGGTGGGTTGTGGTGTGGTTTGTGGTGGGTGGTGGTGTGGTGAGTGGTAGGTGGTAAGTGCTTGTGGGTGGTGATGGTTGTGGATGGTGGTGGTGGAGGGTGGTGGTAGGTTGTGGTGGGTGGTTATGGTGGTGGGTGGTAGGTTGTGGTGGGTGGTTATGGTGGTGGGTGGTAGGTTGTGGTGGGTGGTTATGGTGGTGGGTGGTAGGTTGTGGTGGGTGGTTATGGTGGTGGGTGGTAGTGGGTGGTGGTAGGTTGTAGGTGCTGGTGATGGGCTGTGGTGGTGGTGGGTTGTGGATGGTGGCTGGTGGTGGTGGTGGTGGTGGTGGTAGTGAAAGTGGTCGTGGAGGTGGTGGTGGGTGGTGGTAGTGGTGGTGGTGGTGGAGGGTTGTGGTGGTGGTTGGTGGTGGTGGTTGGTGGTGGTGGTTGTTGGTGGTGGTGGTTGGTGGTGGTGGTTGGTGGTAGTGGTGGTGGTGGTGGTGGTGGTTGGTGGTGGTGGTTGGTGGTTGGTGGTGGTGGTTGGTGGTGGTGGGTGGTGGTGGTTGGTGGTGGGGTTGTGGGGTGGTGGTGTTGGGTGGTATTGGGTGATGGTAGTGGGTGGTGGTGGTGGTTGTTGTGGTAGTGGTGAAGGTGGGTGATGGTGGTGGTTGTGGTGTAGACAGCCTGTACTGTCTGCACAGACAGCCCATGCTGTCTGCCAGCTTAGTTCATATTTCGCGCTACTTCAGTGTTGCCCTCTGTAGCCAGGCCTCTCGGTAGGCACGCCAGCCTGTCTGCCCATGCCTCGCTCTCACTCACACAGCGGCCTAGCAGCAAGTCACAAGTACTAGTAGCTCTCTCTCGTAGGATGGCCCTTCCCGGGCCATGGGCACAACACAAGCCTGTGTACCCACCACGACTTAACAATAAACTAAGAAGCCTCCGAAGAAGACACGTATCATTTACTCCCCGCTATCAGAACACCAAATAATCCCATTAAACATTGGTAGCAGCGGTGGTCGCAGCAGTTGTTTGCCTGGAGAGAGGAAGGAGAGGTATGAAGTCATCTTCACTTCATCACCCTATACAAGAAGCATCCGTCTCTCAACGAGTTATCCTGATGTCGTGTCTGCACGTTTGAGCATCCAGACACAGGTACAAGCAGGATCCAGCCGAAATTTGCCGAAATTCTCCGAGAATTGTAAGTGACCCTACGCTACGCTACAGCATCCCACGCTGTTTCTCAAGTCACGTGTTCAGCGTCACTTGTATGTTGCTGTTGTTGTTCAGCTCAGCACAGCTGTTTCAGCAAGCCAGAGGTGAGTTTCGTGGTGATTTCTGCGTCCAGTGTGTTTCCCTGTGTTTGTGGGTGGGAGGAGGAGGAATGGCCAGATGCTCCCTCGCCATACACTCACCCACGCTCCTCGCCACCACACTACCATACACAACTCACCACTGCCCACTCCCTCTGCTGTGTTTTCTGCTGTTTTCCATGTGAATTCATTGCCAGAGCTGTGTATCCGAGTGCCCGAGGCCTCGAAGCTACGTGGGTCAGCATGCCACGTAGATCACGACACCACGTGGATCACGATGCCACGTAGGGTGTGGGCGATGTCACGTAGATCTACCAGCCACTTGAGTTACCAGATGTTCCAGGCCTCATGCTGTGGTCTGCTGCCCGCATCACATCGACGTCACCCATGATGCTGGCCGACTTCATGACCTCACGATGTCTGCCTGACGTCACCTCGAGATGTCTGCTGACGTCACAGTGCTGCTGACGTCATCACGCCTGACATCACATGATGTCACATCGAGTGTTCAATAATTATTAAAATATTGTCGAGAAGACTAAGAGAAGATATATGTTGTGTGATAATTCCTCTCAGTCAGTGTTCTCACATTTTAGTATATGTCTTAGTGTCAGTTTTATGTACAGAAAAGCATCATTTGCTAGTTTAAGCCATGTTGTACCGCATGTACCGTGGGTGTGTTTAAAGTTTCCGTGTGTCCAGTGAGGTCTGAGCCAGACCTGAGTAGCACCACTGTGCTAAGTCACCCGAAGTGACCAGTACGTTTGACAGCTGATGTCAAGTCAGCCCCCGAGTGACCGAGCCCTCTTGTACAGAAAGCTTTTATGCTCGTCGCTCGTGATGTTCTGCAGAATCGTACCTGCTACGATTCCCATTGAAATTTGTTTCACTTCACCTCCAGACCGTCAGAGTGCAGTTATATGTAGAGAAACAAGTCTGGGGACGCTTAGACTAACCTCTGCTATAACTCCAACTGCCGAGAGAATGATACTCGTCAAGCCGCAGTCAGCCCTGTCGGCAGGCGCTGTATCAGCCTCGTGTTGTCACAAGCTTCAGTGAGCAGCCTGCACAAAGAAGATGTCACTTTGACTGCTAGCTCGCTCACTGCAGTCTGGTGTATGATGTTACAGCTCCCAGATGTTCACCCAGTCGTCTCTGCCACGACTCGCTCCACGCTCGCTGGCAGTGACAGCCCAGCGACAGTACCAGTCGAGAAGTGTCCTCCCGAGTCGCTTGCCAGAAGTCCTGCCCAGTTGCCGAGTTTTGTCGACGCCTCACTCGAAGGCACCAGCATGTGCCCCAGGTTGAGTGAAAACCTGCAGCGACTCCTACGATGACTGCTTCACCATTCCAGAGGAGACCGTAACCTGTTACGTCACAGCTCAGCCGCAGCGATGTCTCCTGTGTTGCAGTATCTGTCCAGATGCAGGAAGGCGTGCAGTGATGCCCTTCGATGCTCACTGCCTATGACCACGATGTTTAGCACACCCCACATGTTTTTTTTTCTTCCCTCCCTGTAGGAAGTTTTTTTCCCATGTTCATATGTGTATATATGTTTTTATTTTGTGTTCTGTGCCCTGTTCCTACGAGAGAGACCGAGTTCCTTTTACCACCAGTATTGTCGCATCGGGACAATGCGCAGTAGGTGGCCGAGCGTATGTAGACAGCCTGTGCTGTCTGCACAGACAGCCCATGCTGTCTGCCAGCTTAGTTCATATTTCGCGCCACTTCAGTGTTGCCCTCTGTAGCCAGGCCTCTCGGTAGGCACGCCAGCCTGTCTGCCCATGCCTCACTCTCACTCACACAGCAGCCTAGCAGCAAGTCACAAGTACTAGTAGCTCTCTCTCGTGGGATGGCCCTTCCCGGGCCATGGGCACAACAGAAGCCTGTGTACCCACCACGACTTAACAATAAACTAAGAAGCCTCCGAAGAAGACACGTATCATTTACACCCCGCTACCATACTAACAAACAAATAATCCCATTAAACAGTGGTGGGTGATGGTGGTGGTTATGGTGGTTATGGTGGATGGTGGTTATGGTGGGTGGTGGTGTTGGTGGTTGTGGTGGGCGGTGGTAGGTGGTAGTGAGTTGTGGTTAGTTTTATGGTGAAGAGTAGGTCGGGGAGGTGGACTGGAGTGTGGGTCAGGGTGTGATTCTCTGAGGTGGGTCAGGAAGGTGGGTTGGGTACGTGTGTCGGAGAGGTACGTTGGGAACTGGGATGGGGAGGGGGGTCATGGAGGATTGGGTTAGGGATGTGATGGCTGGGAGGTGGGTCAAAGGTGAGCAGGGAGGTGGGATTCGGAGGTTACCTGGAAGATAACAGCATTCGATATCAAGTGTCACTTCCCTTCAAGTCCGGTCACAGACCAGCCTTCCCGGTGGCTGACCTGATCGACCAGACTGTTGCTGCCTGTCACACGCAGTCCACAGCACAGCTAATCAGGAACTGGCTTCGTCTTATCAAGTTCCCTCTTGAAGATAAGCAGTAAGTTGTTGTTAATTCCATTTATACATGGAGGAAGCGTGTTAAAAAGTCTTAGTACCCTTATACTCGTTGGGTTCTCAATCTCATTACCCATCACGACCCAGTTTTTTTTTTTTAGGGTATTTTGCATTGTCTGCCAAGCCTCTTGCTTTCATACCGAATAATTTCAGTATGCAAATTTGGGACCAATTCCTCCATAATTTTCCAGGTGTAATGCCACTATCACATCTGCGAGGAAACTGATAGGATGGATAATGAGAACATTCAAGACAAGAGATGCTAAGCCAATGATGATCCTTTTTAAATCACTTATTCTTTCTAGGCTGGAATACTGCTGAACATTAACATCCCCATTCAAGGCAGGTGAAATTGCAGATCTAGAGAATGTACAGAGAACCTTTACTGCACGTATAAGTTCCATCAAACACCTTAACTACTGGGAGCGCCTGGAAGCACTTGACTTGTACTCACTAGAGTGCAGGCGAGAGAGAGATATCATAATCTACACCTGGAAGATTCTGGAAGGGCTGGTCCCTAATATGCACACAGCAATCACTCCATACGAAAGCAAAAGACTTGGCAGGCGATGCAACATACCCCCAGTGAAAAGTATGGGCGTCACTGGTACACGGGGTCCAAGACTGTTCAACAGCCTCCCACCAGCAATAAGGGGCATTACGGGATAACCCCTGGTTGTCTTCAAGAGGGAGCTGGACAGATATCTAAAGACGGTGCCGGATCAGCCGGGCTGTGGTTCGTACGTTGGATTGCGTGCGGCCAGCAGTAACAGCCTCGTTGACCAGGCCCTGATCCACCGGGAGGCCTGGTCGTGGACCGGGCCGCGGGGGCGTTGATCCCTGGAATGCCCTCCAGATAAGTGATTATGAGATATCTCTCTAGCTCATTTTCCAAAGAGTACAGTTCATCGAGCTGTACTCGGAATATTAGCGGTAATTCAAATGCTTGATTGAATTTATACGAATAATGAAGGTTCTCTGCATTTCCAGCTCTACAATTTTTCCTTCCTTGAAGAGGGCAATTAGAATATTCCAGCCCAAAGAGAACAAGTGGATTGAAAAGTGTTACCAGTGACCCAGCATCTCTTGTTTTGATTTTTTTAGTTATTCAGCCCTTCACTCTTCTTTCTTTTGCAATAACAACGTTGTTGAGATACCACACAAGAGACTGGTTGAAAAGCGCAAGGAGCAAGCAGGAATAGCAGGGAAAGGACTGCAATGGGTCAGGGAGTACACGACAGGAAGGAAACAATGTGTGGGGGGTACGTGATGAGGTGTCGGAGTGGGCGCATGTGTAGAGTGGGGTTCATAAGAACATAAGAACATAAGAAAAGAGGAACACTGCAGCAAGCCTGTTGGCCCATACTAGGCAGGTCCTTTACAATTCATCCCACTAACAAACATTTGACCAACCCAATTTTCAATGCCACCAAACAATTTTTCCAACTTGAAACCATTGCTGCGAGTCCTGTCTTGGCTGGAAATTTTCAGCACGCTATTTACAACCCCTTTATGTATTCCTGTTTTCCATTTATACACCTCGATCATATCCCCCCTAATTCTACGCCTTTCGAGAGAGTGCAGATTCAGGGTCCTCAGTCTATCCTCATATGGAAGATTTCTGATACATGGGATCATCTTTGTCATCCTCCTCTGTACTTTTTCCAGAGCATTTATATCCATTCTGTAATACGGTGACCAGAACTGACCAGCATAGTCTAAATGAGGCCTAACCAAGGATATATAGAGTTGAAGAACAACCTGAGGACTTCTATTATTGTTGTCTTGGTTTTAGATTACTGCTAACCAGAACTCCTAAATCCTTTTCGCAATCAGTAATATTAAGATCTACATTATTTAGTTTATATGTGGCATGGCTATTTACCTGTCCAACATTTATAACTTTGCATATATACATATCCGTGCAGTAATGCTGATAAAGTATATCGAAGATCTTTATTAATGTTCAGAGTAACTATCCCCGTTGGGGAGGGGAACCTTTACCAGCGTTGTCATCGCCTTGACTTACACGATGAGCTACGCAGATCGTGTAAAGATCAAACCAACAAACGGTACCGTTGATGATTCAACTAAGATTGCTCTTGCAACTATTGTTCAGGGAGCACTGCAAGTAAAATTCAACACCATATTGTCACTGAAAGAAGCATTCATTGTTGTGTGTCACGATGATGCTGAAGCAGAGAAGTTACTTACTACAGAAGCCACCACTATTCTTACTGCTCAAGGGTTTACTGTTACATCATCTCCTGCCCTCAGGGCAAGGAAATCAGTATTCCTTAAAAAACTTGACAAGATTCTGACTTCTCAATCAACTGCTGAACTCAAGTCATCCAACGAGACGCAAAATACTTGGGCTACTGTTGACAGCATTACAAAAATCCCAAATGCAACGTCCATGCTCAAGGTCACCTTCACCGACGTGAACATGGCTGCCACTGCTCTGAACGAAGGTCTTGCTGTCTACTACTACTATATCAGTCCTACCTACATTGAAGCAGAGAGATACCACTACATTCAACATTGCTGGAACTGTTATTCATACCATCACACCACCAAAGCATGTCCAGTAAAAGACAAGAAGTTCTGCACTACATGTGGTAGTGAGGGACACACCTTCAGTTCCTGCAACGCTGCTGCTCCTTCACAACCAGCGTGCTTAAACTGCAAGAGTAATGACCACCATACACTGGCAGAAAAATGTCCTACAAGAAAGGATATTATGAAGAAAACACAAGATGCAGCAAAGAAAAAACCTACAAGCAACACTCCAACGTAAGCAGCAATTGCAAAGATACAAGCAAACACTACAAAATTACTTCAAGCATCTACTCAGCCCGCCTCCACCATCATCACTCCTCCAACATGTGACGTAACCAAGATCCACTACTGCTTACTATACGCTCACATGCAGAACATGGCTGTACCTGGATCCTTTAACTCTACCATCAACGAGTTATTTGCATTAAATAATATGCCTTCATTTACATTTCCAGCATCTCCACCTTCTGAAGAAATTCTCAAATTCACCAAAAACTTAATCGCCAACTCTTCTGCAGAAGTCCCATCAACACCACCAACTAGTGACGTCAATCCAACAACGACCAATGAGAAGCCTCCACCGCCACCACCTCTCACTGAATCCAACCAATCAGAAGCCTTACCACCAGAAACATCTTCTAATTCGTCTACTGAAGTTGAAAACGAAGCAACACCACCTTCCTCTACTCCACCACCGCCTTCTCTACTTAGCTCACGTCGATTACCTGGAACACCATGCTTTAAACACAAAGGACTCGAATTCTACACCACGAGGCTATACCCTGCAAGCATGACTCGCCTAGAACTCATCCAACATCTCCAAGACAACACTGTATCGTACCAAAGCGAAGAAAGACCATTCCCTACCTACAACCAGATACTCCACCAACTCCAAACCAACGAATACTACTACAGCTCTCCCGTAAGTGTGATACAACTCTCTCGAAAACAATATACCGCACTGATAAACGGTATAAGACCATAACCAACTCATCCTGCTTGCTGCCTTCTGACACTCCCAGCTCCTGCCGCTGCCTTCGCCATCCTCTCCTAGTGAGCCAAGCAATGACATCAGTCAAGCCTCTCTACCTACGTCTCCAGTACTTTTGTACCACATGTCCCAAAGTGGTTGGGCCACTTGCCTTGATTCCTCCTCTTCCCCTCCTCCCCATCCTTTTCCAGTTATTTCCATCCTTCCATATCCTTCTTCCTTCCCATCTTACGACAGCTCTCGTCGTCCTCGATCTCGATCTCAGAGTAACTGATTTTGATGTGTTCGATTGAGTGCACTGGGTTGCTCACACGGTTCACAGACCTCATCACGTCAAGTCCAGTCTGTCCTGCGAATGTATGGACGCTTGACTTAGGTTTTAATTTTATTTATGCATTTTGTCTATTTTCTACTCTGTCGATGTATTTTTGCGGTGGCTACTATATATAATTTACCTATTCATAGTATATGAAACAGGGCTTTGGGAATATGAAATACAAAGCTGGTACCCACCAGTGACAATAATAAAAAAAAAACAGCGAACAGTACAACTATCATATCATGGTATCTGCTAAGTGAGTGTGGGCAGCAGGTGTAAGACGACTTGTCATACGTCTTTTGAGCCCCGAGAATCTAATCTGTTTTTTTTACTTTGTGAGCACTGCGCTCTCCACCCGAGTAACAAAACTAATGTAACTGTTGAAAATATATTTGTAGATAAGATACGTTTTTCAGTATAAGTAAAATATTAGAGGCGAGAAGAGGATGGTGGCTACGTTACTGGTAAGTACAAATCTGTAACGTCTCAGAAGGGGTTTTGAGCAGATAAGTGCTACTAGAAGCACAATAATCGGCATTATTTACGGAAAACGGTGAAGAAGACGGAAATACACAGGAATGAAACTGAAGGAATAGTATCGAGAACAAGATTTACAATGATGTTGGTAAGCTTACGGCAAAAACGAAAATATAAAGAAAAATCTTTTTATACAATTAAAGAGGAAAATGGTTTAGAAAGACACGTGCGCAAACACTAGGACATTTTTATTAGAAAACGTTTCGGTCTTTGATCCGTAATCAACTGAAAGTGATCACGATCCCGGGACCGAAACATTTTCTAATAAATATATCCTAGTGTTTGCTCACGTGTCTTTCTAGATCAATCTGTCGGTAACTTACAAAGGTTTACACCAAGGAGGAAATTAGCGACGTTACCGGAGACTGGGGCAGCAAGTTCGCTGATAAAAACATCGGTGAAAGCAAAGAACGGGCTAGCAGAAATGGCGCTGTCTGTATTCCATACGACTGACGCTTGCGATTGCTATTCTGAAAGACGAGCCACAAACTTTCCATCCTTTTGAGCACTGATTGCCTATTTACGTGCCCACGTGAGACTCCACCAATCTTTCAAAACTGTCGAAAGAGTCTGTCGGCACCGTGAACTAAACGAAGAGTTTTTGTCATGCTAAGTATTCTTAGTTATTAGATTGTCTCGCATTAAAATCTTTTCAAGGTTTACCCTTTCACTGGAACTGCAATGAATATGTTCGATTCAAGAAGTCTTAAAGAAAGAATTCATGTAGTGAATTTAACGACATCCTCAAGAAGATTCACATCATGATGTTGAGTGAAACATGCGAGTCAGAAGATAGAGGTGATGAGTAAAACACAAATCTGAAGACTGATGTGATTATGCTGCGTAAAATATAATAATAATATTGTGACAGCTGATGTGATTAGTGAAAGAGATTAATTTGAAGACTGATTTGATGACCAGTAAAACACACAGCTGATGGTTGATGTGACGACGATTGACTCTGCTATTACTTAAGGCACAATCAATAGTTTTAGAACTGAAAGCACAGGTTCGTTTAATTAATAGAATAATAAAGTGCACAGGTATTTCATATGAGAATCCATTCATTATTATCGTAGTAGTTTACTGTTAAGTGTAAATATCACACAAAACAAGACAGAATTTCCATAGAGTTAGGGGAAACAAATTATTATTATTATTATATTCACAAAAAACTGTAAACTATAATAGGTTATTAGGCACTGATGATCAGTTAGAAAAACAATCATTCGTGTGTGATTAATCTTGTTAATAAAATTGGCTGACGAATATCCCAGAAGTTTTCAAAATATCAAACATTCCCATTACAGCCTACCAGCGTCTCGCTTGCATTAATTACAAGCTTGAACGAGCATTTAAGGTAAAGTTTTGGCAAATGCTAAATGATTTATTGATAGATTAATTAACCCAGTTGCAGACTCATTGCAACTCATTCGGGTCAAACTAATTACTCCTGGCTACACTTGCAGGTCTGTTCCCTGCAAGTGTTATCCAATTTTGAAAATCGTAAATCATTTTCACCATTCTATCTATTAGATGCACTTGGTTTTGGAGTAACAGTGACAAGTCGTCTTCATCAGGTCTACAAGGGTGTTCCTCCTGCTCCATTTTCCACTCCTGGTTGAGTGTAAATACCTTAAGGTTATTCTCCAATACAGCACTCGCCGCAAAATTTACTAATCCGTTCTTTTTCATAACCTGGTATTTACCTTTCCTAAGGCGTCCCAATGAGTGACTTTGCTATAATGCAGATGCATCATTTACCATAAGCACTTAAGTTCCTTTAACTTAAGGGAAGTAACCTTCCTGCTGTAATGGTAAACATAGCTAACTTGGGCTTTAATAGAAGCGACAGCAGCTACTCTAGGCAACTGTCATTCTAGACAGGATTTTTGAGAGAGAATTCTCTCCATCCAACACTGCTGACGGGTTAATTAGCCCTGAGTCGAATGATGCGTGTGTCCCATGAACAAAATAAAAGGATGAGTATCAATGGATTTATAAATGGCCGTAATTAACGTTAACTGTACTAATAAGTGTCTGTCCCATTCCCTTCAAGCTCTCTCAGCGAGTATTGCACTGTTCTTAAAAATCTGATTAGTCTACTCCATTATCCCATTGGCGTGTGGATGAAACTGTTGTTGCAGTCTTCTTACACATTTCAATGAAAATCTTAAATGTGAATTCAGCATCCCGGTCGGTCCCCGTCGGTGTGTCTCGAACTAGAAACTCAGCGACACTTCGGGATTTTTTTTCCTTTGAGAGGAGCCAGTGTAGTTAACCTGGATTAGTGGGCCACTAATACCAGTACATAACGATTTCCGAATTTGCGACCATAAAGGTCGATCAACTGCGCACCAACTCGGTCTAATGGTTCCTTTATCTGTGAGATGCTAGTAACTCTGCATTAACCTGAAGCTCTTCTTTCTCAGCGTTGACACTTTCACAAAATATTACAGACTTATCAATATAAACTAAACCAGGGGAAATAAAACATATCCTCAGAGGATTATTTTTTAATTTTCTTGACTGGTTGATACTTGACTCACGAAATCGTAATGGCACGATTGCAAACAAATCATACCACGGGTGGGATTTGAAACCGCGGTCAGAGAGTCTCAAAACGCGACGGTCTGGAGTTCTGAGACTCTTTGACCTCGGGTTCAAACCCCACCCGTGGTATGGTTTGGCTGATACTTTCTCAAATCTCTACGAAGTCCAGCCATTAAAGCTGAATGTATTAATGTTTGAAATTTAAGTCGTTGAGGAATTACTAAACTTGATTATTTACTTTTTCCTAACACGGTACATCATCATTTTAAAACTCGCTTAAAGTTAGTTCATTCTTGAAACAAGACAGTGCTCGCCATAACAGCTAACACATCGGAATACGGGAGGTTGAACGCCAGAGAACGACGAGTCCAGGTTTGTTTTCCAGAATGTTTCACCAGAGAAGTGATCTGCAGATGTTCTCCAGAAGTGTTCTCCGCAGTGTGGTTTACTCGGAGAGGTCTTCTCCATGATGGTTCTTCAGGGTAGAGTTCTCCATGCTAGTTCACCAAAGTTCTGTATTCATTACGGTTCACCAGGGCAGCGTTCTGAGGTTCATTCTTCACAACAGCAAGTTCTAGAATAATTCAGAGGTATTCCTTAGAAAGGCTCACCAGAGAAGCATTCTGCAATACAGTTTCATCACAGAAGTGTTCTCCATGATGGTTCACCAAATGTTCTTCAGGTTGGTTCATCAGACAAGTGTTCTATAGGTGTATTCACCAGGTTAGTGTTCTCAGGTTGGTTTACCAGACTATTATTCTCCAGTTTTCTCTTCAGAAGGAACAAAAGCGTCGATGGAAGGCGCAGAAACACTGCAGGGAAAAACATTTGTTATGACTGTGAACACAACAACTCTGCAGAGTGATGGGAATCTCCAACGC